>NC_142507.1:1875750-2188375 GCF_057876585.1 Rhinolophus sinicus | reverse complement strand
CCTTTTCTGTGTGTGTGTGTGTGTGTGTGAGGTGAGAACACCTAAGATCTACTTTCTTAGCAAATGTCAAGTGTATAACACATTATGACTGGCTATTGTTAACCGTACTGTATATCAGGTCCCCAGAACTTATTGATTTTATAACTGAAGGTTTGTACCTTCGACCAACACCCCCCTTCTCCCACCGCTCCGTCTCTGGCAACCACTGTTCAGCGCTGTTTCTGTGAGTGGGCCCTTGTTAGATGCCACTTACGCGTGACGGTATATGCACATTGGTCTTTCTGTATCTGGCCTATTCTACCCGGCATAATGTCCTTTGGGTTCATCCATGTGGTCACAAATGGCAGAATTTCCTTCTGTTTATGGTTAAATAACATTTGATATATATACATATATGTATGTGTAAATATATACACACGTATATAGGCCATATTTACACATTTTCTTCATTCATTCATCAATGGACACTTATGTTCTTCCACATCTTGGGTATTATGAATAATGCTGTAATAAACATAGGCATGCAGATATCTCTTTGAGATACCGATTTCATTTCCTTGGAAATATACCCAGAAGCTGGATTGCCAGATCATAAGGTAGTTCTAGTTTTAAATTTTTGAGAAACCTCCATATTGTTTTCCACAGAGGCTGCACCAATTTGCATTCCCACCAACAGTGTATGTGGGTTCCTTTTCCCCCACAGCCTCTCCAACGCTTGTCTTTTGAAAAGATTTTTATTAAAAATATAGCTAACATATAATATTATATTAGTTTCAGGGGTACACCATAGTTATTCAACATTTATATCCCTAAAGAAGTGATCACCATGATGAGTTCAGCAACCATCTGACACCGTCCCACGCTGTCACAATGTTATTGACTACATTCCCTCTGCTGTACATTACATCCCCATGACTCATTTGTTTCATACCTGGAAATTTGGACCTCTTATCCCCTTCACCTTTCTCCCTTTTTAAAATTTTCAATTACATCTGACATTCAATATTATTTTGTATTACTTCAAGTGCACAGCATAGTGGTGAGACATTTGTATAATTTAAGAAGTGATCCCCCTGACTATTACCCACCTGGTAATATATGTAGTTATTACCATATTGTTGACTATATTCCCTATGCTCTACTTTACATCCCCCTGCCTATTTTGTAACTACCAATTGGTTCTTCTAAATCCCTTCACCTTTTCACCCTGCCCCCAACCCCCTCCCATCTATCACCCCCACAAATCTAGTGCCCATCTGACACCACACATAGTTATTATAATATATTGACTATATTCCTTATGCTACACGCTACATCCCCATAACTACTTTGTAACAACGAATTTGTACTTCTTAATCCTTTCCCTTTTTTTCACCCACACACCCAAGCACCCTCCCATCTGGTAACCATCAATATGTTCTCTGTATCTGTGAGTTTGTTTCTGTTTTGTTTGTTAATATTGTTCTTTAGATTCCACATGTAAGCGAAATCACATTGCATCTGTCTTTCTCTGTCTGACATACTCCACTCAGCACAACACCCTCCAGGTCCATCCATGACACCACAGATAGTGAGAACCCATTCCCTTCCATGGCCGAGCAATATTCCATTGTATACATGGGCCACCTCCTCTTTATCCATTCTTCCATCGACGGACACTCAGGCTGCCCACATCTTGGCCATTGTAAATAATGCTGCAATGAACATATGGATGCACAAATCCCCTTAAAGTAGCGTTTTGAATTTCTTCAGATAAATACCCTGAAGTGGGATAACTAGGTCTCTTGTTATAGCCTTTGTTTTAAAGTCTATTTTGTCTGGAATAAGTATTGCTACCCCAACTTATTTTGTTTTTTTATTTCCATTTTCGTGAAATATCTTTTTCCATCCCTTTACTTTCTGTCTGTGTGTGTACTTCAATCTGAAGTGGGTCTCTGGTAGGCAGCATATGTAAGGGTCTTGTTTTCTTACCCATTCAGCCCTCCTATGTCTTTTGGAGCATTTAATCCATTTACATTGAAAGTAATTGTTGATAGATATGGCAGCCAATCAGATTCAGATATATCCATGTGGGGGAGGGCTCAACACATTCAAGATGGCAGCCGCCTGCCAGCTGCATGGGAGAAGGATCCCACACAGGGAAAATGCTGACTGTCCTCCAGCCTTCTTCCCTAAGCCATGCACCTTACTCTGCTCCTCGTGTGCCTTTGACGCCTCCCCAAGTCACCGTCCCTTCGCTGGAGCCCAAGGTGAGTGCCTGCGAGCAAGTGAGTCTGTGCGCGGGCCGTTTAAGAGAATGTCTGGGTTTCCCACTGCCTTCCATGCCGCCTGGAGGGTCGGAATCCCCACTGTCTTTCACGGCCAGTTGTTGTGGGCGCTCCTCTTCCCAGCACCAGTGCTATGGGCCGGGGAACCTGGTGTGGGGCTGGGGTCCGTCGCTCCCCCAGGGGGAACCTCCACGGCCAAGATGTCCCTCCTGGTTCTCAACCACCACACGCAGGTGTGGGGCCCGTTTCGCGTCTCCACTCCTCCCATCCGTCTCAACATAGCTTCTTCTTTACATTGTCAGGCATAGGACTTCTGTTTGGCTAGACTTCAGATGGTTCTCCAGGTTGATTGTTGTACAGTTTAGGTGTAATTTTAATGTGTTCATGGAAGGACGTAGCCCAGTGTTGATCTGCTCTGCCGTCTTGGATCTCTGCTTATCTCTGCATGACCGCCATGCTGACAGGTGTGAGGTGCTGTCTCATCGTATCTCTTTTGATTTGCAGTTCCCTGATGGCGAGTGATGTTGGGCACCTTTTCCTGTGCCTGTGGCCATCTGTTTGTGTGCTTTAACGATGGAGGAAAGGGACATGAGCCAAGGCTGAAAAGTTAAAGAAACAGAGTCACTCCTAAAGCTGCCAAAAACAACAAAGGATCAGCCCTGATAATTTGATTTTCCCTCAATGAGAGCCATGTAGGATTTTAGACCGAGAGCACGATAAGATAATACATTTGTGTTGTTTTAAGCCACTATGTTTGTGGTGATTTGTTATGGCAGCAATAGAAAAGTTGTACGGGAAGGCATTCTGACAAGAAGAGTCTGCCATGTGGGAGAGGGCAGCGCACAGCTCCCTGGGGTTTAGGAGGAGAGCTGTGGGCAGGCAGCTTCCAGTCAGTGGTGTGGCTCAGGTGGAGGCAGTTAATCGTCCTGGGGAATGAGGAGAAAATGAGACCTCAGCCCCCACCTGGGAACCTGGGACAGGTCAGACGCGTCCTCCTGAGCCAACTTGGTGTTTCTAGTTCATTTCTGAAAATGAACATTTACTGAACACTTTATAAAACATTTCATTTGATCTTCACAACCACCCTGATTTGTATTATTCATCTTCTGACACAAGAAAAACTGCAGGTAAGCAGTTACAGGAGACTGCAATTGAGAGGCTGAATGGTCCACCCAGTAGGTGGGGGAGGAAAGACTGAAAGCTCCACGATACCAGGCAAATTCTCACTCATTTTGCACCATAAGAGGGTTATTTTCTTCCTCACCTTGTTATCCTTGAGTAATGAAACATGATACAGATTTCCTATAAAAGGTAGCTTTTGTCTTCCACCTATGGAGCAAAAATGGATATATATTATTTTCCCCAAACTGTTTTTAAACATATTAATTTTTTTTTTTTAAACTGGAGTTATTTCAGCCTCAAGTTAGCTGATGTTTGCCTAGCTTCATTGACAGTGGTTTTTACCGTTTTCACAGCAGGAAGCCCAGCTCTGATGGAAACCATTAGTATCAGCTAATGTTCTATTCAAATAATGTGAATTAAGCAGTTATCTCAGAATGTGTACTCTTGTAAAAAAAAAAATATATATAGTCAAAATATAACACAGTGCAGATAAGGCATTTTTCTATTCTTTTAGGAACTGTTAAGGAGGAAAAGGGAAATTGTCCACTGAAACATAATTCCAAAAGTATTATATATTTCAAATTTATTTGTGCCTTTTTCCAACCATAATAATTCAGATGCAGAGGGAAGATTTTTATAGGTGAGCTTTTCAAAAAACGGCTTTATTGAGATATAATTCTCATATCATACAATTCACCCCCTTAAAGTATACAATTCAATGCTTTTTGGTATATTGCATTGCAGATTTTTCAGACCTGTGATAAAAAGTATAAAACGAAATTTGCTATTTTAACCATTTTTAAATGTAAGACTCAGCAGCACTCATTACATTTCTAATGTTGTGCAACCATAAGCAGCATTTCCAAAGCATTTTCATCATCCCAAATAGAAACTCTGTACCCGTTAAGCAATAACTCCCATTTTCCCTCCTCCCCGCCCCTGGTAACCTCTCTTCTACTTTCTGTTTTTATGACTTTGTCTATTTTAGATACTTCACATAAATAGAGTCATACAGTATATGTCCTTTTGTGTCTGATTTGTTTACTTAACATCATTTTTTTCAAGGTTCATCCATGTTGCAGCATATATTAGAACTTCATTTTTTTATGGATAACATTTCATTGCATGTATAAACCACATTTTGTTTAACCATTTATTATTGATGGGCACTTGAGTTGTTTCCACCTTTCAGTGACTATGAATGATGCAGCTACCATGTTTCCCCAAAAATAAAACCTAACTGGAAAATAAGTCCTAGCATGATTTTTCAGGATCACATCCCCTGAACATAAGCCCTAATGTGTCTTTTGGAGCAAAAATTAATATAAGACCTGGTCTTATTTTCGGGGAAACATGGTATGAATATTCATGTACACAAACCTGTTCAAGTCCTTGCTTTCAACTCTGTTGGATATATATATGGATATATATACTTAGGAGTGGAATTGCTGGGTCATATGGTTGTTTTATATTTAGCATTTTGCAGTACCACCAAACTGTTTTCCACAGTGGCTACATCCTTTTACAACCCCACCGTGTGCAAAGGGTTCCAATTTCTCCCCATCCTCACCAACACCGTCCTGGTAGGTGTGATGTGCTATCTCATTGTGGTTTTGTGTCAATGAGCTTTTAAGCTTAAAGCAGTTGCTGAAAAATTTGATGGCAATGAATGAAAACCGTTTAAGTTGTCTTTCCATGATGTTTTACCCTCCAATTTCCCTCCGTGCTGTGCAGCTGAAAGCATTCTCAGGTGTGCACAGACACTTCCCGAGTTTCCCCGTGTCTCCAGCGTCCCAGCTCTGGGCCTTTCTTAGGAAAAGCCAGGCGTTGCAGGAAGAGGCTCAGGCACAGAGGATAACTGTAGCAGCAGGAATGAAGGCCGTGCAATAGGGAAAGGTGTGTGGTACATAAGGAGGGAGAGAAAGGAGTGTGTATGTAAGGTGAAACATATGTAATAAAGGATTATAAAAAGTACGTAGGAGAGAGAAGACATGGTGTATTCATGGAGGAAAGGAGATGGAGAAAATGAGAGAGCAAGCAGCTACACACTGTGAATACAGGCCGCAACTGGAAGAGCCATGGCCCAAAGTTGTCATGCTCTGACTTGAGGCTTCATTGCGGGAAGAGCAAGCAGGGACCTGGATTCCCTAAATCCCATTTCAGGAAGGATGGGGTGCCCCTTTTTACTCCTGGGACAGGGAGATAGATCCTGAAACCGTTAAAGATGGGAAACCCACTTCCCCAAGCCACCTTCAGCGGCCACAGATGATGAGACACAAGTCCACAGTACGGTGACCCAGTGAATCTGCTGTGGGCGCTAGGACAGTCTGTGAGATCTAGGACAGCTAAAGTCTCTCTTGAAGGACAGTGAAACCTTGTGTTATTTTTTTCCTAAGGAGATTCTCTCTGTCAAAATATTAGAGTCTGTATTTGGTTGACGGTACCTGAGCAATGGTGGCTGCCCTCCTCAGTCCTTATGATACCAGGTCTGCCTTTCAGGAGAAAGCGTGAGAATATGCATCCCCTTTCATCAAATTTACACTAAAAAAAAATTAAGGCAGCATGCCAATATTTATGTGCATATTGTGCAAGATGATGAACTGAAAATTGCGTGTCACAAAAATATTGACAACAATGCAAATATCTAACTGTAAGGGGTTAATAAATAAATTATGGCATACCCGCTTACTAGAATACTGTTTTGTCATTAAAGGTCGCCTTCTAGAAATGTATTAATTGACATGGAAGAATATTCATAAATTATTGACATATGAAACAAGCAAATCACAAAAGAATGAAGTCTCAATTTGTAGAACGTATCTATCTATGTATCATCTATCTATCAATCTATCTTTATCTCTATTCTCTATCTCAATCTGTTTCTCTCTATCTCTCAATCTGTTTCTCTCTCTCTCCCTCCCTCCCTCCTTCCCTCTTTCTTCCCATCCCCCCACCCCCACCCCAGGTTTATATAACTGGAAGATTAAATACCAAAATCTTAGTAGTGGTCTTTGGGTAATAGCATTATGGATAAATTTCATTCATCCACTAGGATTATTTGCATTTTATACTTTTTATACAATGAACCTGTATTACAACTCCACATCCTGGAAAAGGCCAGAGGGTGGCGACGTCACCCCTCTGTGTAGGAAGGGGCTGCCTCTGCTGCCCCCCACAGCGTCATGCCTCACATTCAGAAGATAGCATGATGTGCTGGGTATCCTTAAAAAGAAAAAGTGTCCTAAATTCTTCCTGGAGAAATGAGCAGCGTACAATCCCACAGGCCGCCAATGCCGTCCTGGAGAGTGGAAGTGGAGACGGCTCGCAGTGATGAGCCTTCCTACGTGGGCACAGAAAACAACACTGTTGTCAGTTCCCACTGTCAGATGCCTTTTGTGTTCTGTGTCTTTTTTTTAGCTCGGGATTATGAGGACAAAGTTTCCACACCAGAGCACTGAACAAGGCACACCCACCCAAACCCAGAGCTCAGTGTGGTGACGACCAGCTTTTAAACACTTTGCTAGGAGGGTGGCCGGTTAGCTCAGGTGGTTAGAGCGTAGTGCTAATATCACCAAGGTTGCCGGTTCGATTCCCACATGAGCCACTGTGAGCTGCACCCTCCTTAAAAAAAACTAAAACAAACAAACAAACAAAAAAAAAAACAATAGCAATAAAAGGTTGCTGGATAAGAATTTCGCTCTCGCCGATAGAATCCGTTCTTATGTGTGACTAGCATGTTTGGGACATGAGCAAGTGGTGCTATATCTGTGGTGACGTCTATGCACCATAAAGGCATTTGCTCAGAGTTCATTTCAGCAGAGAATGAAATGTTGTTAAGAAAATGTCCAAATCGTCTTTTTCCACACTGACACTTGACCTCCTTGGCTCGCGTAGTCTACGGGTGTCCTGGGGATTCACAGGACCAGCTGATGTAATCACCATCCATGCAAACAGCGGTGGCAGCTGAGCTCACTGTCCCTAGTTGATCTGTATGTTCAGCTCTGAGAGCTAAATAAAATGCCAAGTTGGAATTTTCAAAATGGCGCACCACAGAGGAAAATGTGGAAATTTTTTAAATTAATTTTTGAAGTTACTTCTGAAATGTCCCTGAAAATGGTTGGGTTGAGCTGGTGTTTGGTCTCTAAGTCTGTTTTTCCACAGTCTCCCACTCACAAGACCCCGAAGGGAAATACAACAAATCTCAAAACCTCAGACGCAGAAAGACATTTACACATTGAAACTATGTTCAGACAAGGGTTAAGTTCTTTCCTCAATCAAGTGAAGAGTGTTCAAGGAAAGAATATCTTCACCCCACTAAACTAGAAAATGACTAAAAAACTTTCTTCTGGTAGCTTTGGGGAGTTTCCTAGCAAAGTCTTTTAAATGGGCTCTTAAAGTTTTCTATACCCTGGTTCTCATCAAATTCAAGACAACTTTCTCTTGTTCTAGAAATAGCTCTTCTAAAAGACAATATTTCTACTCAATAGATTGAACAAACGTGGTGAATGTGAACTCTGCATCAGGCTCTTTATTGTCTAGTACTTTAGAATATTCTTCAAAAATCATTATTGTCTCAAAAATTATCTGCCATTTGCACATGAGAAAATGAGGTCAGAGGGGGGCCTGTCTGTCAGCCAAATGGTTTTCCCTCCTCCCCCACTGCCTACCTCCAATCCATCATCTTCTTGCTGGTTATATTCCTTTAAGAGGATTTATTTCATCTGGGATTTTGGAAGTTGATAAGGAAAACCAGTGTATTATCTATCATAGGATGCTGGCAGACATTTTCTGTATATTTCCACAAATCTGTTTTTTTTTTTTCCTACCCCAAGAACAACAAAATTTCACTCAGAACAAAAGCAAAACAAACATACCTCATCGACATAGGAATTTTCTGAATCTATAAATAAATATTTATCAAGCAGCTACTATGTGTCAGGCAGTTGGAATGTGCAGTGACATAAGATCCCTGATCTCACGGAAATCTCGAGCACCGGTCAGTAATTACAAGTGTGGTGAGTGCTGGGGAGAAGGGCATCGATTGCTCTTGCTCTTTCTCGAAGGACCTCTCGGGGGTCTAGGCTCACCAGTCACTATGTGCAGCAAATGAGTTCTTACGGACTATGTGGGGAATGTATACATGGGATGAAGTGTGCTCAGGGAAGCCGAAAACGACAGCCTGTGGCAGGAAGGAGACGTGACATTCCAGGCACTGAGATCGTCTGTCCCTTCCATCGGTCCAGCTGCCCTCCTCACTTGTTCTGTAGGTAATACTACCAGTCTAAGTACCAATCTGTGGCCCTTCTAGTGTGACGTTGCCCTCTGGACCACATGCACTTGTGTGCAGTGATCTCGCTTCACTAGGGCAAATGGCTTCCTCTTCCTTCACGTGTGACCCCTCCAGTGCCACTTCATCAACTTCTAGGTATGTGTCTCTGACTCTCCTCTTTGGTTCAGCCTGCCAGGGCGAACCCAGAATTATGCAACCCCCTGGGGTTTATAAGCGAAATCCCTCCCATTTCTGGCCCTGCTAGCAGGTACCCTTTATGAAACATGTGCCTGTCAATTTTATTGCCCTATTCGATGATAAAGTCTTCAAGGGTAGATAATGATGTCTCATGCAAAGTTTGTAACACAGTGACAACGCTCTCAGGTCCCGTGAAGTCACTTAGTAATGTGCATTTGCAGTGCCAGGATAATTCTGATTTTTCCTGGGAGGGATCATTAAAATCGTTGTCTCAGCTCCAGAAATGACAGAAGTAGTTTCATTTCACTTTTACACCAGGAAGGTATTCGTAATTCTCACATACATCTTTTCCCACAGAATAAATATAATAGTGCTCATAAAACACTTCAACACCCAAGGTCATGTAGGAGTGTGTTATGTTTCTAAGGGCTAATATTTAAGCTCATGGCTTTTATTCACATTTAGCAATAAACTTCTGTTGTTTAGACTCGAAACACCTTTTCCCTTGAAATCTTTTTATGACAATTTAAGAAAACTTAAATAAGGTTTCTAGTGAAACCTAAGCACATTATCTGACTTCACTCAGGGATTTGCGTAGCACATAATGTGTATCCACAGCTCTAATCTTTGCAAATATTCACTTATGTATTATTTCATTTAATACTTCAATCCTAATAACAACCATATGAAGTAGACACTCTTATTATTTCTGTTTTATAGATGAGAAAACCAAGGGGCCGAGAGGTTAAGATAAGTACTCCTGGTTAAGAGAAAAAATCAGAGTTGGGATTGCGACCCCGGCAATTAGGCTCGAGGATGTGTGCCTGTAGACAACACGCCTTGTTTTATTAATGTTAATACACAAATTTAACCAATTTACTTGACTCCTAGCATGTGTTACACGTCCCAGGCACTTGGGTTCTGAAGAGGAGGTCTTAGTTTAGTGGCGAAGAAAAATTTGTGAACAAATAATTCTAACGCAAGGCTGTCTCTCCATAGATGGCAGACGCACAGTGGCTGTAGACGCACAGTGGGGACAGCGCTTCAGCGAAGACCACTCTTGGGGCTGGGGCAGTGGCACACAGAGACCCATGTCCCGTCTGTCCAAATACCTGAACACTGTAAATCAAGTTTTACAAAGCTGTTTTTATAAGGACAAAATTGAAAGTAGGTGTAAATCTATGAATTTCTTGTCACTAAAAGTTGGCACGATAGCAAAGACCAGTGAAATGAAATATTGATGGCATGTCTGTGTATTCTGTTGAAGGGCTGGCAATGTTTGAGTGAGTAATAACATAAAATAAATGTAATTCATAAATAAAATGTAATTCATAAATAAAAAAATATGTTTTTCTGACTTTAAGTTTATCAAAATAACTAGTTATGATTTTATAATCAAGATTTTCACATAATTTTATACTATTAGCAATTATAACCTAGTGTCTGTATACTTGTGTTCAAAGTATATAGAATTTGAACATATAATCATCAAATTACAGATGAAAACAAATGTATAAAATTTAAAATTTAAATTATTTTCATATTTTAAAAAAGTATTCAAAGTCATCTATTAAGAATAAAATATAAAATGAAACATTAACTAAAAAAATTTAATTAGCTAAAGCTGAAATTGCTAAATCACTAAATCAGTGTTTTTTTTAATTTAAGCTTTATGAAGTATTTTTGTAAAAAAAAAAAAGATTCCTAATTCTAGAAACCAGGGTCCGTGGAGCGGCTAACTGGACTGATGAGTCACACGTGTTACATCTACTTACACACAAATTGAAGAGTAATGTCAATTGCTTAGAGTTGCCAAATGTTCCTTAGCTGCCACCTTGCAACTTTCTGTAAATACTTGCTCATTCGTGAGTGGCTGTGGAACCGTAAATCTGAGCACACAGACAAACCAGAAAATGGCGCTTGGCTCTGCTGGGACTGGTGGTTTGTTTTGCAAGAATCTATTGCGTATCTGCTGTCTGAAGAGTGGTTTCTGTGGCCTTTTTCTTGCCTACGCTGTTACGGCTGAAATCCCCCCGACTCTGCAGCAATGTCGTCTCCAGCACTGGCAGTGGCACAACCCACAGACCTCTGCGTTGCTCAGCTGCGGTTGCCTTTTGCCTTGGGGACTTAGGGCCAGAGATGTGGGGCAGTGAGTCCTTGGAGCCTGAGTCACATTCGTCATAGAGCAGATGTGTAGGGTCGTGAGTCTTGCTGTGCCAGTCTGCTGAGCACCAGGTCCTGAAATAGGTGTCCTTTCATAAACTTATTCATGTTCATTTGTGATATATGAGTCCCTCCTAAGTGCAGGGCCGAGCCCAGGGTTCTTCTTGCTTAGGTCTGAGGGTGATACTGTGTGACTACAGCACTACCTATGGGACCAAGGAAGTTTTTAGATGAGGCAGGTGTCGTGGTGAGTCTTGGAGATAGAGCACCATGGGGCGTGCTGCCGAGCATGTGCAAAGGCCCTGGGGTAGTTGGTGGTGTAGCCTGATCAGGGAAATGCAGACATGTCTAGAACATAGGAGGCTTGAGCAGAGTAGTGGGAGCTGAGGCAGGAGAAATATGCTGGGACACATCCCAGAGGTCTTAAGAGCCATTTGAAGCTTATCCTGAAACAAGGGAGACACTTACAGGGGAGGAACTTGTTTATATTGAATGCTGACCGTGGAGCCCAGTTGGAGAAGGGCAAGAACGGAGGCAGAGGCACCAATTAGGGTGAGAGTCATACCAGGGGAAACAATGATGACCTTAACGAAGCTGTGCTAGTGGAAATGGAGATGCCGAGTGAAGTCGGGAGGGATCTGGGACACGGGGAGAGGCTGTGTGCACGCGTGGGTCTGGTGAAGTAAGTCGTGCTTCTGTCTCCAGGCTATCCAGCAATGTAATGGCACTCCCACTGCCTTTGTTGCAGTGTGAATTAATCTGAATATATTGCTTTAATACTTCGAATTGCACAGTGGGTGCCTTCGTACCAAGAAAAGATGGACAGCTCGAAGAGTCATACCAAGAGGTGCTCGGTGAAACGGGTCTGATCCTGTTACACAACTGTGTGCATTCCCAGTGTGAGCAATTTCTTGGCTGCTGTCTCCTCGAGTAAAGAAGTTCAGGCCGCAGGTCCCTCAGGCCCCAAGAAATTGAGTCCTAATGACAGCTGCTCTTCAGTGGCTTCTCTGTACAGGCTGCTCTGCCCTTTCCGTTCCCTCTGGTGAGATTCTCTGTCGGCTGGGCCCGGTGGGAAACATCTGGGATCCCTTCTTGAGCTTCTGAAGAGACTCTAACGTTACAGAATGCTCCCTTTGTTCTTTAAAAGCGCTGAATCTTTTATTTCTAAACCAAGTTGAACTTAAAATGACTTTTTTTGGTTGCTGTTGTGCTTTATTGGACTTCATGCAACCTTTCCAAATGGACCCTGGCTGGGTCCACGTGGCCAAAGCTCTCACCACGCACAAAAGAAGTAGAACCAGAGAGTAAATTCCCACGGTGCCGTGCTGGTTGTACCTCCTGTCCCACTCGGGAACTGTCTGAAGAGAGAGAGGGCTCACGTGCAGTTTTCGGCAAGGCTGACCAGACACATTGTCCCTAGTGAGGGTCAGCTGCCTTTGGAGGCAAAGTGACAATGGCTCATGGACAGAGCGGGAAGAGGCCACACCTTCTGCTTCACGCTTTCTCAGGCAGAAGGAACTATTAAACTTAAATGGGAAAATTTATTTTAAGGTTCCGTTGATTGAGGGCCTCGTATGTCTCAAATGCTATGCTGAAAACGTTACAAGCATTAATGCATTTAATTCTTGCAAGAACCAGTTCAGTGTTAAAATGTGTTCTCTGCATAAGAAGAAATTGAGACTCTATGGAGGTGAAGACACCTCGTCAGGGTTACAAAGTGTGTAAGTAGTGGCTGATATCCCATAAGCCCAGGGTTTAAAGCTAGATCTGTCTAATCCCAAAGCTCATGCTCTTTCTTAACCTCCCACTGTCAACAAATGCCCACTGACCGCCAGCTGACTCTGTTTTCTGGAGGACTGGATTAGTGGATCTGGTGTGGTCTGGCTCCAGATGACCAATTGTCCCGCTTGATCCTCAGGCTTATTCCAGACCTCCAGTCCCAGGTGGCTGGAAGCTCGTGGACCGATAGGAGGGAGCGAGTCTTTGCCAGGCAATGTGCCTCCTGACATTGGATACTTTGGTAAAAGTAACTTTAAGCCAACATATTTGAAAAAATCAAAGACAACCCCATTCTGATCACATGACGATCTATTCATTACAGGAATGCTTTCACATTCCTATGGGACAAAAGTGGGAGGCACAAAATTGCTTTGAACCTGAACGACTCCGACCCTTTACTGCGTTTGTGCCCAGGGTGTGTCTGTGTACTACGCCCAGCCACCAGCAGAAAACTCTAGCGAGGGTGTGAAATGTAATGAGCACGTGGTTTGAGTCCTAACGCCGGGCCTGTCTACTTTTATCTCTCTTTTTCTACCTACAAGCTTGGCCTCTTTCAGCCTGACGTGGACACTAAATGTAAGAGGTCTCATTTTGCATTCACGTCCCTTGCGCCCGCAGCCCCCTCCCGGTCTCCTGGCCCAGGGCTGTAGTCTTTGGACTGTTTTCACATACGGGAGTCCATGCACTACACTGGGAGTGGGGGGTAGGCCAGAAAAGAAACGATTGTTTATGGGGTAATTTCCACCTGTCAGGGACTTTCCGATAAAGACCTAACCCAGTGCTCACAGCTGACCTGAGGGTCAGGTGAGTGTCACCCCACTTTTAAAGAGGAAAAACTGAGGCTCAGAGAACGCGAGGTGACAAAGCAGGGTTTGAATCCATTTCTAGTTACCTCCAAAGCCCATGCTTACATCCTCATCTCTACTATATCTTTAGCAGGTTGTTTACAAAAACATTTGCTTTCAAGGTAGTGAATAGCTTATTCCATTTAATTCTTAGCATCAATTAACTTTGCTGAACATTTCTAGTGCCCTAAATATTTTTAGTGTCCTAAATGTTTTTCAAAAAAGCTGCACTTCCTCAGTGTGCTACAAAATTAAAAACCATGTTGAACCAATTTTCAATTATATTTTTAAAATCTTAACATGTCCTATTTGAACTTTCTTTTCCAGTTTCTTAAATGAACATTTCCCTCTGATGCCCACTTTAGTATTTTAAAATTAAAAACATAAACTCCTGGGGAGGCGAATAAATGATTGTGGGTTTCAAATGTACATTTGTAATTAAAAAATAACTCTTTGGTACAGAAGGAATTGAATGTGTAAGAGAATGCTGTGCGTATCGTGGCTAGTTATAGCTAGTTAGCTGCTAAATGCCACTGAAACAAACTTATGAAAGGTAATAGCCGTTCCCCAATGCTTAGAGTTCCACAGTTACAGGGGTCGGGGGGTGGGGGAGTTCTCTGGGGTCCATGTTTTCTCTAAAATAAGGAAATACAGAATGAGAAAACCAACAGTCATTTTTAACTGTTAAATTCGTCATGACTCTCACATTACTACCTAATTTCCCTCCAGAAATGGTATTGTTTAGGGCGGCCAGGTAAAGCTTATTTCTGATGGAGAAGTGGGTCATGGAGAATGGTGATATTAGCCTGGCCATTTCTGCAGTGAAGACAGCTGGAAACTCCAATGAATCAATCTCAGTGGCAGGATGGCTTGCCTGGGTTTCACAGCTCTCATTTCCTCCAAGTTGGTCTTTCTCTTCACTTGTAACGAGATGTCTTACCACCTTCCTTCTTTCCAGTGGATGTTTTTGTCTCCATTCATACCAAGTTTGTTCCCATTTTGACATTTTGATACCTTTGCACTTACTGTCCCCTTCATCTGGATTGCTCTGTATCCAGCTCTTTCCCGGGCTCAAATATCACCTCTTCAGAGACAACTTTCCTGACCTCCCATCTAACATAGGCCCCCTCTTTGCACTCACTCCATTGTCTTATTTCTTTCATAGCTTTTGTTGCTTCCTGACATTTGTTTGTTTACTTGCTCAACGTCTGTAACCATCTCTAAAATGATACCTCCACGATGATAGGACCCTGACTGTTTCTCTTTTTTCTTAACAAGTCTTCACTTGACTTACGCGTGGAAAACAGCAGTGCCCAATGAATACTTGTAGAGAGAATGATTGAACAGTCACCTTTAACTTCAACGGTTTTATTGTTATAAAGACTTAGGATGGCCGACTGCTCGGCAAGGCCCCACCTGAACTCATGCACTGTCCGGAACTCAGCTGTGTGTCGTGTGTGACACACCAAAGTTGGACATGCGAATGAGCTGTGCTGGAGGTGAACTCATGTTTGCATTTGGAACTAGAGGGAGAGAAACTTTCCCTCTGGGTTCTATTCATGGGAGGAATGAGCTGACCCACCTGTGTTTGTCACTCATTGCCCGGAGAGTGAGAAAGTTGGTCTTTGTAAGTGTCAAATTTTTTGACACTTCGTAAGTGTCAAAACTTAACTCTTGAAATGTGGTTTGAACTTTCTGACATCCATAAAAATCCATAACTCTTCCGGCTTTTATTACTGTAATTAAAGAAACATTTTCAACTTTATATTTCCTGTCTTAGAACATTCTAGTTCTATTTTTGAAGGCAATTTTTAATCCACCAATGAGTATTGTTTTATTGACAACCAAGTCAACTCTACATAGGTAACTATTTTTAAATCACAGCATAGAGGCATTCACAGTTTCTTACAATTTCATGTTTTTGAAAGCATTACATTTTAAATATATCTAGTTGACTGTCATGCTTATTGAAATTGCTGGTTGGAAAGATATACTGAAACACTGAGAGTAAGGCTTGTGAACTTTTAAGCCAATGGTTAGGAATTTCTTCTACTGGATGAATGGGTAAACTGAGCAGCTTATATAATTCTTATATTTATTTTTTAAACTGACCAAAATACTATTTGTATCTTATCTTCCATGACTATTTGGGGGAACTGATGAGCCCTTCTATAAGGGATGACATTATTATGCAATACTTTTCATCTAAAATAAAATAACATGCATAATGCTTTGTAAATCATAAAATACAGCACACATGTAAATTATCAACTGCAGCCTCCTCTGCCCTCAAAAAAAAGTTTGATTTTAACTCTGAGGTAAATACATGATTCAATAAAATACAATAATTCAAGTGATTGCATGTGACCAGAAATTCAAACAATTGCATAACAGAAATCTACTTGCCACAGATTAAACTGAATCCTGCATGTAACTATGAAAAGAGATAAGTTCTCAAGTGTAAATACTAAGGGAGGTGAAGGTCGGTCGTATTGTTTACTTTGCTATAACATCTTTCATGCAACCTTTTTTGGGTCCATCTACCTAAAAGTTATCTTAAGATTGAAAAAAGATTCTGCTGACTCCCCTAATAATTTTGTTAGCTCTCAAACTCTTTATCCAAGACTAGATTTCTAAAACGCATTTGCAGGTGAATGTTTCTTAATATGTAGTCTGTAGATCACCTGTGTCCAATTCACGTGTGGGAATTAAAATGCACGTGTGTGTGTTACCCAACCCTTCACTGGTGTGAAATGACCTAAGCCGATTTGGATGGCTAGCAATTATCAAGCTCTTCTAGTATTAAAAGTACAGGTAGCCTTTTTAGATGCTATGTGAATCTCCCTCCACAATCTAATTACCCCAAAATATATTTCAATGAAAGCAGACTACACTCCAGTTCGACCAAACTCCCCAGATGTCCCTTTGTTATTAGCAAAACAGGTACAAAATAGAGTCCTGTGACTTGTCTGTGGTTTCAGAGGCTGGCTGGCTGCAAAGGAGGCTCCCACACCAGTGCCTGTCATGAAGGACTCACTCCAAGTAGGTTTTGATGGCATCAGGATGGTCATCTTTGCAGTTGGGTCCCGTGGGGCCCACACGTACCTACTGCAGCAGCGGACCTTGCATCTTGTTCTTGCAAGAGCGAGCTCTTTCTGGTCCGTTACTCCTCTTGATCCTACTCATTTTGCAAGTACAGAATTATTTCTAGCATCCTGTATCGTAAATTATAACCCTTCCAGTGTTAACTTACTGTGCTACGTAGCCAGCTTTGAAGGTGTCAGGTCCTGAGTGGGATGCCTGGAAGCGTCTTACATAGTATGCAGTAGGTTCTACGAACAAATATTAGGTTGGTGCAAAAGTAATTGCAGCTTAAAAAGTTAAAACCCATTGCAAAAACTGCAATTCTTTATTCTGAAGTAATGATGTACAGACGTAATACTTGTTGACTCAAAATCTCTGCATGGCAGGCCTGGGAAGCTGTATTTTTAACAAACATTCTCAGGTGACATTTTAAAAACACATTTGGACATTTTTACACACACTTTTTAAAGACTCTGAATGTCATCACTTCACATGCCTTCTCCTTTCGGAAGCATACCGAATTTTCACCGCTGCTTCAAAAAATACTTGCTGTTTTACTAAATTAGTCCTTCCCCCATCAGATTCCTTAAATCCTTCAATGCTTTTACGCGTCCCCAGCTCCAGAGAAGAAGTTCTTTCTGACATTTTTTTTTTTTTCCGCTGCTCTTTTATCTATTGGGTCAACGTGCTAAACAGATGGTTGCTGACGTGCTGTGCAGTAGCTTTTTAAATCAAATGCTGAGGTCAGAGCCAGAATTAATTAAAGGCAGACACAGTATCCAGATGCCTTTCACAGTGGAACGATCCATTGCTGCCCGCAGGAGGGTGTCATTTTAATTCACTCTTAACGGATCCTTGTCCCAGGGCCTCTCAAGGAAATGTGGCTGGAGCATCAATTGAACCAGGGTTTGCAGAATGACACAATACTCAAGGGCAGAGCACACAAAAGGTCCTGACACATCCTTGTCATTGATCACTGACAGTAAACACAGACACCTCATGGGATAAAGCCAGACCCACAGGGCTCCATCCGCCTCTGTAGACTTTCTTTTGCTTCACAGCTATTTTCAGGTGTTAGCTTTAGCTAGAAAATTCTTTACCTGTCCACCCCCATTTCTCTGAGTGAGGCTATTTCTTTCTTGTGAACCGGGTTGCTAATAATACTCACCATGAAGAGTTTTTTAGGACAATTAGAGATGAAAGTACACAGCAGATGTACCCTGGTAGATAGCTGGTCTTTTTACTGAGTACACAAGTAGTAATTGAAAACTGTGTGGACTGTGGTTAAGTGGGTGGGAACGAAGGACACAGGGCTGTGACAGAACTTCCAAGACTTTGATGGATGGAGTGCATTGCCTAATCAGCCTTGAGAAAATGGGACCTAACCCTTTCTAAAGCTTTCTCTAGGAAATGGGTAAGGAGTCAATGGAATGATTGCAGATGCTTTTCTAGAAAGGCATTGTTTCAGAATAGCCCCCATCAAATGGGGGCTTTTACTCACATGATCTTATTTATAGCTTTTAAGGAGTCTGTAGAACAAACATCAGTATTCCTATTTGAAAATGTAGAAAGAGGCTTTCACAGGTGAAGAACTTAAGGTCAGATATAAGTGTCAGCATGTTAGGTCTTCAAACTGGGTCAAAGTAATAATAACTTTTCTTTTATCACTTCTTGTTTCATTATTACAAGAGTTCAGTGATAGGGTGAGTTATTCCCCCAATACAGTTACTGCAGTCTCCCTAAAAGACACCCCATACTGCTGGCACACACAGGCCCTGGTTTTGTCCCTGGAGGCCCAGATGTGACATGGGCCATGGTCTCTCCTGAAAGAGTGGTTGGTGCGGTGTCCACAGCCAGCCTGTCCAAGCCCACAGGCCCATCACACACACCCCTGAGGCCTTTTCAGGGCCCACCCTTCCAGCATTTCTGCAGAAAAACCAAACACCACATGATCTAAAGTCTTTGTTTCCAGTGTAGCCGGTAACACATAATGCCACAAAAATCTGCTTTATTTCTTCCACTCCTTGAGGTAAAGGCTCAAACCACAGGATAGGACATCATAGATCTCCCTCCCTCCTATTTCTAAGGCTGGAGGGGAAAAATACATTTCTACTAGACTTCCCACAATAAGATTTCAGAAAAGATTCCTGTTTGCTGAACCAAAGGCAAAATAGCAAGGTCTGAATGGAAGTCCTTCCTGATCCTCTCCTCTTAGATAAACAATCACTTGGGTAATTAATGTAGTTAGTAGAAGTCATGTGTCGGATGCTGAGTTTCCTCTGTTTTTCAATTTTTTTCCCCCAAGTTGCTTCAAGCGAGAGCTCCCTAACTGTATCTTGTACTGAGCTGATCTCTGAGGTGGGTTTGGCTATAAGTAAGTGAAGAATTTTAAGGATTCTTAAAGATCTCTGGTAAGATAGTACTTCCGTTAGCAACAACACACATAGGAACAGTGCTCAGGGTCTTCTCCTGGGGTTTCTTAGCTCCTTTAACTTCTGGAATCAAAAAAACTTTGGAGAGGCTACTTAGGCAATGATTCTCAACTGGGACTTGAAAGGCCTTGGGTTTCAAAACTCCAGGATTTAGAGTGAAAAGAGTTGAGTGCAAGCCTCCTGACCACATCCCCTTACACCTAGTTTATATGGCCCTGGGGTAGAGTTTCTCTGTATGCAATACTTGGACATTCCAGGAATATCCCTAAATCCTTTAAGACTGCCCTAGACGCTGCCTTTAATTGGTTGGGAAAGCGCCATATAACCTCTGTGCCATTGCCTGAGGATTACAAAATGGGAGAATGACATGTTGGCAAGCGCCTTAGTTTTCCATCATCACCCAGGAGGCAGCCGGAACCAGTCTGGTGAGAAAGAACTCCAGGAAAAACACTTCCCAGGTTCATGCCAATAATGCTTTTAAAATGGAGACCCACGGAGTCCAAAGGGGTCCTTCAAGAGCGAGCCACACCCCACACTCCCCTCGCAATGACCCTGAATGTGAATGTCCCAGAACAAAGAGAGCCGATTGTACGCAATGATTTGGTCTGGGGAAGGTCAATTCCGGGCAATGTTATCTAGTCCTTCTGTTGGTAGTTCCTGGGCGGCTCGCTAGCCGGGTTCATGTCTGCCGTTCTCACAGTGGTCTTTTGTGCTCCTGCCCCAGGCTCCAGAAGTTCTCCCAGACCCCCTGCGGAGCTGGATGCGATTCTACTGTGGGGTGCTTGCAGCTGGCACCAGCTGTCGCTACACTTTTCTATCTTGATTTTGTGTTTTGGTTAAGATTGTGTTTCGAGCCCTCCCCACCCCAACTTCTGATATTACACATGTAGTGCCAAATCGCTTGGTGCTGAACATGATATGATTCAGAAAGGCCAGCGGCTTCTTCCGAAAGAGCATCGACCACTTCTGCGTATGGGGCTGACAGTGCCATATACTTTGGTTACTATAATAGTTTTAAAAGGATCCTTTTAACTTTAAGAGGAGGCAAATAAAACTTTGCTTAAGGACTCAAGTCCTTAAAACACAAAGCTGGAGTGGAGAGGAAAAAAGGAATCGTCAGTTAGCAGTGAGACAACATTAGAAAAAAAGAAAGCTAGGGTGTCTTTTAGCAGATCAAATATTAGCAGCAATGGTGTGACATAAAGAACATGCCTTCTGCATGAGATGAGCATGACATCCATGCAGAAAACAGCCCAGGGGGGAGAAATGCCAGTGGTAATAGACATGACCTTTCAGGGCCATGACCACGGGCGGCCCGAGGGTAATCCTAGACCACCAGTTTTTCCATTTGGATGGAGCTGAGACTGACGGGGCAGGTGTCCTGCCTAAAGCAACTGATTTATGTTCTGCATTCAGTCTCCTTCCTCTTGCCTCTTCCAAAGTGAGCTTGAAAAGCCAGCCTTCTTCCCTCCCTCTGCGAGGAACCTGGAGGTGGGACCCGAGAAAGCTTGTCCCTTGGCAGGCTGCTGCTGAGCCAATGTAAAGGTCGTAAATCAGTGACGTGCCTGGGGATTTTGAGCACTGCCACTACATTCTGGGGGATGGAAACGCTGCTCCTGACAAGCACTTGTGTCCAGATGAAGCTAAATCGAGCGCAGCTTAATCCCTTCATCATAATAAGAACAAGGAACAAAACAAATGGTGCCGTGGCATTTGGGCAATGCCTGAGGCCCCACAGCTTCTGGTTGTTCAAATGAACCATGGCTTTATCTTGTGACACAGTTGCTCACACACTGCCACCGGTGTCACCCGCCTGCCTCCTGAACCATCAGGACGGCCCCCAAAGTCATTCAACCCTACTACAGGGAATAGCCATAAAAGTTTGTGGAGGTCACAGTGACCCATGGCTTCTTAGGGGATAAAATTGGGGCTAGACTTACTGAATGTAAAAGCACAAGAGTCCCATTGACCCCACTACATTTCAAGCGCCCTTGCAGGATCCTGTCTCTCTCTCTTATTTGTCCTCAGCCTGAAAAGTGCTTAAGGCCAGTCCAGGGGGTACATCCTTGTTCATTCTGGGGTGCACATCTGTGAACCCATCTTTTCTGGAAGTTGACCTCTGCTTCTAGTGCCCAGGTTGAATGGCAAACATAAACCTGAGCCCCAGGGTCAGTCCTGTCCGGCGCCATCTGAGCAGCTTTGCTCTCTGGACCTCAGCCAGGCCTCCCCGCTGGACTCTGACCTTGACTTTGGCGTGGGTAGGCTTCTAGTACAGACCCTGACCGCTGCCCGCCAGCCCAGCCCTGCTTCTAGTCCAGGGTCTTCTTGGCCCACCCTCTTCTGTGACGTAATACTGACCATTAGTTGAGTTCAGGCGCAGATGACCACTTGGACCAGAGGCTGAGAGTTTAGGAAGAACCCAAGCACAGGGGGACAGCACAGGCCCCCATGAGGCAGGAGTAAAGGGTGCTGTGTGCTCTCCAGTGGCCGAAACGTAAGGAAAAACCTAAACAAGAACGAACTGAAAGTAAGAAGAGCAGGAGCCATTATGTGCACAGTTGGCAAACCAGCGTGAGGCTGCGCACTGACTCTGCTGGCCTGGGGCGCGGTGGCGCGAGGAGTCCCTCCATCATTTATGATGTTTTCATTTATAACTTGCACTTTTCATGGGTGATCTGTTCATTGGGCTCTAAATTCAAAGGTATAACAGGGTACAAAACAAAAGAATCTTTCTGCCATCTTCTTTCCCCGGAGAGAACCAAGCCATGAATTTCTTTCACACTCTTCTCTAGGTGTTTGACGCACAGCATGGCAATAAGTGCATGCATTTCTTGTTTTAAAAATACAAAAGCTAGAAAGACTTTTGCGCTCTTGCTTTCCCCCTTTCACCTGTTGAAATGCAGCCATATCAGTATATAAAGAACGCTTTTGGGAGACTTCACAGTATTCTGCTGTGTGGATGGCCACTGCTTATTTAGCCACCCCCCCCCCCCCAGCCCCTTTCCGTGTGGGCTTTCGATCATTTCTGGGCATTATACACAACGTTGAAATTCACGGCATATTTCTCTGACCGAGAGGAGCACTATTGGATAAAGGAAAAGGGGTGAGGATATACTGCCTTATAAACGCATAGCTGCTGGTTCTTTTCAATGTCTCACCTGTGTCTTACAAAGATTCTAATAGCGATCCTTACGTGGAGGGGTCGGTGATATGTGCATGTATTTTTTTTTTTTTTTAACGTGAGGGAAAACACACACAGAATTAGTGAAGGTGGCAGCTTACTTTAATGAGAAAGATGGACAGATGGCAAGTCATCTTTCTGATACCCCCAGAATACCACGTTTTGGTGAATTCCACTTTCGCTTCTGGTGCAGGTGCTCAGACAAAAATCTTATTGAGACAATTTTCCACTTTTAGGGTTCTTTGTAAAAAGCATCTGCTTCCCCACATACTTAGGAAGCCAAAGAAAGAAAAGAGCTTGTAGGAGAAGGATTATGTGTATATTAGCAAGGGCAGATTCAAGTTAGAGTGACCCGGGGGAGTCACTGGGACAATAGAGAAGAAATCTGCCATGTAAGGTAGTGTGATACTGGGATTTATAATAAGAAATATATATTTGGTCTTTATCCCTTTTCTGGCACAGAGCTCCTAAAATGCTTGGAATTTTTCTAAGTCGCAGTAAAGGTGTCTTTTGTTATGTTAATGAGGTAATATTTGGACCCCCACCTAAGGATGGGGGCTGGTTGCCAAGAGAACCAACCCTGTGACTAGAGGGTTGGACCTGTGGGGAGGGGAGAGGGATTGGAGATGAATCGCCAGGACAATGACTTAATCGGTCATGACGATGTAAGAAAGCCTCCATAAAACTCCAAAAGGATGGTATTCGGAGAGCTTCTGAGTTGGTGGACATGTGGAGATTTGGGGAGAATGAGGTCTGGAGAGGGCATAGAAGCCTCTCACACCTTCCCTCATGCCTTGCCTTGTACGTCTCCTCCATCTGGCTGTTCCTAAGTTCTCTCCTGTATAATAAACCGGTGATCTAGTAAGTAAAATGTTTCTGAGTTCTGTGAGCTACTCTAGCTGATAAACTGAACCCGAAAAGGGGGTCGTGGCAACCTCCCATCATCTATAGTGAGTGAGTCAGAAGCACAGGTGATATACAACTTGGGCTTGCGACTGGCACCTGGTGGGGACAGTCTTGTGAGGCTGAACCTTTAACCTGTGGGATCTGGCGCTATCTGCAGATAGATGGTGTCGGAATTGAGTTTGATCAAAGTGAACTGGCATCTTAAGGTGACTAACCATGGAGCTGGGAGGACTCTGGGCGGAGCTGGGCCCCTTGTTAACTCTCTAGTCCTGACTTCCTGTTAAAACTTTATGGTAACCTCCAGGGGAGGAATTCATATATAGAGAGAGGCCAGCTTGTGGAGGTTCCCTCTTGCATTTTGCACATGTGCCGCCCGTTGGAGCTCTGGACAGAGGTGTGCGTTTTACACTGTTGTGGTGGTTTTGTTTTGTTTTCTGTTCCTGAATAAACTGCTCTTTTGGTGGATTTTCTGGAGAGTTATTTTGGCCAGTCAACAAGCTGAATTGCAGGACACCCCCCTGGTGTGGGCGCAGTGCCTGGTGGTGTGGGAACCTCCCACACAACACCCACCCATGTTGGAATTGGTGTCAGAGCCCTTGTAGGTGGTGAGGCATCTTCAAATGGGGTGGCAGTAGGGAAGGGGGGGACAGGCGCTCTCTGGCTGAGGAGCAGCTCTCCAGAGCCCCTTTTCTGTGTAAGAGAAAGCAGGTGCTCAGAGCAGCGCTCAGTAAATGGGATCAGGTGGAGGAAATGCTTAGTGAACTAACTGATATGTAAATGCAAGGCACTCTTATAATTATTTTCTTATGGTTTCCAATATTGAATCATTTTTAATACATCTTAATAGTTGCATCCATTTAGTACCTTCACTTTAAAGTTCTTCTAAGCCATTACTTTAGGGAATTAAAATTTAAAAGTTAATTTAACAGAAATAAATCTCCATGCTTCTTAAAAGTGCTCTCTCCTTTTTCCATTTTCTTTAAAACTGAATGTCTTTCTGCATGAAAAAATAACCCAAAACTTCCCTCGGGATCAAGTATGGTCAATACCCTGGAATCAGGAAATGAAACTGCTTTGTACAAAAGTAAAAAAAAAAATCAGGCACATGGGAAAAAAAATCCCCTAAATTATTTTTTTATGCATGACAGCAAAAGAAAATAAAATTTCTCCAGCTCTTAAAAAGCTTTGTGAACTATAGTCATTCACGAACAACTTATTACGGATTCCCAGTCGCTCATCTGAACCTCTGGGGCCACATGTGCTTCAGAACTCAGGACTTTTCAGGTCCTATAAAAGGCTGGTATTATGTAAGTAAGGCCGTTGTGGAGGGGCTGGAAAGCTCCTGTAATTTAACACATTACTATTTTTTTTCAGCAGAATGTATACATTGTCATACGAAGTGGAATCAACTAGTACTATAAAGAGCTTTGCATCCCCCCTTCCCCCCAGGCTTTGCTCACAAATGAGTGCAGGTCAAGTCAGGTCAGGTTTTTGTGAAAGAGCTTTTGGCTTGTAGAAAGTTTTGGATTTCAGAGTTGGAAATGCTGAGTGGGTCAACACAATAGCCGTGTGGGTGGCAGGAAGAGCGGCAGCTCTAGACTGGTGGGCCTGAAGCCCTGACACCCCACTTACCTCCTTGGACGGCATTGTGGAAGTTGCTTGATTTCTGGACGCCTCTGCTTTCTCACCTGAAAAATGAAGGAAAGAATTCCTTCCTCACAGGATTGCAGCGAGGGTTAGTGATGATAGGCGTCAGGTGTCTGGTACCCGGTAAGCACACTGGGATTGACAACTGCTATCACTGTTCATGGAAAGTGGTTGAAATGGAATTATGCATAATGAAATAGAATTAAATCATTTTGTTTTTCATGAAGAATGTGAAGGTAGCAGGAGAAAGAGGTAGGAATTTTGTATAATAATCCCAGGAGAGTCCCCTAAGGAAAAAGGACCAAGATCCGAAAGCTTTCTCTCTGGGATTTAAGTTTATTGAACCCTGTTGGGCTGGACAGGGCAGTGCTGACCTAAGCGTAGAGTCAGAGAAATTGCAAGGATGCCTGCAGGGTCCACCCCAGCCTTGAGAGAGGATAGCCGTCAGCTCGTCTTGTGATCACACGTTCAGCTGGTGGAGTACCGCTGTGAATTCCCTCATTCATTCATTTAGCAATTATTTTTGAATGTTGAATAATCATAGTTCAGTGAAAATATTCAAGAAACATCCAAACCCAGCCCTATCTTCACGGGCACTAGAGTTTATCGGGGACGTAAACAAGTAAACCACAAGCAAATCACTAAACACCATGGTAAGTTCTCTAAACGAGTAAAGTAGGTGGTGAGAGCAGGATGGACCACTCTAGGTTGGGTGGACAGAGAAAGCTGATACAAAGAAGTGACCGTGAGGCCAAGATGAGAAGCCACGGGCTGTGCAAAGAAGACAGCGGAGCGGCCGGTCAGTGAGAGCAGTGGATGGGGTGCTTGAGCTGTGCCTTCCGCCTGGAACACACCACCTCTCAGGCCACATGGCTGGCTCCTTCTCATCATTCAGACTTGGGCTCCAGTGTCATCTCCTCAGAAGACCTTCCTGACCTCACGTAACTTCGCTTCTCCACCTTGCCAGGAGGTTTCTACCCACTACCCCGATTTATTTCTTCAGAGCTCTTCTCACCATCTTAAATTACCATGTTTATTTCTGCACTTGCTAATTGTGTGCTTCCCCCCACTAGAAGGAAAGAGCCCTGAGCATTTTGTCCAGTACCGGGGGGTTTCTAAATATTGGTTGAATGAATAAAGGCACAGACTACGCAAAGGCAAAAAAAAAAAAAAAAAAAAGCTTGGTGCATTCTGGGAAATCAAATCAATCCCCTGGATTGGGTCACACTAATGCCCCCCAATGGATCCTGCCTCCTGGAATCCTGCCCTCATGGAGCCCCCTTACATACTGACTGTGGGTTTGACCATGTGACTTTTTTGACCAATGGGGCATCAACAAACAGCACAAACAGAGGCTTCATACATGCTTGTTGAGAACACAGGTGAGCCAGGGGGAAAAGCCCCACCTGGCTCCTGCCTCCACCAAAAGGAAATACCACTGGGAGAGCAAGGCTGGATTATCCCATAGTCCCAGCTGAATTTAGCCTTCTGCTGGCTTCTGGTTAAACAGGCTGCTTGAGTGAGTCCAGACGAAACCAGTAGAACAACCCCCCACCCCCAACCCGCCACCCCTACTTCCCTGTGCAGAAAGGGACGCTGGAGAAACAGAAGACCAGTTTGGTCAAGGGTTGTTTCCTGTTCCTCTTCATCTGTGCAAGAACCCGTGGAAACTGCTAGCAATGGCACCCCACATCTTGCTGACAATTTAGTGGGGGGGAAGGGGCCACAGCAAAGCGCATCCCACCACAGCCTATGAAAATGTGGGCACAGACCGTTATCTCTGAGCTCTGGCCTCCTTCAGACATCCTGGGACGTCCAGATTCTCTGAAAACCGAGTCCTAAGGCAAACACAGCTGGTGCAGATGATGTGCCAATGAGGAGACTACATTTCTTGGAGGAACGTGCAGAGCATGTACTGATGTTCTACACAGATTATGTTTCCTGGTTGTAGCATTTGGTTAAAAAAAGAAATTAAAAAGCAAAACAAGAAGATAAAGCTACAGAAAGAACAGTTTTAGCCCCTTTAAGTCCTTGTCAGCCAGTCTTTGGGGACAAATTCTATAGCCCATTTTCTATCAATCCTTCCAGAAAGATTTAAAAATATGAGATTTTACATTCTTTTATCTCCTTTAACCCTACTTGCTTGAAATATTCACTAACTCTTCATGTTTTAAATAGAAAATCAAGCCAACCAGATTTTACTTATAAGGTAAAATACCAGTGTTCCCTGAACACAGGCATGTGTGTGTTCTAAAGACACTACTGACATTTTCTCATCAATCTACGTGGTAAAAATTAAGTATTGGTCTTGGCATTCAACATGAACGCTTTTTGAGAATGAACGCAGAAGCTAGCAGAGTTAACACATCCAAGACGTAACTTGTCTCCCAGCTCCGACAACTCTTCCTCCCAGGACGCCCTCTGTAAGTGGCACCACCATCACCATCGTCCCTACTCCGTGGGGAGGAACTCTGGAAGTCCTCTGAAAA
Source organism: Rhinolophus sinicus (assembly GCF_057876585.1). Classification (NCBI taxonomy): domain Eukaryota; kingdom Metazoa; phylum Chordata; class Mammalia; order Chiroptera; family Rhinolophidae; genus Rhinolophus; species Rhinolophus sinicus. The sequence continues at coordinate 2,160,993 of NC_142507.1, read as the reverse complement.
TTTCCTTTCATGAAACCTACCTATCCAATCACAAGCAACATGAACAATTCTTCCTCCTCAATATACTTTAATTCCATCTACTTTCCCAACTTCACAGGAATATCCTCTTCCACCTCGTTTCTCTTTTGTAGAGACACCAGTGCTGGACAGGTCACATCTTTGGAGAAAATGTTGGTCATGCAAGAGGCAATTGATCTCTCCAGGAAATATACCCTCTCCCATGAAAATCAAAACAAACCACCCCCCAAACTGAGAGCTGGGCCTCAGAGGCAGAGTGGTATCCCCCAGAGAGCGGGTACCAATAGCCAATCGGAGGTGTGGGCCCCTGGAACTCTTAGGGGGTTCCTGGGACTGGCTATCTGTTTCTTTTCCCAGATTCGGGTAATTTTCAGCCATTACTCCTTAGAATAACTTTTATGGTACATTCGCTCTCTCTTCTCTTTCTGTGACCCTTATAATATAAATGTCATTCCACTTGCTGTTGTCCCAGACGTCCCTTAGGGCACCATCACTTTTTAAAATTCTTGTTTTATTTGGCTGCTCTGTCTTGGTATGTTCCATTGTTTTGTCCCCCAGTTCACTCATTTGTACGTCACCCAGTCTGCTGGTGAAGCCCGCTAGTGTACTTGTCAGCTCAATTACACCTTCTGCTCGGTACTTGACTACATTTTCTATCTCTCCGTTGAAGTGATCATCATGTTCGTCCATTCTCCTGCTGGGTTTGGTGAGCGCAGGGTGTTTGTTCATCCTGCTTGCTTGTGGCATGGCTGCTGTATGGGGACAGGACATGCTGTGCTCCCCTAGCCAATTGCGGCATGGCTGCGATGTGGTGTGGGCAGGATCGGGGAGCTCACCGAGCCTGGTGCAGGGTGGGGTGGGTGGAGAATGCTTTCCCGTGGCAGTAGGCTAGAGGGAGGGCACCCAAAATGGCATCAGCCCGCTTAGTTACCAGCCAGTTATGAGGGAATTGCAAAAATGGCCCCTGCCAGCACTTCCATCCCCAGAGAATGCCTGCGGGTTCCTGTCTCCCCGGCAGTCACAGGAAGATTAGCAAGTATGTCTGCCTGACTTACGGTTTAGGTGTTTCCAATCTGCTGCTCTTGTGCTTGACCTCAGGGAGGATGGGTCTGTCTGTGCGTGAACCCAAGAGCAGCTCCCCCCTTACCTGCAGAGCTGGGGCTCTCCTGGACTTACTCCCCATGGATTGTCAAAATCAGGCATTTGGGTTGTTCATCTTTCCACTGGACCCAAGCGTTGGGGTGCCTGATGTGGGGCACAGCCCCTTCACTCCTCAAGGGAGAGTTCTGAATTGGTTTTATCCCTCCTGGTTGTGGGTCACCGCACCTAGGGTAGGGTCCTGGGCTATATCCTGTCTCTGCTTTTCTGCCCATCTCGATGCATCTCTTCTATCGTTTGTTGTGGGGGCGATGTTCATCTAGCGCTCAGATCCGTTTCAGAGGAAAATTATTCCATAGGCAGCTGTACATTTGTTGTATCTGTGGGAGAAGTGAGCTCGGGGTCTTCCTATGCCACCATCTTAAACCCAACACCATCGGTCCATTAACTTTCAGCAGTTTCCCACTGCTTTGAGTAAAAGGTGAAAACCACTGCCTCGTACTCAAGGGCCTCAAATCCACGTTCCCAGCCTTAGATCTTGCTAGTTCCCTTGATATCATTTATGTTTCAGGAAAACAGGGCTATATGTTATCCCCAAACTTATTCTGTGTCTCTCTCCACTGACAGTCTTTGCCCCATACTCTGTCATGGGGACACCAGATTCCCATTTAAATACGCATACCTACTTGTGAAAACTCTACCTGTTATTCAAAGTGCATCTCAGATGATAAGTATTTCCTTAATGAGTCTTTCATGGAATCTATACTCTCCCAAGTTGGAAGAGATCTCTGTGTGGCCAGAGAATTTGTTTTGCATCTTTCTTATGATACACCTCATATTCAAACCTTACTTATATTTTTGCTTATACTTGTCTCTCCACTAAATGGTAAGATTATCTGGTAAGGACAGTGGAGCATTCCTAGAATCTTATCATCTAGTGGAGAGACAAGTATATGCAAAAATAGAAGCAAGGTTTGAATACAAGGAGTATCATAAGAAAGTGTCGAAATGGGTAAACAAGTGACTTGAATTTGTTCATTTATTTACTTGGGAAGTTGGTGGTGCTGTGAATAAGCAATCTGATCCCACAAGAGTAAGACCACACTTGATTGAATCTTCAATCAAGTAAGACAGCTCTAATGCACACTAAGCTGTGAAACCTCTCATCTCTGGAAAATGTACCAGAATCTTAGTACACCAGTTTCAGGAAAGAGATACCTTTACCTAAGACTTGGGTCTAATCTTAGTACCAGAAACCTGAACCTTCCTAACTAGAGAATAAATAAGTTTCAATGTTGAGTAGATCATGAACTGTGATGGAGCTGGGAGTATCGAATTAGCCTGAGCATTAGCCACTGGCAGTGCCAGCCGAGGGGCATGTGGAGAGAGGGCTGCTGGAGGCTGGGGAGGGGTGGGTGCTCAACTTCTGCTCCTTTTACTGGCAGCAGCAGCTGCTACTTGGGTCTGAAGGCAGCCCTCTGCCCTCCCGCTACGGCCAAGGGATGGATGAGAAAATCCACCAGCTCAGAGTTTCAAGCTGAGATGGGGAAGTGGAGGGGCAGATGGGGCTTAGGAGGTAGACTCTGGCTTCAGAGATGAGCTGGGCTGTAGGAAGCAGGATGATTAGTTAGATCACCATCAATCTATAAAATGGGGAAGATGTCTGAATTGAGATATAATATATTACATCAGCTATGAGAAAGGATTACTTCCATATTCCTGAAACACAGGATTATCTGCGGAGTAAACAGACAGGCGCCTCATTTCAGAGCGATATGAAAAAATTACAGGCACATAAATCTGGAGGTCGATAGCTTCTGCTCCACCATAATGAATGATGAAAGGTGAGATTAAATGATTCTGCAACTTTGCCCGACCCGATAAACCTTTATGACTTAAGAAAGTGAACCCTGCTTGGCTGGATAGAGCCTCTCTAATATTATTATGGTAAAAGGAATTTCTCACATTGCAGGCCGGGAAGCCAAATATGGCGGTCATGTCTCCGGGTTCTGTCACCATCCAAACACAGGACTCTCACTTGAAGATTGGCATTTAGGAGAATTGGCAGATCACTTAGTAGATTCTGCTTGTGGTAAATGAATCTATAAAGAGGTTGATCCACTTCTAATATATATTTTTTCATCTCCTCTATTAACTTTAATCACATTTTCAACATGCAGCCACGAATGAAGCTTTGACAGTCAGCCATAAATTCACACAAGCAAGCATTGTCCGTGTTCTGCACTAGCAACACTGAGATAACATGAGGGAGTTGGGTATTTTCTTTCTTGTACCTTTCTTTACTGAAGAGCAATAAAAAAATATTTGAAAGATTTATCCATACATCAAATTCATTTGCCATAAATCTCTTGAAATTATTGCATTTGATTTTGCTTCATTTGTGGCAAATAAAAAATCAGCTTACTTCCTCAATTAGAGGGTTCAGTGCAGATTTTTAAAAATCACAGTGATGACAGAATTGGTACACGTTTCATCATAATACACCTGCTTATGAGAATAGACGTTAAACACTAAAAAGGATTTATATTTAACATGGATCATTCACCATGTGGGCAAATACTTGGGTATATTCAGAACCACAATCTTTACATGGTTCCAGAGGGACTCCTCGGCAGATTTTGCTGACTACTCACTACACAGTTAACCATGTATAGACGTTATTTATCTTACAAAGCTTACCCCCAGCAAAACAGATACAAAAATGAGGTAAATACTATGGGCAAGATTATGGTTCTTGGAAAGGCTAAGTCAACTATATTTTTGGTAAGCTTTCCCTTCTAAGCCCACTTCTAAAAGCTGACAACATTAAGTGCCGAAGGCCACAAAACTTCACAAGTCTGTGTTGTCATCCCGTGAAACATAGCATTCTGCAGCACTGAGAAATCTGTAACCTTTCCCAACAGACAGCTCTAAAACCGAGGCTGTCTTTGCCGTAGCAGACAAGGTTCTGACTCTCTCCCCTCTCAGATGTGATCTCTGCTCTGAGAACAGTTGTTTTGGTCTACATTACTCATGGAATAACACTTTAGACATTCTTCCAATAGCCAGGGAGGCTATGACAGACAGGTATTTCCTCTGCCTTCTAAGCCACAATAATAAACTAGTATTAGTGCTGTACAAGAATGCATTATTTCCCTCTCTAAGAACTCTATGCTACAGTTCTCTGAGACAACCAATGGAAAAGAAGACCAGTTCTGATTAACCAAGAGTATATTTATCTGATTTTTCCTCCTACTCCTCTCTGTTCAAATCATCATACGTAGGCACTTAAAACTGAAAAAATATAGCACTCTTCTGCTGTTAAACATTTAATGAAGACTCCAGTAGAAGTTCCTTTCTTCTGATATGAGTGCCACTGAATATACTGCTAAGCTTGAAACAGAAGCTAAATGGTTTGGTGGGAATCGTTTTTTGGGGGAAGTCAATGTTTTCTCATCAGTTTGTCATTCTCCATTGCCCCGAAAATAAGACCTAGCTGGACCATCAGCTCTAATACATCTTTTGGAGCAAAAATTAATATAAGACCCGGTCTTATTTTACTATAATATAAGACCGGGTATAATATAATATAATATAATATAATATAATATAATATAATATAATATAATACCGGGTCTTATATTAATTTTGCTCCAAAAGATGCATTAGAGCTGATGGTCCAGCTAGGTCTTATTTTAGGGGAAACACGGTTGCTGTGGTTCAAGTTCTCACAAGGTTGAAAATTTTGCTAGGACCTTCTCCATTTCGGCATATTGTTCTTTAAGCCTCTTCATAGCTGTTCTGCGCTCTTCATCCATTTCAGCCTGTTTGTTGTGTTATTCTTTCATGAAACCCTCCCACTGGATGATACACTGCTTTTCATTAGCTAGTAAACGGTCATTATAAATCTTTTTCCGTTCCTTCTCCTGCTCTTGAAGTCTACAGACTGAGTCAGTAGCTGCTTGCCATCTGTGGAGAACTTGGTTTAAATTGTCTTGCATTGTTTCTCTACATTTGGGAAGAGTGTGTTCATTTCTTTCATGGATCATGTTCTTCAAATTTTCAAGAACTCGCAATTCTCAAAGGCCACGTTTTTCTTCTAATTCTTTCACAAAATAACAGGTTTCGCCTTGAATAACTGGTCTGTGATATAAAAGCCGTGACTGAATTCCTCCAAGGCCCTTGATAATGAGGTGTGCTGGCGAGCACACAGTCCCTAGCACATCCCTCCTCTTGTCGCTGCTGCCCACGGTGGCCTCGCCACCCACAGTGGTCTCCATCCCTCCGCCATTCATCCCAACCAGCTCTGTCCCAATCCACTTGTAATAGTTAAAGCAAAAAACTTCCTCCCTTTTCCCTTTGATATAGTCTGGATTTGTCCATTTATTCTTAAATTCATGGAGAACAACGGTGGCCATCATCTCGGGGCACACAGACAAAGAAAACACGAGAGACTGGGAAAGGCGACAATCTGACTGAACGGGCTTGACCCTCTCTCCTTGCTAGGCCCCTGCTGGCAGGATTCAGCCAGTAGAATGGGCAGGGCCAGTGTCCAGCGGGCAGCCTGCTTCTAGCAACTCTGGGGAAGAATTGCAGCTTTGAGCAGAACTCGTTAATCCACACAGTTGAGGAGGGGAGAAGCCCTCTGTGTCTTTTCTCATGTGGAACATAGAGAGGTCACCTTCTCCCCTTCGCCTCCAAAAGGTGGCTTTTTAGTGTGGCCAATAGAGTGTGAAAGATGCTCTAGAGGACCATCGTGAAGGAAAATGAAAACCAAAGCAATGAGGAACCATAGGAATGGGGGCAAAATTCAGAACACTGACAATACGATTTATGGAGACACAATGTGCTATAAGCATTTGTTTATAGTACTTACTTGAATTATTAATGGACGTAGAATTGGGCCCCAAATTATCATTTTTGCAAGTCATGGCTACTGAAAAAGTAACAAGAGCAATTTGAAATGTATGTACAAAGATGCTAATTGAATCAGAGTTTGTAAGAGCAGGCATTTCAAAATGGATGGATGAAATAACGATACTAGGCCACGGCTGTTATGATATTTTAAGGGTAAAAAGGGAATTGCAGAGCAACAACCTAATAGGGTTCTGATTTTGCATATAAAATGATGAAATTGTGACCCAAAAAACCCTTACCCAAGTTTGTCTAACCTTGGCTAGTTAGCCATTTTGAAACCAAGTAGCATCAGTGAATTAATGGCAGGAAATGGTTTAATATGTTAATGTCTTTCAGTCACATCTGTGTTTTATATGGCAATTTTAAACTCAAAGGGCCATGAATGAAGGGAGGTTTTTCCATCCATGGAAAGTCACGGGCTGGTACAGACTAGCAAAGGAGAGATTTTTGGCCAGAGCAGTTTCTGAGGGTCCCTCGCATGACATAGGTACTCAAACTTGAGATGTTGCATGAATTATGCTTAACAGGGAAAAAATGAGCTGTGTTTATTTATTTGTTTTTAAAGCATACTCTCGTTCTTTACTTGAAAGGGAAATAAATGGGCACCCTGGCATGATGATGGATTGATCTCAATGGCCTCCATCCACCACCCACTTGTTACTCACATTAATCTATTTCTTATTGATTAGAATTTGTGTTTCCTTAAGGTTAAGAAATTGTTATAGTCTGTATATAGAGGGTAGGATTACTGTTCAGTCAAGTAGCCAACTACATATGACCAACTGAGTTACGACCTCTGGGCTTTGGCTGCATAGAGGTTAAGGTGTCCATTTCCTGTGTGGCGGGAGTAATGTGCACTGACCCTTTGCAACGAGGCTGGGAACTGAAAGGGAGGGCGTCCTGACTATATGTGTGAAGCGGCACCACTTCCTTAGGGCTGGATGGTGTGCAGAGGGGTGGAGACTGCTCTAGGGATGGTTGTATGTAAAATCTGTAACTTATAAGCCCACCAGGAGCTCTGCTTTGTGTGTTCTGTGTTTATTTGCATTGTTTTCTCTTCTGCTTGAAAATCCTAGCCTATCGCAGCTCTTCAAGGGGACTAAATAGAAGTAGGCTTTGTTCAGGCTTGTTCACACTTCTGGGGACAAGAATGGTGGTGACAGTGGTTGTCATGGGGACAGGGAAACTCAGAGGAATCCAAATGAAAGCCCTCCAGACTTAGAAATTCCCTCCCAGGACAAAAACAACAACAACAACAAAAACCAAACTCAGAGGTTCTTTAAAAATCTCTAAATTTATTTACATTTTTTTCTATTTTTTAAAAATTGTTTGAATACAGGAAATGGGATCCTTGTGGTGACCTTGGGTGATTTTATTGTAGCTAGGGAGTGAAATATCCTAGTGCATTTCTATAGTGCGGAACTCAGTAACCATCTCTCAGTTCCTCCTGACTGGGCATGCTTATAAAAGTAGAAATGCTTTTTATTTATACAGACTAAATGGAAAGCCACTTCAACTTTTTGAAAATGATAAATCCTCTCTCTACAATATGACCAGATAAACTGTTTTTCATTTGGGTCTTGGGTTTTCTTTCTTTTCTTAGACAATATTTATTTCTTATCTTTTGTCAGGATTTTTTTTTTTCTGTCTTCTAGGGAAGGGGCATAATTTAAAATTTTATTTTATCCGGGCAAGACACAAAAATAAGTGCAAGCAGACATGGCACATTTGTTGTGTTTAAATGGATCTTTGAGGTTACTTTCCTGTTTTCACGTTATTCCAGGTCCTTTGGGAATTTTTAATTAGACGTCCTGGTTCTCCTGTCAGCTTTGGTGTCTGCATCTCACATGGGAGATGTGACCCCCATGTACACAGTGACTCAGTACAGTGACCCCCGTGCCTCTTGGTGTAGCCCCAGCTGTTAGGACGTTACTGCCACCCCTAAGATTGAGCCACAGGCCCTGGCTCAACCCAGTGTCAGGCAGAGGGGCTTTAAAGGAGATTTCAATTCTCCTGCCAGGCTCAGTGACACTTAGAGCTGCTTAGCTGACTCTGTAGCTTCGTGTTAGTAATTGGGCTTCTGGCATGCCTAAGTCCTGAACTTATATCACAATTTGTATTTCTTAAAAAATCTATTTCTTTTCCCAAACTGAAAACTCTAGCTTAATAATGGCTCTGGTGCCTCCAGCCTTCCAGATCTGTCATTCTTAATTCTTTTTCAGTCATGGACTCCTCTGAGATTCTGATAGAAGTTGTGCTGTGTCCCTTGAAAACGCATGTATTCTCAGACACACACACACACACACACACACACACACACACACGCACGCACGCACGCACACATTTCAGGTACAGTTTTAGACTTTCTATGAACCCTAAGGCCCACCAAGGAACAGGACCCAAAATATTGCAGGCTTGAATGTTCTCTGAAGCACACCCAAGCAGAAATCAGCCTGGAGAAGGCAGCACCCTAAAACACAGGCCATCGATCCACTCTTACCCTTTGGGGCACCACGATCTTGTCAGCAGTAGAGAGAATCCATTTAATACAGATATTTGTCTAAAGCAATATCCAGAGACTGTCTTTGACTTACAGCTTTCCGAGACCATGAAATCACTTGCTGAGCATGAGTGAGCATTAGACAAAGAGAACAGTCGGGAGTTTACTATACTGATAAGACCATAATTGCACACAGGGAATTTCCGAGCAGCAGCGCTCCGATGTGGACTTTCAGTTCTGCACCAAGGAACTGTTGAACTCCAGGGGAGACCCACGTTTCGGGGGCCCTCTTTGAAAAAATATACACTTCACACCCATTCGACGGCTATTATTAAAAGCAAAGCAAAACAAAACAAAAAACCCCAGAAAATAACAAGTGTTGAGGATGGTGGGGAGAAATTAGAACCCCTTGTGCGTTGCTTGTGGGACTCTACAGGAAATAGGGAAGCAGTTGCCTCTTGCCACAAGGGGGCGCCCCAGGGGAGATGGCCACTTGGAGTAGGTGTTAATGTCCCAATATTTCCCTTTTCTGGACCAGATATCACCTGGATAAATATGCGGTGTGGGATACATGGAAGCAGGCTGATGGCAAGTCCAACAGTTGCAGGTAGTCAGTGCATGACAGGCCACTCCAGTCAGATGTATGCACATATTAGATGTCTGTCTAAATATCCGAGGGGCTGGGGCAATTTAACTTGCCTGGTAGTCTGTTGCAGGACAAGAGGAGTAGAGATGGTTAGGATAGGAGAGTCTGAGGTGGGTACTGACAAATGAGGAGGGGATGGGGAAGAGCAGAGAGGGGAGGAATGGTTTGAGTGTTGGGAGGTCAGCAGACTTCTCCCAGGAGAGCACACGGGTGGGTACCACAGTAAGGTTAGCCCTCAGGCAGGAGAGGTGATGCTGTTAGCAGCATCCTGAATCTTGGAAGCACTGTGGAGACTCTGGCCTTGGTTCCACAGGGGCTTAACATGGTATAGGATTGAATTACAATCATGAGGGTAGAGCTTAGAGCTTTACAGGTATCACAAAGCTGAGCTGGGTTGTGCAGGAAGCAACGTGCAATACCTGGAAAGTCACTCAAGCCTGATGGGCTTTTCAAACGGGACTCAGCCATGTCATTAGTCACACACTTGTATGGGACTGAAGGGATAAAACACAGTCCTGATCCTCAGGGAACTCACAGAGTAGCAGGCAGATGTACGTGGAGACATGATTGCACCACAGTCGGTTCAGTGATGGACATAAGCACAGGTGGGTTAAAAGTGGTTCCTTAGACTACAGGCGGCTGTGGTGGAGGGCTCTCAACAGGAGAGCTTTCCTTAGACAGGTACAAGTTAATCAAGTGAAATGGTGAGAGAGATCCTAAGGGAATCCCAGACACACAGCACCGAGTGTCGGAGAGCCTAGCTGAGATGAAGAGAATGACTTGGAAACTGCAAGTGCCACTCTGAGAGATGGTCATGCTCACTCAGTCAGGATTACTTACTAAGCACCTACTATGTACCCACCTACTTGTAATTGAGCTTCTGATGGTTTGCACTTTGCCCAAGATCAAAGGCGACATAAGAGTTGAATGAGCTGGAGTCAGGACTCAGGCCCAGGTCTTCTGATTCCACGAATTCCATGCTCTTCCCTCTCTTCCTTCCATCCACAAATGATGGAGAAGGGATTCTTGAATTAGAGAGAGTTGGACCAGATGACCTGCAAGCTTGGGGATTGTGTTCCATGAATAACATCACTAAAGGGCTTTGACTTTGCAAATAATACTTGAATGGCTCCTGACACTCTTGGATGGTCTGTCCATGACACCTGTCTGACACTTTAAAGATGGAGCAGTTCTACAAAGTGCCCGAAGTAACTGGGCACTGAGCGTCAACTTCAAACATGCTCAGGGTTGTTTGAATATCCTGTTCTTATGTAAATGCCAGGACCAGGCTGGCTGAAGGTCACTGGAGGGGACGCGTAGCGGGGCAGAGAGAATCTGACCTGGGCAATGTTTGAAAGCCATAGACAACTGCTGTACTCAGGCATGATGGCCACGCAATGGCCTGGAACTGAGGCAGAACTCCAAGGGCAAGGGTTCAAGGCCAAGTAACTAGGTGTCAGCAAAGGGGTGAAAGTGTAGTTCCAAATTTACTTACTCATGTACAGACTGAAATCTCCTTTGTGACAAATTAGGTAGATTACTGATCTTATCACCAAAAATGAAAATAAGAATTCTGAATCATTCCAATGATTTCTCTATATTTTTTGTCATTTCATTTTTTTTTAATTTTGTAAAGGGAAACTGTGTGCCCACTGAAATCCATCTTTATATGACTTGATTTAAATTTTAGAACACAAACTTAGATATATACTAAAAGAAAGAAACCCCTCTAAGCTCCTTTACCAGAGGGTAACAGGAATAAAGAACAAAGATGAAAATTTTAATGCAGAACTAACTGGAATGCAGTCATCTTAATTTCAAGTTCTTTTCTTTTTGAAAAGCATATGCAAAATTTCCCCCCCTATTTCTTCATTCTTTGTGCAGTTTTGAGTAACTGGATAATAGCCAAATAAAAACAATAGGGAGACACAGAATTTAGATAATTTGTAAATTCTGTATTCAGCTTTCACTTTAGTTTAGAATTAGTTATGAATATATTAGGGGCAATTTATTCTACATTTTTTTGGTTGCGATACTTTTAATATGATTATCATGGAAAAAATATTAAACTCTGTGGTGTGTTTCTGAACCAGTCCTGAGGTCAGTGGCACTAAAGCTAGGCGTCATTTCTCTTTAAGTGAGGAAACTCTCCCCAAATAAAAATATTCTCCATAAATCTCAGAGGAAAGGAAGAGTGGAAAGTTGATCACCCTAAATCATCATTGCGAAAATGGCCAAGTCAGCAAACGCACAATCCATCAATTGTGGTCTTAGATTCAGTGCCATGACTCTAGAATTCAGAGAAGCTCTTTCTGGTCTTGGACTTCTAAGTGGCCATTTGGAGCCATCACTCAGGATTCAGGACTGAACCCAGAGTCTAAAAAGCCCTATGGGCCATGATGCCATTTGTCTCAGAGGAGACATGGCTCCACTTGAAATTTAAGTCTGGCTTCAGGCTTATTTAATGTCCAGTATCATATCATCACCCCTGGCTTTCTCTGACCACCTTGTCTTGTGGGAAATGTGATCGTATATTTATATAACGCTGAGTTTGCTTCTGACCAAAGAGAGACAGGTGAAAAAAGGCCAGCCAAATCCATTGGAAGGTAAATGATGAGCTAACACAATCTAAGGTAATATTGTCAGAGCAATGCCCTCTTCTGTGTGTATAACTTTACATTGTTAGTTACTTTATTTGTGTCATGCGCTGATAACGTGTTGGCAGGTATTAATTATTAGGACCCTGCTGTGCGAAGGTAAGTCACCTTCCAGAGGAATGGGTCCCACCATGATGGCGTGAACCAGTCTCCAACATCTCAGGTCTAGTTCCTTTATCTGTAAAACAGTGGTGATAAGCACCAACTGCAGGGGACACTTGTGAGGCTTAAATACTATCATGTTTTAAAGTTCCAGCACAGGGTGTAGAATCTAGCAGTGGGTTACATTTAGTCTTTTTGTGTGTGTGACAAAAAGATGGACGGGGACAGATAACTTTGCAGCTAGGAAGGGCCAAGTAGTCAAAGAGGGTGGAGCCCGATATCCTCGTTTTCTGTGAAGTCACTCTTGCGTGGTTGATGGTGGTGGGCAAGGTATGGAGACAGCGAGATTGCTGTGAAGAACAAGAGAAAGAGCAAGAATGGCAGTGGAAGAGGATTTGCATAGACTGACAAGAGCACAGCGGAGTCATTTTACATGATTGTGAATGCCGTGCTTCAGAGAAGACAGTGTCATCACTTTGAGAGGAGAAAGTTTCAAAGCCCACCAACTGGAAGACGGTTTGGTAGTTTTTTACAAAACTAAGCATACTCTTATATATGACCTAGCAATGCCTTGGTATTTACCCAGATGAATTGAAAACACGTCTACACAAAAGTCTGCACACAGATGTTCATAGCAGCTTTATTCAGAATTGCCAAAATTCAGAGGCTACCAAGATGCCCTTCGGTAGGTGATGGGTAAACTGTGGGCCATCCAGGCAATGGACTAGTACTCAGCCCTGAGAAGAAATGAGCTGTCAAGTTTCGTTGATTATTACAAATGTACCACTTTGGAGAGGGACGTGGATAGTGAGAGAGACTTTGTGTCTGGGGCAGAGGACACATGGGACTCTACTTTCTGCTCAATTTTGCTGTGAACCTAAAATTGCTGTAAAAGAAAAAAAAGTCCATTTTTGTTTAAAGTTAACAATCTTAAAATTTTGTTCCTGTTCTTCTCTTTGAAACAAAGTCTAAGCTAATGATGACCAGTTAAGACCCCAGAGGAGACGTGTCATTCTTTGATGTTATGCTGGCACAGCATCTCTTTGCAGGGGACTGAGGTAGCCAGTCTCAGGGCTGACCCATCGCTGCTGGGAGACCTGCTGTGGGAAGCCCTAGCCAAAAATCAGCTCTTTCTCTCAGCAATTGGAATTCAGGAATGTGAAGCTGGACAATACTCGGACGGGGGAGCAGAAGCTGACGGGCCATCTGAGAAAGGCCACGAGGGAGGCAGGCCAGGGTCTTGAGCATGTGACGTGGGTGTGAGCAGAGGTCTCGGGGCAGGGAAGGTGGAGTAGGTAGGAGAGGACAGTACCAGGATGCTAGACTGGAGCTGAGGGCAGAACACGTGGGCTCCTCCAGTGGGCCGGACAGGTCACATGGTCGTCTCCCTCCCGGGTCCCTGCTCTGTGACGCTGCTGTCCAGGGGTTCCTGCCCTCAGAGTGTTTCAAATAAGGATCCGGTTGGCCTTCCCTTCATGTCTTTACAACCATCCGCCATCACTTGAGCTGTCTTGATGGAGTCTTTGTCTTTATTCCATGCACCCAAAAGCACTTGCTTAACATGGGTGCCATGAAAAAGGAGCGAGCACATTGTGACATTCAGACAAATTCAGTCCACTTCGTGAACTTATCAAGTCATCTCTCCTGGTCAAAACTGTGCTCTGAGTATATACCGTGTTTCCCAAAAATAAGACCTAACAAGACAATCACCTCTACTGCGTCTTTTGGAGCAAAAATTAATATAAGACCCAGTCTTATTTTGCTATGATATAAGACTGGGTCTTTACTATAATATAATATAATATAATATAATATAATATAATATAATATAATATAATATAGTATAATACAAGGTAAAATACAATATAATATAATACCAGGTCTAATATGATATAATATAATATAATACTGGATCTTATATTAATTTTTGCTCCAAAAGACACATTAGAGCTGATTGCCTGGCTAGGCCTTATTTGCGGAGAAACACGGTAGTAATCAAACACATTTGCCAAGACAGAATTACTATACGATGAACCCTTCCCCACCCTTTTTTCCCCCATATCCTCCTCCTTCAATGTACTCCTCCCTCTAATAAGAATATACTTTCTGGTTTTTGAATGAAGTCAGAATTTGGTCAGTTTGATCACTTGGGGGTTACCTATCCCATAGATCTTTATGAAACCCTTAACCCATCTCTTTTATAGGTTGAATTAGGGCCTGCTTTTTGTTTTCTCAATGCTGGGCTGAGTGCTAATACATGACGGAAAAGAAACTTAAATATGGTCCTCACTTGCATTGTGTCATATTTCCATATCTTTATTTTATGAATGTAGAGATTCACTGATAAGAAACAAACTCTTAGTAGAAAATTAATACAGATGTGCAACTAAAACGTGTAGTCTTGACTTAGGGCCCGGGCTGCCGTAAAGGGAATGGCATGGTCTCTCCTCTCAAGGAGCTTACATTCTAGTAGAGGAGACAAAAAAGAATAAACGCAGTGTAACACGACCACTGGTAAATGGATAGTTGCAAAGTACTAAGAAACATGAGGAGCGAGTGAGTAAGTTTGAGAGGTACGAGAGAAGGGAGATTTCCATCCTTCACCCCACTGTTGAGTTTGGCAGGGGCACGTTGAAAAGTAAATAGGATTGTCTCTGGCTGACGAGGGACATGAATGGTGAGGAATGTGGGTGACGTATTAATGATGATGGACCGAATTGAGACTTAGTCTAAGCAGAGAAAACAGCATCTTTAAAAAACAGTGAAGGAATGTTTTTTAAAGACTGTTGGGTTGAGTATCAGTTATCTTTGGCCACACTAAAGCTGTGTAACAAATCACCCCCAATCCAGTGGTGTAGACAACCCTCATTTACTACGTATCATGAATCTGTGGATAACTGGGTGGCATTCATGGACATGGTGGCATTTTGCCCATCTGAGCAGGGTTCACTCATGCATCTGTGATCAACTGGCTTGTGGCTGGGAGCTGGCTGGTCTGCGATGGCCTCAGCTGGCACGACTTGTTTTTGCTCTGTGTGAAATCTTGTCTTCCACCAAACTGGTCTGAGCTGGTTTTCAGGGCAGAAGCAGAGTTCTAAGAGAGAGCAGAAGCATGCAGGTCTCCTGAGCACTGTACGTGGGACAAGCACACCATCACATTCCCCAAGGCAAAGCCAGTCACAGGCCAGTGCAGATCGATGGAGTGGGGACATTGGTCGATGCCTCCCAGCACGTAACAGAGTGTGGAGGGGAGGGAATTGGGGCCACATTTGTCATTAGTCTATGTCACTGTATAGTACTGGAAAGAGCATGTCACAGAGTGGTGAGAACTGTGTCCCAGGCCTGGGAAATGGAGGTAAGAAATGTGAACTGATGGACAGGAGAGAATTGGCGGGTGTCGCAGCGAGAGGGTCAGTGTCTCCCTTTAGGAAAATAACACTGGCAGCAATGAGGGGGATGGATTGGAGGCATCAGATTGTTCCTTGTAAACAAATATCTGAGATGGAACTCTGCATGGTTTTCTGTTTATTTATATCCCACCTCATTCCAAAAACAACATGATGCCTCAACTCTCCCATAGTTGTTCTCAAAAACACAGGTATATGTGTCCTAAAAAGAATGCATCCCAGCGCCAGTGGAATCCTGTCCACAGACCATCCTGCAAGTGTGTCGTTATCTGTCGTAGGTGAGCTACCAGCCCATGCACTCCCAGAGCCTCTAGCCAAAGAATATTCCTGGAGTTGAAATAAACAGTGGATTTGGCTGCTGAAAGCCACATGTAAGCTCTTTATTTAGCACTCTGATTCCATGGTGGCTGAGAAGAAAGAAAGGTATGGCAGGCAGAACAAGTTCAAAAAGAATACTTACCATTCCGGTCATCTTAGGAAACACTGCCATGGTTTCTGCTCAGCGGGCACAGAAATAGCCTGGTAACGCTGCTGGCCTGTGGGTGGAACAGAGCCGAAGTAACCAAGAAGGCCCTGCAGGGACCAGCGTGTACCCGCCAAGCCAGAGCTGCTTTTCAGCCTTTGTTAATGTTGGCGCAAACCTAAAAAGGTCTATTTTGCTTCCACTCTCACATTTGCATATGAAAGGAAAGCAAAGTAGAAACAAAGGTTACCAGCACTCAGATTTTCATGGGAGGCTCTTCCTGAAACTCAATCGGTTTTGTTTTCAATAACCAAGAGGGAAAATTCATTTCTTAAGCTTGATGTTCGCCCATGCAGTAAGCCCTGTGGTTATGAGCCTCGATCCTACCACTTCCGTTCACCTCACTTGACATTTACGGAAGACTGTGCAGCTCTGTGCTTTAAGGCTGGGCCCCAGAGATGGGGAGATGTGAGATTTATTCTGGAGGTGCTGGCAGAGGGAGGTGCTGGCGTGAAAGGGCCACAGGTCTTGCTAAGTGCTAGTGTGTAGATGTGAAGAAAATGCTAGGAGACCACAGGAGAGAGGGCAAAGTCTGTATCCTCACCTTCTTGTCTCAGAGCTCATGCTCTTGGGACAAAAGGTGAAACAGAACACACCTCTTGCTCTCTGTCCACATGGATCTCTGTTACCAGACGATCGGCCATGTTTGTAGTTGGTGCTGATACATAGAAAGACTTCCTTCAGCCAAAATGGTCCCAGAGAGCGGGCGACACCACACGGTGTGTGTGTGTGTGTACACTCCAGACATCTGTCTTCTTCTGACAGAGACAATGCTCGTAGCTAAAGTGTAGGAGGCCAGTTCATGCCCCTTATCCCAGAGTATTTATCAACACCTCCCTCAAGGAGCACCAGTTTGGGTGATAAATTGTGTGGTTACTGTATTTCCACGAATGACAGCTCCTCGTTTAAACCCGGGCAAGTAGGCTGTTTTTTTCCAACAGATGCTTTTTGTGGGTTCCAGGTCACCCGCACTCTCTTTCATAATCCCTTTATTGATGAAGGGATGTGAACTTTAATGATGTCTGGCCAAGTTCAAGTGTTGTTTGTGGTTGTGCAACTAAGTTTCTCTCAGAGCAGAGCTGACTCTTCTGTGTGGAGACCTTGTCCCCAGGGACCATCACTCCCTTCACTAACCAGGGGGGACGCTGGCCTCAGGAGTGGCGTGACATTAGCACCCTGGCAAAGGGAAGGAGTGACACCCCCTCACTACACTGCACCTGGATGACAATTCACACACCCATCTGGAATTTTCACCACTGTGCTATTTCACACTTGCCTATTTGTGTCATGCTTCCTAAAATATGCTGCAAATAAAAGTTCTAAAGAGACTTTTATAAGGTATTGGATAAAACCTTTTCTGTTTTGTATAGAAGGAGGGGCATGGATCTGGGGCTTCTGTTCTCTTTTCATGTCACAAAGCATGCATCGATTTTTCATGCAAATTGATGGTTCTTCAGTGAACTGTCCTTGGGCACTTTACAGATTGAATGTGACTCAACCATTCTTGGTTTGGCTAGTCCCCTTTTATGGTTTGGATTTCTATACTGTTTGGGAGGCGCCAACTTTGAGTCCTCTTATTGCGGGAAGTGCTGGAATGGCAGACTCTGGTCTTCAGGCCAGTTTTGAGTCCGAGTTTTGCCGGTCTGTAGCTCTGTGACCTGGAGTAAGTGACTAACCTTTCCAGACCACAGTGCATCATTTGTCACATGGGGATGTTAAGGTCTGGCTCTTGATTTTGTTGTGAGAACAATTATAGGGCTACTCCTCAAAAGTTAAACAGAATTACCATGTGACCCAGCAAGCCTACTCGTAGGTATAGAGAACCCAAGAGAACTGAAAAAAGAAACTCAGTGTTTACTACAGAATTATTCATAATAGCCAAAAAATGGAAACAACCCAAATGTCCATCAACTGATGGACAACAGTGGATAAACACAGTGTCATATATTCATACAATGGATTATTATTCTGTCATCAAAGGGAGTAAAGGGTTGACACACGCTGCAACATGGACAAACCTGAGAACATCATGCTTAGTGAAAGCAGCCAGACCCAGAAGGCCACATGTTATATGATTCCATTTATATGAAGTGTCCAGAACAGACAAATCCAGAGAAAGCAGATTAGTGATTGCCAGTGCTGGTGGGGTGGGGCCATGGACAGTGACTGCTTCGTAGGTATTGAGTTTCTTTTGAAGATGGTGAGAATGTTCTGGAATTACATAGCGGTGAATGGACTAAAAAGCACTTGATTGTATACTTTAAAATGGTTAAAACAATTAATTTTATGTTAGGTGAACTTTACCTTAATGTTAACGACCACAAGGCTGTTACGAAAATAAGGTTAAGGATGGAATACTCATAAATTTCCCAGTGACACATAAAAAGCAAGTAGAAATCTAATTTAAAAGACAGATAGGAATCTAATAAAATTGGTAGCATTGTTTTACACAGTTAAATGATTAAGGAATGAATAAATACGATAATGCATGTGGTACCTTTCAAAACATGTTAAAACAGAACTGTCCACATTTTAATAGCCTTTTCATATAATTATGGTTACTTTTTAATATTACCCTTAAACTCAACAGATTTTTAAAGATTAGCTTAAATGTAGAATCTAAAAGCATACTTATAAGTTTTTCACACTTTGTTACATTAAAATAAATGGCCTATCTTGTACTTTAAATAGGTTGTTTACCCAGGCATGATTTTGTAATATTATCTTTTGCCATTTGGAAAGTATTGGTTCATTGAGTTACTAGTAAATGGAATCCAACAACATTAAAAAGAAAAAGGATTATATTCCATGACTAAGTAGGATTTATTCTAGGATGCAAGGTGTTTCAACATATAAAAATCAATCAATATAATGAACCATATTGATAGACTAAAGCAAAGAAACCACATGATCACTTCAACAGATGCAGAAAAGCCTTTGATAAAATCCAACACCCTTTAATGATTTTAAAAAAATCAACAAACCAGGAATAAAAAGAAATTTCCCCAACTTGATAGAAGGCATCTATGAAAACCCACAGATGAGGTAATACGTAATAGTGAAAGCTTTCTCCTCAAATCAAATTGGAGACACATACATCAGTATGACCCACTTCTTCACGGAACCAGCCGACTAATGAAAAACAATCTTGTAAAGTAGGAAAGAGTTGTTCAAAGAGGTTAAGTAACTGGCCCAACGTCTCACAGGTAGTAAATGACAAAGTCGGGATTTGAACCCAGTTACATTTGGTTCCAAAGCCCATGATACTCCATTCTGTGGCTCTTCCATTCTGTGACAGCAGCATCCTGCGTGTAAGAGTAGGAAGTGGGTGACAGTGTAATTAGGGTGATTCACGGAGTAGAATCGCTGTAGGCAGAGAAGGTTAATGCACGGACTCCTTTCCACCTGAAGGGACAGCCCCCGAATGGTCACAGGGTCTGCCCACGGCCAGATCCTTTTTGATAGTCTCATCAACAACATAAATGAAGACACATGAGGCTGGCTGAGCGCATTTGTTGCTGTCACAAAGCTGGAAGCGACAGTTAATATTCTCAAAGAAAGACGAGGGATTCAGAAAGATTTCGTCAGACTGGAACTCTGGGCTGAATCTAATACAGGATGCAGGGAGAGCTGGCTTAACAGGAATTCACATGAAAAAGACTTGGGTATTTGAATTGAGAGCAAGCTCAATATGAGGCCAAGGTGTGAGCCAACAAAAGCTAAGGCGTTCTTATCCTGCATCAAGAGAAATGGCAGCGTCCAGGAAAGGGAATGTCATGGTCCGGGTCACTGCTCTCCCCAGACAAATTCTGAAGTCTCTTGTTCGGTTTTGTCCAGCTGTGGGTCAGAAAAGCATTGGCTGAGCGGAGTTGTGTAGAGAACAGAGGCTAGGAGACTGAGTCCTGTCAGGCGAGGCACTGGGGGTGTTCAGCTCACTAGGAAGATGTGGGCAGCACAGTGAGTGGTGGGAGAAGGGAAGGAAAGCAGCGACTTTCAAAGATATAAAGCGACAGTGCAGGGCTGCTCGTTTCCTCCAATTCTGTTGAACGGACAGAACCAGGACCCACAGGAGACAGGAAGACAGATTAAAGCTCACAGAATTATTTTCAAAGAATTGGAGTTGTGAAAAATGGAAGAATCTCCTTTGTAATTGCATGAGCATCTGCATGACCGCTTGTAAATAATTTAGAGGAGATTCCTGGAACTTCATTGAAGGTTGGATTCAAGGACCCATCAAATCCATTTGAATTCAAAGAGCCAATAGCAATTTTAACAACAATCATGATTGTTGCGTCAGCTAATATGTACTGAGAAAGCTATGATAGTAAATATTCTCCGTGCCATACCATATTTAACTCTGACAAGAACTTAATGCAGGAGTTTATCATCCCTATTTTATAGATAAGGAAACGGGGGACTCAGATAAGTAACTTTCCCAATGATACATGGTGCGTAAGGGGTAGAATCAGCTCTCAAACTCAGGGCACGGTGATGGCAGAGCCCCAGGTCTGAAATGTTCGCCTAAAAGCTATTCCAATCTCCGTGTTATTTAATGTGTTACAATAGGGTGCTGTGGTTGTAAGATCATTTCATTCAAACTCTATCAGTTCAGAGTGAACCTATCTGGGAGGCTCTCATATTGTCAGATACCTGAACAAGTCAAGGTCAGTAGGAACTTTTATCTTTGTGGAGAGTAAATGCCTGCTCAGTGGAATTTCAGGATCCACACGTTCAGTGTTTAAAAAAGCAAACGGCTTAGCTCACATTTTCATTCTTGGATTATTTTTAATGAGGCATTGCCAGAGTACACAAAAGCAGATAGCTTGGTTTCAGATTTTCATTCCTGAATTAGGATTTCAATATGCATACCATGCGAGCAAGCAGATGCCTTCCAAAGAATGGAAAGAGGAAGGGATGGAAATTACCGTATTCACTCTGGTGCTAGGTCGATGACTTTCCTGCAACTCGTATGACGATTTTATTTCCCTATAAATAGTGAGCCGGTGATGAACAAGTGTTCTCTGATATGTTGTTTGGAAAAGTCTGTGTTTAACTTTAATGTGGGGACCCCACCCGATGTCAGCCTTCAGAAAAGAGGAAGGGCAGTAATGTTTGGCTTCAACAGGCCTTGTCTGGTTCAGAGTAACTTTGGGGCATCCAGTCAGAGATAAATTCTTCATTCGTTCTTTTATTCATTGTAGGAAGCAAACAGATCAGGCAATAACTATAAATGTTGATAAACACAAGAAAGAATATACATATGATGTGTCTCATAAAACCTAAGAAGGACGGTGTACGTAGATGAATGGCCACTTCAAGCTGGTGACTGGTAGCTGCAGCCTGAGTGATGGGAGAGAAGCTGCCGCACGCACAGCCTAGGGGAGAGCACTGCAGCTAGAAGATACGGCTGAGAGGCCCTGAGGCTGCAGGAGGTTTGTGTGTTCTGGGCAGGAACAGAAGAATGGCGAGAGGCCGATGGGGGGTACTTCTGGCTGGCACTGGGTGACAGCAGTGGGAATGCTGGAAGTCCAAATCAGGCACGAGAACTGACTCTGTACGTCTAGGCCACACCCTAGTGCATCTCACATGCCTGTGAATAGCTAGAATGCCCATTCCACTTCTCCAGAACCTCCAGAAATCTGCAACACGGTTCAGCTTCTATCAAACATTTTCATCATTATTATTTGTCATTGGCATGTAATTGCCATATAACTCTCTATTCATTTCAGGTAAACATCACCGTGGTTTGACTCAAACTCCCAGTTATGAAATAAATAAGTCATCAAGGAAGTCACGTACAGCACAGGGAAGAGAGTCAAACGTTTTGGACAAAAGCAATTCATTGTCCTTAACGGGGCAGAAGGGGATCCTCCTTCAAACAATTCACTTTCTATTGGTTAGAAACTCTCAACCCCACACCCTCTCTCCTTCCTCCCCCATCTCTCCCTTCCTGCTTGTCTGTCTTCCTTCAACAGTATCGAGTACATGGCCACTGGATGTCAAGCCCTGGGCTAGGTTTTGGGCAAGACAGTCCTGGTTTCTGCCTTCACGAAGTTTTAATTTACTTGGGAGCTAATGAACCCAGGACAAATTTTTATCTATTTTGCATTTCTACATTTTTTTTAACTCATAATTACTAAATGCTTAGAAACGCCAAGCAGTATTCTAAGCACCTTACACACATTATCCTAATCCTTATGACAAATCCATGCCCGTTCTAGGGTCCACTAATGAGGATGCTGACGCTCAGGGAAGTTCCTGGCCAGCTGGGGTGGGCACCCAGGCCCTGGGAATCTGAGTCCCAGCTCTTTATCACAACACTCTGATTCTATGTGAAAAACGAACTAGCCAAACCCATAAACAAAAGCCGATGAATGGACACATGAAAACTTGCTCTAGCGTCAGCTCTTCCCTGCTGCAGCTGAATCTCTGCCTTCCTTTGGTTGGGAGGGAGCTGGAGAGCACCATAACTCCCTTTGTCATGCTGCTCTGGTCTACGGCGTTTCAGATGCGTTTCAAGAGGAGCCATCAAGTGGAGACCACCACGAAGTTCCCCAGAATCTCTACCTGATCCGCACGCCCTGTCTCCGAATGCGGAGCACACAGCATTTTACTGTATTTCCATCCTCTTCTTTGAATGGTAACCATCTTGAAATGCAGCCGTGAGTTGTGTTTCTTGTTTCTTCCTCTATGTGCAGCCAAAGTAGCTTCACTCACGGCACTGTAAACGTTGAGGTCTGCAGCCTCATCTCACGGAGAAAATGTTGTCCTAGACTTATAATGATGCAGAGCATCGTTCTGCACTGGCTCGTGCTCTACTTCCGCCTCCACCCCGTTCTCTGGGCATCAGGGTGATCTGCAAAGGTGCGTAGAGCATATAAAATGTATTATATATGTGGGATTGAGGTTTGCAAACGAGTTGTTTACTAGTAGGGACAGGACTATGGCCGCACATGTGTGAGACGGATAAGAGTGAAGTGAAAGTAAACATGTGTATATTTATGTGTGAAACTGAGCATAACAAAATTGAGTGATAAACACCTTCACCAAAACAACTGCTGGTTATCACCTAAGAGGTAAACAAGTGCAAGGAAAAGAGGATAAAAGCAGAACCCCAGAGCAATGCCATGAGTGGTCCGACTGGCCACTCAGCTAAGACCCTCTGCGAGGTGCAAGCCACCACACTCTGGGACTCTCCAAAGTTCTTCCTTGCAAGACCAGCTTGCCTCAGACCTATCGTGGGCCCAGTCACCTCTCCCGGTCCAGGGGCCTTCTCCACCCCGACTGACTGTGGGACTTGGTTCGTTATTAAATTCTGTTCTATTCCGTATAACCTTCTGTGCTGACCAGAGCATTGGCCTCTGGAGGGACATTGGCTCCCAAATAAAGCTGTGTTTTACTCACTCTATCTGCACCTGTGTGCAGGGACTTTGTTCCCCACTCATGTCACGAGTACCACGCAGGGACGTAGGGCCCTGCCAAGGGGTTAATGGCCCCTTGACTTTCAGGAAGAGACTGAAATGTGGTGACTGCCCTTTCAGGCGCTTGCGACAGAAGGTGAGTCAGGTGTTCCTCGTGAGCTTCATACTCCCTGACACCTTGCCATCGCCCTGAAGTAAAAGACTAGCCCTTCACGGTGACCACCCTGGCCCTACCTGGCTTGGCCTCCGCCATCCTCTCCAACCACGCCATCCCTACCTCCCCCTGGATTACTTACCCTCCACAGTGTCCTTGGATGTCCCTCCACCTCAAATGTTCTTTCTTGAGTTCTTCCCATGGTTACCACCCTCCCCTGCTTTAGTTTTCTTATTTCACCTTCTCAGGAAACTCTCCCATAACTCTTCTACCTAAAGATCCCACTTTCCAGCCTCTCCAGGGGATTATTCCCTGTCGGCCACAGCGGTCATTATTCATCTGTTTCTTTGTGTTTTCCTCATACCACTCACCAGGATGTGAGCACAATGGGGAGACTGTCCCTTTTCCCTTAACGCCCCCCCAGAGCCTAGAACAGTGTTCCACACCCAGAAGGCATTGGATGACGGAATTGAATGCATGAACAAGTGCTCTTCTTTCAATTGCATCCTGTACATGGGTTTTGATGAACTACAGTTGCATTTGGAAACCGTTGGATTTGGTGTGTCAAATGTAGTCATAGGCGCTTCAGAAGTCACATTGCTGTGACCAGCAGGCACGTGCATGAGAGGCTGGAGGACAGTGTTGAACCGTCATTGAACAAAACAAGTATGCTCCTGCACTGCAGCGACTCAGAAATGATGAAACGGCATGTAGTGACCTCAGAACTATCTGTCTGTTGGTTGGCAAAGAAACCACTTCTGAGAGGGAGCATTTGCGCTAAGATTAGTGACATGTCGTTTATCTATATCTGCAGTGAAGTCTAAACTGAAGATAAATGCTAAAGTCAAAGTATATTAAATGTACGGAATTGTTTTGATAATTTATATATTTCATGCAATTCAATAATTATATATCTGGATGTTTAAAATGACTTTATGTTTGTTAAAAGAACAATAATTCTTTATAGAGAAAGTAATAATGAACCCCTCTTTCTAGTGTACCACTGCTGAAGAAAGAGTGTTCTTTATTTCCTTAAACAATGTACCTTAAAAATCATCCACATCGATTTTAGTAGCACAACATTCTGGCAATGTGAAGTGTGAAGAAATGGTTATTCCTGAATCAGCACTGATGGATGCACTTTGTAAACTCAGTTTGGGGCATGTGCCACTTCTTAATTACAGCCAGGGGACATCTGTGCTCTGTCATCGCCCCGTCCCAGACCAGGCGGTGCTGCTGGTTGCTCTCTGAGCCCTGAACCCTGAATAACGGTGCCCCACATGCCTCTTCTCAATCAAGTATCAATCTGGGAGGTTTGTGACTGAGGCCATGGATGGAAAGATCCGACCAGCTTTTCCTCTCAGCCTTGGTTCTGATCCCTGTGTGAAGAAAAGAATACCTTAGAAAAGGAATTGTGCGTCTGAACACCATGCTTGCCAAATGCACAACGAGCCCAGTTTGTTTTGGAAGAGCCGTGAGCATCACTCTGGCTGTGAGCGAGGTATTCCCGTGCCCGCGCTGCCCAGAACACACAGCAAGGTACGTCCATCTCCTCCGAATGGAGACTTCTCTGTGTGAGTCACATGTCTTTTCTATGCCTCCTCGGTACTTTTGGAAAAGAAGACCATCTTCAAAGTCAATAGTAAAGGATGACTACTGTGCGTGAAACTGAAAACCCCTAATCTGGTCCGAGTGGCCACCCTTGAGCATTCAAGCTCTGCCAGGACCAAAGCATAAACTGTCAGTAGAACACAGCAGTGTAATGAGGGTTTAGCTGGGGAGGTACAGGACAGACCTGCCCCCAGAAGGAACAGGACTCCCTGGACTCTCTGGTCATGTTATTCCCCCACCTAACCCACTGTTTTCCCGCTGGCTCTTGTCTGTCCTTATGTGTCAAGCCTAGATTCAACCTTCCTTGGCCCTGAAGTGTGGATGTGCTTTCCAATTTTTCCATGTTGTTGACAGTCATAAATATTAACTAACAATGAGCAGGGTCTCTGGTCTAAACAGTGAGATCTGAGATGCTTTCAGGGGTCTGAGAAGGAAGCGTCGGCTCTCCCCTACGTGGCAATTCACGTTTACATGTCCTACAAGTACTTCTCACCCACTTGTATGAAGTAATATTTTGTTTTAAGTTTAAAACACATTGGATCTTACAAAAGACTCTGTATGGGTGTTGAGTATAAATTCCTTCAAGTCTTTCGAATTCCCACGATACTTTGATACTTCTGCTGTGTGAAGAAAAACGCATTTTACTCCAGCTAATTCTGAAATGGAGCTGTAATTCCAGAAGTTCCACTTCTAGATACACACCGCAGTGGCTGCAGGGAAACATGCTTTCGAGCATGTAACAAAACACGTTTGCTCTAGACGTCAATACTTAACGTTGGTCTCGTTCAACACTTTAAGTTCTACGGGGTTTTGTATGATCGATCTTCATATTGCATTTGGCTTTTCAAGGTCACAGAGAGAGAGAATGCTATACTTATTTCTTGGGGAGATGGTGAGCTGGCATGTCAGAGATGGTATATTAAACTTTTTATCGTGAAGATTCCTCTGCTAAAACAAGGTACGCAGATGGCTCAGGGAAATCCCTAACTCTAGCGGGTACTCTCTCGCCCAGTGGGGTTCCCTCTTCCTGATTTCGTGTTTCCTGCAGAGCAGGGTGAATTAGAACCACCTTGCAGACCAGGTAGTTTACCACTGTTGTGCTTTTCTTTACAGGGATCATTGTCAGCTAAGGAAATTTCTGGCTTGAGAAAATTGACTTCAAAATCTCATACTAGTTTTAAGTGATTTAAATACCAAAGATCAAACTCTATGCCACGGATTTCAGTTGACTGTCATTTATAAGAGAAATTAATATTATAGAACAGTAAATAATTAATATCCCCCCAAACAGTCTAAATCAAGAGGATGTATGAGGTTGAAGAAAACGAAGTGACGCATAATGTTATACAGCCATGTCTGAACAGAGATCACATTTTTTTACAATGACAAGATATCCTTATCACTTAGAGGCAAAGTTGGAAGTGTCCAAATAACTTTTTCTAAAGACAACAGGTAAAAATTAGCCATATCTTGGCCTTTTGTCAGGAAGCAGGCTGAGAGATATTGATGGAATTTTGAAAAAGTGGTGCTTGAGCTTTAATTGACAGTACTGTTTTCTTAGTGGGAAACAAAAGAATAGTTTATCCCAGGATACATAGCACATACATTGGAGGAAATCAAGGTGTCACATAACATTTTATATGGAAAAAAGTTTTCCTTTTAAAATACTGAAAATTAGGACTAGGAAGAGGGTGATAAAAGGGTACAGACTTTCATCTATAAGATGAATAAGGCCTGAGGGTCTAATGTCTAACTATAGTTGACAACACTGCATTATATAACTGAAATTTGCTATGAGAGTACAACTTAAATGTCCTCTTACACACACAAAAGATAAATATGTGAAGTGACCGACGTGTTAATTAACTAGATGAGAACAATCCTTTCAAAATATATACGTATGTCAAACCATCATGATGTAAGCCTTAAATAACTTGTAATTTTATTTGTCAATTTTACCTCAATAAAGCTGAAAAACACTAAAAATTGTTCAATTATACCAACATAAAATATTTTAAGAATAAATCACTTAAACTTTATTATTTATTTGGAATACCAGGGGTGCCAAATATATATATACACATTTTAAGAGATGTTATCTGTGCTCAAGCAGTAGTTCATCGTCATCAGAAGTATCTGGATACTGATGGGAACCACTTTGAGCAGCTCTTGTCATTGCAGACGTCAAACGTGACTTGTATTCATCTTTTGTTATCAGTATATATTGAGTATTACAATTTTAATAGGTTTTTTTCTTTCTTAAAATGTTTATACATTTTTTTGGCACTCCCTGTATATTGATAAAATAGCTGTGTGGTATATTCCAGTAATTCAAAAATCTCCATCAGTCTTGATTATTAATTTTGGAAAAACAAGTACTTAATGATATTAAAAGTCTATAAAAATTCAAACAATGCAGATATTTTCCTGCTCTCTTATTCAGAAACTTCATGCAAAGTAATTTCCAATGTCTCTAAGAAGCCATCATTTTAGATTTCTCAGGTTTGGGCTTTGCAAAATAGCCCCTACAATCTTAAAAATGGCACTTTGAATTTCTTCCTGCATGAAAACTCCCCAGCTCTTAAGTATTTATTCAATTAAACATGTTAAGTGAGAATAATGACAGACGTGAAGTGCTAGTTTTTGAGTGCTTACACATGTATCACTTCCTTTGGTGCTAATAACTGAGTAAATTGTCCAGGGTGGTTATTATTCCAAGAAGTTACCTGACCAGCCTGGGGTAGTAATGCTTTTTACCAGAAGAAGTGGAGTTGAGATTTTTCGAGATGTGAGGTTGGTGTTTGATTGTTCCCAGGGAAGCAAAGTAATTTACATCACCCTGGAGAGAGTATCCCTCGTTCTACTCACCGAAAAAAATTAAAATAACACAAAAGAAAGTCAATGCAACATGGACAGTGGCTGGGCCTGGAATTAGAATGGCAGCCGGCAGGGCAAGAGCACAGGCTTAACAGAGAAGTGACATTAAAGATGAACGGGTGTCGTTTCGGTGTGAAATCTTACATGAACACTCGCTGCACTGGCTACACAACTGTCGATATAACAGTTTCACCTTGTCAGGTGCCCACAGTGGGCAGGACAGTTGAGTCAGAGAGAACGGCACAGAGGTGGGAAAGGATGTGTGGTTATGGGGAGAGTGAAGGATCCCCTATGCCTGAAGCAGAGGGCGGGCGAGTTTGGAAGGAAAGGCTGGGATGGGCCTGGAAAGCAGGTAGGGCACCGTCTAAAGACCCCCGAATGCCATTGAGAGGAGCTTGACTATCACTTTTAACAGCCTGTGTATCAAATAATATACCAACAAAGTGTTCAGCTTGTTGGAATGACATGACTTATAGCTCTTAGCACAGTTCATTTTGTTAGACTGGATTAATGCTTTTTGCATGCCGTTGGTCACAGGTGGTGAAAGAGGTTTACTCGGACCCCCACAGTGGGCAGGGGGCAGCTCTGTGGGGGAGGGGAGAGTGGACGCTGTGGGTATCAGCATTTTCATCCACAGCAGAAGCTATGCTGTCTGCAGGTTAGCACCTGTGCTCTGAGGTATGCAGACAAGGCACTGTTTATGACCAACAAGGAGAAAGGATTTTTTAGGGTAGGTGACTGCCCAGGGAGAAATTGGATAAGATGGACAAGGCCAGCGAAGGGTGCTAACTCTGCTGAGTGCCAAATGCACTGGCCCGCAGTGGGTGAGTGCTTACTGTACTATCTCATTTAAGCCACACAGAACCCTGAAAGGCAGGCATTATTCTCTCTATGTCACAGAGGAGGTGTCTGAGGCCAAAGGAAAATTTAGGCAAATGGCCACCTCAATGCTATGGAAATGGTGAAACAAAACGAACAATGCCACCTATTAATTTTACAAGCAACTCCTCTCATTAAGTTATTGAAGACGAGACTTAATCATCTAAATTTGATCCTGAGAAAAGGTATCCATAGAGTTTAATTCATGGGTTGCCTTCGTTTACTATGTTCTGATTGCATTTAAAAAAAAAAAAAAGAATTTGTATTTGGAAGAGAAGAGTTTGAATTTATGAATCCTGATGAGCAAGTCTTACTGCACAGATTTGGGGGGGAGGGTGGTCTCCCCTTTGCAGCCATGCTCCCACTCTCAAACGAAATGACTCAGATCTGTGTATTTAGTGAGGGACACCTGTTGGGACCAGGCCTCAGGCTGCTGTCCTACAAATTTGCCACGAACAGAAGCCATAATTTAAGAACCCATCCAAGTGGCTCAGCTGTCCCTGATGTCACTCAAGAACTGGGCCTGTCATGTTCATATGTAATGCAGTGAGCCAAGATTCTGGGCAATATTTTTTTGGGGAGGGAAATAAAAAAACATTGTCAGGGGAGAAGGTAATAATTATGTGATGTACGACCGTTAAATAGATTCATTTAAAATTTTGATTCTCATATGGGAAATTTGATCTTTAGATTTATTAGATTTGATTAGACGTATTTCATTTTTATTAAATTTATTTGATTTAAAATTTCAATTTTTATCAATTTCGTTATTAATGATTGAGTTTTATTTTTACATTTATTGGTTTTGCGTGTCTATTCCAGAACTTGATCTATGAAAATAAAAATGTATAACAGTAGAAAATATATGTCACTATAAAATATAAACTATTTAAACACAATTATGCAATTACTTCGAATCCTAATTTGTGCTTTGATCGCAGAGGTGAATAAGTAGACAGTTTCTCACTTTTTTCCTGATGCACTAGAGGCACCAAAAGATAAGCACTTGCAGGAGATTTGACTCAGTTACGTTACCTGGCATCTTGCAAACCAAAATGCCAAATCAACAATAAAAATAGATTTAAATTATATCACCTTAGATCCTTGAAGTTTATAACTGTAACATACAACCTAGTTGAAACTCCCTCATTCAGACACACACCCCAAATTCTGTTAACCCAAATTCCTCTCCTGGGTTGCTCTGTTCATATTCTCTGCCTCTCTCTCTCTACCCCCTTCCTCTATATGAGCGCATTCATTTGGGGGGGAAATCCCTAAAAATTGCTCAACCCATCAACTTTCCAATAACAACGTTGGGAGAAAAGCTGTGAATATGCCAGGAAATCATTTCTAGTTAATCATTCCTAGCTCTTTTGTTGGCATTATTTATCTCGGTGTGTACCTAACAGTTTTCTTTTTTAAGCCACTCCAAAAATCTGAGTCTTGGATACAGTTTAGAATGATCTCTTTGCTCTGTTGACAGGGAATTTTGAAATTTATAGACAAAGCTGCTTGAGTAAATCAATTAAGATGCAGATGGTTAATTTGTGGTTTCTGAAAAATATATCCTGGTCTAAAATGACTTGCTTTATAGAAATTGTCTTGAAATTTCAATTTTGATTCACTTTCTTATGAGAAAGTACAATGGAAACGCCAACTATTTTTTCAAGGCCGCACACCTAAAACTATCAAATAATTCACTTTGCAAATGCTTATGTGAAATTATGTGCCATTGTGAAGTCTTTAATTTATTGTTTATTCATTGTGCACAGTTCTTTATTTTAATTAATGACAACCCATTTTTATAAACTCCTTCTACACATAAACAGTAATAATATGAGGCATTACCAGATTGTTGGCCTTGCGTGGCATAAAGACTTTATCAAATAATTTATTTGTATTACTACTGTATCAAAAACATGAAATTTAGTTGCCAATCTTCTAACCACACATTCCAGAAAAAGCAAGATGGTAGCAATTTAATGAATTGGAAGAAGATTCTCATTTGCTAGTACAAATAATTATGCCCTCAGTAAGAAACAGAAAACACCTTCCCTCACTACAACCTCCACCCCACACCATCACAGCACAG
The DNA here is from genome assembly GCF_057876585.1 of Rhinolophus sinicus. Classification (NCBI taxonomy): domain Eukaryota; kingdom Metazoa; phylum Chordata; class Mammalia; order Chiroptera; family Rhinolophidae; genus Rhinolophus; species Rhinolophus sinicus. The sequence continues at coordinate 2,130,091 of NC_142507.1, read as the reverse complement.
CAGAAAACAGTGGCGACAGCCCATCTCCCCGGACTTACTGAGCCAACACTGACCTATCTGAGCTCAGTGTCCAGTGGTATTTGCTTGCTGTGTTTGATTCAATTTTCCAAACTATCTCAGTTCTTGACTCCACACTGCTATTGTGTGGATCAAATAATCCCTGGTCACAAAAATACCCTGGGGACTGACTCCGCAGGCGTCCAGTGTCTGAGTGTGGTCAGGCATTCCACATGCCTTGGGCATGAGCTAGCTTCACCACGATGAGAGAGTTCCTTTGCGAGGTTTGTGATCCTCAAATACGAGGACCCGCACCAATAAAAGTCGGAGTAAATACGGATCTGCAGACGGCAATCTCCTCCAAGACAGCACTGCAATTAGGTTTCACTTTCCTCGCTGTCTTTTTGGAAGTGAGATTATTACTGACCTGGAACAAAGAAGACATTTTACAAGATACTCAGGGTATAAAGAGCGTCGCCACTGACTTCCTCAGCGTGAGCCACAACCAGACGTGTAAAGGCACGTCTTTGACACGTGCACGCTGCACACACACAGCGGCCCTCCTTCGCCTGGTTCATCATGTTATAAAACAACTCGGGAGAGGGAGGAAAAATAAACCAACTCTGGAAACCTGCTCTTCCTTGGGTCCCAATCTTCCAGTGTCTGGAGAGTGAGGTCATTCGTTTTAAACAACAGACTCACGTTATGGCCATGTCTTTCAACCATGCAAAATAGTGTGGACATTTCGTGAGCAGAGGTGCAGCTGGGCCAGTGAGGCGCTCACTCAGCCCCACGCCCCTGCTCTGCGCTCCCCGGGACCCCCAGGCTCCGCGGGACCCAGTCCTGGACAAAGGGACCCTCGGGTCTGGGCTGGGATGCCTCCGGGGCGGCTCCAGGGCAGGCGGCTCTCAGACTCCAAGGACACGGGAGTTGGGGACCTGCCCGCCAGGCCCTGCTTCCCATCCTTGGCTTCTAGAACTTTACAAGCTGCGCGCAAGGGAGTCACACACGCGCCAGGCAAACAAGCGCGGTGGTTCCAGCCGGCATCGCCCGGCCGCCGGAGCGCAGTGAGCGCGCCGAGGAGCCGCCAGCGCCGCCAAGGCGGGTTTCAGGTGGCGGCTGAGCGTGACTGCGACACCCGGTCCCTGCAAAAACATAAAATAAAATCATGCATGGAGGGGGCAGGGGCAAGTGGGCCAAAGGCGCCGCGTTTCTGCCCAGCGTGCCGCGGTTGGACAGCCCTGCGGCTCCAGGGGACGGGACCCAGGGAGGGGTGGGGGGCCTCCGCCCCCCCCCTCCCCGGACAGCTGTCCAGCTCTCGGAATTCGTTGGCTCCCCCCACCCCGCCTCCCGAGCGGCACCCCAAGCCAGCTTAGCCCCCCGCCCCCTCGCTGACCTAATAAGGCCATGCAGGGAGTGGGGGACCTGCATAAAAGACAGGGCTCCGGGGACTCTGCGCACACAGCTGGCAGGAGCCACAGCGGACCCAGAGGACGACCATGGCCAAGGAGTGGGGCTACGCCAGCCACAATGGTGAGTCCCTGCCCGCCCCGCGGACGTGCGTGGGGAGGCGCCCCTGTCGCCGCACAGCCCTGGGAGGCTGCAGAAAACGTGGGCTGGGGTCGCACGCAAAGGACCTTCCCTGAGTACTTACCAAGTGCCACACGCTGCGGACCCCTTTCCCTTCATCCCATCTAGCTCTCCGTGGCGAGGAGCTGTTAGTACTTCCATGGGGGGAAACAGGTTCAGAGAGGCTGGGTCACCTGCCCAAGACGGCACAGCCTCTGACTGAGAAGTCAGACCAAGAGGTCCAGAGCTGATTGTCCCCAACTCGGTGACACTGGGCAGCCACCCACCTGTCTGAGGGCTGCTGCTGCTGCCTAACCCGCCGGGAAGGAACGTGGGCGCCCCCTAAAAACCACCTGTGGTCAGTGCTTTTATTCCAGAAGGTGGCATTGGTAAGACAGGTGATGAAGTCCATTTCCAAACGAAGCCTTGGAGGCTGTATTCTTAGCAAGAGGAAGGAAGTGCGGAGTTAAATAGTCCCCAGGTCCACTACTAAAAATACACGCAGGTCTCCCACGCTAAGCCTTGTATTGCCCAATCTGAAATCCAAGACCTTCCACAGTCACTGCCGGTTTAGTCAATTAGAAAGAGGGTTTGGGTTGTGCCACCAACTACACAAGCCCAGTCAACTTGATCTCCTAGGTCCCGACCACTGGCATGAGCTTTACCCAATCGCCAAGGGAGACAACCAGTCACCCATCGAGCTGCACACCAAAGACATTAAGCACGACCCTTCCCTGCTGCCCTGGTCAGTGTCTTACGATCCCGGCTCTTGCAAGACCATCCTGAACAACGGGAAGACGTGCAGGGTTGTGTTTGATGACACTTTCGATCGGTCAAGTAAGTATGACCCTTAGGCAGAGCGTGTGGACTGGCAAAATGTGACTATGGCACAGTGGCAGAATGAGTGGGGAATGGGGAGACTTCATCTCTGAAAGTGGAGACTGCATGTAACTTGGCTCTAGTTGTGAGAATTGTATTTGTGCATCCAAGAGGAATGTCCTCCCCTCGTCTTTGTCACTGTGCTGCTGCAACATGGCCCCGCGCCCAAGCTAGAAGTGGCAGTGCATTCCTGAAACGGAGCTGGCCTGGGAGGTGGTAGCAGTCAGTACAAGGGAGCATTCTCCAGGCTCTGATGGCCCTTATGCTTCTTGACCGTGATCTGGAGAGCAAGGCGCCATTCCCAGGTTCCTCAGAGATTCTGTTCTACAAAGCAAGGCACATAGCAAAGGAACAAAGTGGGCAGTGCCTTCCCCTGGTGGGGCGGTGGGGCAATCCAGGGCAGAGAGTAGGGCCACTTTAGGAGTTACCAAGACTGGCCCCAAGACCTGCCCGGGATGCTTCAGCAGGGTGTATCTGACCAATCCTTTTGGTGAGGGTTTTGAAGTATCTGACAATTTCTTCTTGGGTAATGATTTGTGAGTGTGTGTGAAAATGAAAAATCACATGTTTTTAAAAATCTCTTTATTTCACCTACACTATTAAGCAAATCAGTGAAATAAAAGAAGGCTAATTAGAAATGCTTTGTTTCCCTGAAAATAAGGTAAGAAAGAATCTTCCCACAATATGTTGGTGCTTGATGTACAATAACACATCTTCATCTGACTATATTTGTGAAAGTTAAAATTATCCTTACTGATGTACATAAATGAATATCCTCAATGATATTGTCATAAAGAATAATACAGTCATAACTCCTACCTGCAAGGAGGTTTGAAGTAAGAAATATCATAGAAATTTATATTTTCTTAAACAATAATCTCGTGTTACTATCTGTTGCTTTTTTCTCCCTTCTCCATTCAAATAAATCAAGTTTCATTTAGAAGGATAAACAAAATTAAACAGTATCTATGAGGTTAGGCCACACGAAAATCCCATTTTCTTTCTGTAAGCAAAAACTGGTTGAGTGACAATTTCATATGGTCCATCGTAATCAGTTGGACTCGTATGTCCAGGTAATAAATGTTCCTAGTGGTTGGACAGGAAAATGCCATAAATCAAACCAGTCCTTTGTACGTGATAAAGCTCGTCCGAGCCTGCGTGGCTGTTTTACGTGTATACTGCGGCTTTCAAGGTGCCACTTCAGCACCCATAGGTGGTCAGTCCTGTCCAGCATCTACCCACTGAATTCCATTTTTATTTAGCTTATATTGCTGTATCTTGATTATAGGGTTTCTGCGTGGTTTCCAATATCCTTCAGAAAGTATTTGAGCCTCTAAATCACTCCCTCCCCAGGCTGAATGAAATGAAACCAAATTAAGTGACAGGGCTGAGGTATTTGGACAGCAAGCTCAAATTAATGCTTCTGGGAATGGCCTCGCTTAGCTGTCCGGAGTGATGGATTGCCTGGATGTTTCTGATGTCCCCATTCCGCCTCATTTGAACACACAGAGTCGAAATTAGACATGGACGAAAGCTCTTGCTTCTTGTAGAAAAGTATAATTGGAAGCAAGACATGGAGAAAGAACTCACGTTTGCTCAGTGATGGCCAGGCTGGGCACTGCGGTGATCCCATTCAAATCCTTAATCTCATTTAATCCTCACAGCCGCCCTGAGAGGTTGGTATTATTGCCACCTTCATAAAGATGCAAACACAGGTTCAGAGAAGTTTAGCAATCTGCCTGAGGACACACAGCTAGCCAGGGGTAGACCAGGAGCCTACATCTGTCACCTTCTCCCCACTGCACCCCACAACCGGCCCACACTTTGGCTGTCCACCTCCTTAGGGCCCCTGCTGTTTTCCTTTTATTTTCATGAATGTTCAGTGGACATTTTAAAAATAATCAAAGGAGCAGACAAATAAGACAGAAGGGAGAAATCGCTTATTTTGAAATATCCCAAGACTTGGATTTGTGAGGGGGAGCCCAGGGGGCTTGGTGGGCCCAGCAGCCTGAGCCCGTTTGCCCGTGGCCCCTGAGCTGTCAGGGCCCGTGTGTACATAAAGCAGGGCTCTGCAGAAGAGGCGTGAGTTCATGCTGACCTCCTTCTCTGAATCGCAGTGCTGAGGGGGGGCCCTCTCACTGGACCCTACCGGCTCCGCCAGTTTCATCTTCACTGGGGCTCCTCGGATGACCACGGCTCCGAGCACACAGTGGATGGAGTCAAGTACGCCGCCGAGGTAGGAGGCACGGCTGTCGCCTGCCCTGGACCTTGCCCAGTGAAACAGAGCTCCTAAGGCCGTGACCGCCGCTTTTGCTGCAAGCCTGCAGTTGGGACAAGAGCTGTAGTCGGTTCAGCCTAAGCTGAAGCTGCTGAACATTCGCGCGTGGGTAGGGCAGTTAGCACCACGCGCAAACACTCGAAGGTGATTTTACGAAACTGGATAGTCTCTGAGTAGAAAAAAAGACCATTCAGGATCGCTAACACTTATGAAGTGCTCACAAGTGTTAACTCATGAGGTTACAGATGAGGAAACTGAGGCACAGGAAAGTTATTGAAAAGCCTCCCCAGCCGGTGAGAGCTGGACCTGGTGTTCTGCCTTATGCAGACTTGGCTCCAGAGTCGCCGTCTTGCCCAGTGTCCTAAGCTGCCTCTTTGATAAGAAAGCAGTGCTTTTAAACGAGCATTCAGGAATTCTGGTTGTGCCCCTGTTCTCGGCTCTTGGTGAAGGCTGTTCGCATATACGGGTGTGATTATACGTACACAGGTATTTATGCGCAAACCTAGATACACACAAAACTTCCCATGCGCGAAAGCCACCCTTTGTCTAACCCACTAAAAAGAGACAGAGAGAAAAAGCATGATCTGTACGTAGCTCAGACCAAGGCCCCCACTTACAGGGAAATGACACGAGCCTCCTGCAGGCTCTCTCCCCAAAGCCTAGTCCAGAAGTGGTGACAGATGCCCTGGGGGAGGGGAGGCCATCTTTCCTGCTCCGCTCTCTCCCCAGGGTCGACATAGGGGCTGGGGCAGGAACCTGACGGCACTGTGAAGGCTCTTAGGCAGCTTAATTGTTGGCTAAACTAACTCTGGGGACCAGCACGCTTCACGGCGACCAGCCCGTTTCTGCACAGCCTACCTGGGGAGCCCAGGGCAGGGCACGCTGGCAGTCTGAGTACCTCTAGATATCTTCCCAGCCATGGGCACAGTGCAGGGTATTTTTTACAGGTGGCAAGGCTTGCTGTTTGGCCTCTGCGCATGGGGCTATCTCACACTTTTGACCTTGCGTAAAATAGGTTTAACTGCTGTGACCGACTGTATCCTGTTGCCATTCTATGTAACTCAATGAGGAAACGTTTGACTGGTTTCACTGGTGCCTAGGTTTTCAATTCAGATAAGGTTCCCACTGGCTGCTAAAAGTGGGAAAATGTTCAAGGATTTTCCCCTTTACGTCCCAATTAATTATGACTTTAGGATGTTTGTAGATTCCTGTTTATAGCTCTGTTTCACTGTTTGATTTGGTCAGGAAGAGGCGTGACGTCATGCAAAACGAAAACACATCTTTTGAATTGGTTTAACAAAAAGTTTGATTTTTATTCATTGTGTATTAAAGTTCTAAATCTACTTACCATGATTTTATACTCATTTTATCTGAATTATTAAAAATTCCACCCAAGTCTCGCATGTTAGTGTTTAGAACTCTGTCTACTTGCATGAGAGTGCTCAGGCACCTTAACGTGCACAATTAATGATTGGGTTTATTGTGAATAATTTGATAGTTGTTCCCTCGTGCTAGGAATTTACCCCGGAACCTGTGTCCTATGTTTTCAGCTGCATTTGGTTCACTGGAACCCAAAGTACAACACATTTGGAGAAGCTTTGAAGCAGCCCGATGGCACTGCTGTGGTTGGCATTTTTCTGAAGGTGAGGTAAACACTGACCCTATCTTTTTCTTTCAAAATTTACTTCCGTACCAACGCTTAGGATCGCGTGTGTTTCACCCCCTCCTTTTGTTTAGAGGGGAGAAAGGAATGGATTTCATGCCTTTCATTCATTCAACCAATCAAGATATTCCTGCTAAGATCAGCTCAAATGTTATGCTTTCCTTTACAAGTGTATGTTTTGCCATACTCCAGGGCCCCTAGCACTTCTAACGGTTCTCAAAATGTGGAGACAAATATGAGTGTGTGTGTGGGTGGGGGCGGGGGACCAGAGTCTCTGTAGGTGCTCATGGCGGTGGTGGTGACAGCATCGGCCGCGTTGGTCAGTATCCTTCCTCGCTATCCCCTTTCCATCGCACTGGAAACCAGAACACCCAGCCCTGGGAACCACCGTGATGCCCGGAGCCTGGCTGACACGCCACGGCTGACAACTGACGGCCCCGGCTAAGGCAGCACCTGGAATGTGTGTGTTGTTGAGCCAGCCTTGGTTTAAAGAGGACTTAGTGTCATTAACACGTGAATTTAGTGGTAACATAATCTAGATTTTAAGCCAGAGGTGAAAATCTAGCCTCTTTCTTTTTGAATGACATGGTTTGTTTTATGTTCTTAATTCACTGGTCCTTCCCCCTGCCTGAACACAGCACAGCGGGAAGTGGAGCGGGTCTGAGCCGGAAAGACAGTGAGTTTAGTTTTAGATGCATTGAGTCCATCCCAGCGCTAATGCTATAAAAAAAATGTAGAATGACTTTGCAGAGAAGGTCAAGGACGTAGAAGTAGCCAACATGTAATTTTGTGGTTTTGTACTTCAGAGGCCTGGAGTCCAAATTTAGTTCAGAAAATATATAGTCTAATTTTGGGTGGGAAATAAACTTAGGTTTTTGCTTCATACACGATTTTCTGGCAGATTTATAAACACGGGTTGCAGATGGATGGATCAAAATCACTTTTGAAGACAATCCTGAATTATGGAGAAGGAAAAAATATAATCATTGGTTTTCTGTTTTCTTGCAGATAGGACGTGAGAAGGGTGAGTTCCAGCTGGTCCTTGATGCACTGGACAAGATCAAGACAAAGGTACAAAATTCATTTTCCCTTGGAGAACAGAAAGCAGGGTCTGTCATTTTTCTTTTTATATTTCTAGTATATTTCTTTCACTTAAAGTCTGTTACTAAGTTTGATGACTATGCTAAGCGTATGTATAAAATAATTATATTTGTATGTTTATAGTTTTTAGAGCAATTTCACATACATCAGCCTATTTAATCCTGCTAATCAGTCTGTCAGGTAACTATTCTCTCAATGAAGTGGATGAGAAAGAACTGGTCACCCCCACAACACACACACACACACACACCCCACATGCACGCACACATCATGTGCACACACAGCACGCACAACACATATCACACACCACATATCACTCACACAACACACTACATGCACACACAATCACATGCACACATGCACACACCACATGCACATACGTCACATGTACACACACCACACACCACGTGTACACATGCACACACATAACACATGCACACATACACATCACAGGCCACATGTGCGCACACATACAACACACCACATGGACATACTATCGCATGCACACGTGCACACGTGTCACATGCACACACGTCACATGCACACGCGTCACATGAACACATGCAGACATGACACACACACATACAACACACACCACATGTACACACGCACATCACATGCACACACGTTTGGTTCCTGGTGTTGCCCTCTCACTCCCCGGCAGCATCTATACATTTTTCATCTCTTCTACTTAACAGACTCATTTTAACTGTGTTTGCAACTGTTCTAGCCAAATGCTAGTCAGTTTCACCACCGGAGGAAGCAAGTATTCAGTGTTCAGTAACGATGTGAGCCTGTTTTAATCACTGAGAATCTAAGCATCAACTTGTATGAAGTATTTGTGTTGCAGTTTAGATGTGTCTCCTTTTTGTTGAGAGGTGATAGAAGTGTCCTTCTCGCGACAGTTAACAAGGAACACAGCATCCCAATGACTGTGCCAGGTCACCTCAGACCCGCTCCCCCTCCCCTTATTTCTGAAAGGCGAGCCCTGTGTTTAACAGTTCCCTTTTCTCTGCCGCGTTTGAATTCACTCTCACACGTGAAGTGGGGAGGGGCGGGGGAAGGCGGTTTGCTCGCTCGCCACGCACCTGCTCAGGCACCTACCTGCGCGCTCTGCAGGGCAAGGAGGCGCCCTTCACAAACTTCGACCCGTCCTGCCTGTTCCCCGCCTGCCGCGACTACTGGACCTACCACGGCTCCTTCACCACGCCGCCCTGCGAGGAGTGCATCGTGTGGCTCCTGCTCAAGGAGCCCATCACCGTGAGCTCCGAGCAGGTGAGCGCACACTCACAGCCTGCAGGGCTCTGTAGAGACAGAGGCCACTTGGAAGACCCATAGCTGCTAAATGGCTGCGCCCAGAACAGCGCTGCCCTAGCGGTGCCCTAGTTGGCCCAGGTTAGCTACAGTCAGCCTGCTGGACTTTCTGAGACCCGCCTTCCCAAGGGGACCAGGCTAGATGCAGATCACTGAGGTGGGGTGATGCTAAACAACGTCGGAGTTTGCAGTCTCGAAACACGGAGGGTTTAGATTCCTATGAGTTAGTCTGTTCATTGGTAGGCCCCCAAATCCTGGCACTGGTTAGGAGACTGGAGGGTAAGCACGGCCTGGGGGCGGGATTTATCATCCTTGGGAGGTGTACTCCGTGTGGCCAGTCTTACAGATAAGTAAGTTGAGGCTCAGGAAAGGTAAGCAGTTTGCCTGGGATCACACAGCCGAGTTCAGGCACCAACATCCCACCTCCCGTCTGTCTGGGTGCTTCCAATACCTCAGACCTCTCGCTAGGCCTCCCTTCTCACTAAAGAACATCCTTGCAACAGTCATTCAAGAAAGTTCCAGGGACACACTGGGAGAAGACGAGTGGGCGGGGACATGGAGAAGAAGGGAGTAAAGCGCGTGGACAAAACAAGTGCCCAGCCTGGACAGTGAATGTCTCACAGTGAAGTCAGTTTTCCAGCGTGTCCCTTATGGGGGACGGCAGCTTTCCTATTTCCCCCAGTTGTGCTCTCACACGCGTAAGGTCCTTTCATCAAAAGAGCAGATTTAACCATCAGGTTCACGGAGCTAAATATTTTGGAAGAGGCATGAAACATTCTTAAGGAGACAAGCTAAAAACATCGTAATATAGAGATAGTAGCATTACTGATACGAATTTCCTCAATCCTTCTCCCTTGAGAAAAAGATCAGCTCTTAAAATTATAAGTGTAGCATGACTTTCATTTCTTTCTGTGCTTTGAAGAAAAAATTGGTTCCCAAAACATATCCAGTGAAGACCAAGAAGCGTAGTATTTGCAGTGATACTGTCCTCCCCTTCCACACAAGGCATATACTCCAAACTGACCCCTCCCATGAAAATCAGGTTTCAGAATTCGGGAAGAAATGGCTTTGACCAGGGTGGTCCCGTATGAAATGAAGAAGTGTTTATGCGTGAAGTAAAGGTTATGTTACTCAGGAACTGGTCACCAGACAAGTCTGGACTGAACGTGGGGGCAGGGTTTACGGTCTGCTTGTCTGGCTGGAAGGCCAGTGATTGCTAGCTCTGTTGTACACAGCATGTGTCCTTTTGGTCCGACGTGTGCTGACGCCTGTCCCTTGCCCCTGGCAGATGGCCAAGCTGCGCAGCCTCCTGTCCAGCGCCGAGAACGAGCCCCCAGTGCCCCTGGTGGGGAACTGGCGCCCGCCGCAGCCCATCAAGGGCAGGGTGGTGAGAGCCTCCTTCAAATGAGCCCTCTCTGGAAGGGAAACCTGCCACTGGAGAGCTTGGTTCCTGGCCTCCTTTGGTGTTCCTAACTCCAAGTACATCTCAGTTTTCACATTGAGCAATGGATGAGAGATGCATTCACCATGAAAGCCAGGTTACTGTTGACAAGATCCAATAGGAAAGCATTTGGCCTTTGTCATAATCATCTTTCCTATACAAGTAGCATTTCTGGTAAGGTTTCAAAGAAGAAAAAACAGGGTGTAGACTAGTAAAGATATAGAAAATGGCTATTGGGCACCAGTCTTTTCTGTCATCTTAAATTTCACAGAAGTTATTTTACTGTTTTCATATTATGAGGTGTCCATCTTAAAGACACAATGAGTAATTCTATACGTAGGAGCAGAGGTGTATGTGACCGTACAGCGATTACACATAAGCAGATATTAAAATGACTGTGGACAGCAAGAATTGAGATGATGATGTGTTTTAACCCTTAAATAAAACCAACGCTAGGTCCATCATTTATTAAAATTCTAGCTACTCTGCAGGTGACCCGGTTTTGATTATCAGTGAAAGGAAAACACATTTGACCCACAGTTTTTTAAAAATTTCACCCAGTATTCTAATTTCTTCTTCGTAAAGATAGTTGACTTTATCCTAACATTTTCCTTTACCTGAAGGAGGGCCATTTATTTTTAATGTTACTACTTGTATTTCTGCATGCTTGTTACAATACAAACTGCCTCTGCTATCTTGCTAATTTGAGGGTGGAACTAACGATTCCTAGAATACACAGGAGTGAAAGACTGCGCTGAAAATAAAGCAGGTGGAATGATCATCAAAACTAATAAAGACACGAATGCAAAGAGTGGGGTGCTGGTTTTCTGTTTGTTTTGTGGAACGGGGTTGAATGTGACAAGAAATGAAGTAAAACTAAGAATGGCAAACTTTGTAAGGCTGTTTTTATAACTGGAGGGTAGTGGTAATGGCCGCGGAATCTGAGTGGGATTGGAGGCAGCCCCCTCTCAGGGAGGCTACTCATATGTAAAGCGGTCAGTGAGCGCCTTCTGAGGAAGCTGCAGACAAGGAGGGGAATGTGTGGCCACAAACTGGAGAGTGTGGCCTGGTTTCCAGAGGCTCAAAGCTGGTTTAGGATTTGGGGTTCACACTAGTACTATGGGTGTTCCTGAGGGGCATGGAATCCAGTCAGACTGTAGCTTTCAGGTCCTTATATTTTTAAATGTGCTTCTGGGTGACACTGGCCCCACACTGCAAAAGTCCATGCAGTTAGACTTTCAAAATATTGAATACTTAGCATTTGATATCTTTACACAGAAAGTCTCATTTTGCTGTTAGTGGCTTTGATACATCTTTCATCGCCTCACTGGCGACTATGTTGACTTACGTTAGAAAGTGGCAGCAGGACACTTGTTGCCCTGAGGAATGAAAGTGGTATTGGGTCAGGAGAGTCCTGTGAGGCCGGAAGTCATGTGACAGAGTCCTGGGAGGCTAACGTAATTGAATAGATCACCACTGGGTGAAGTAAAACCAGGTTGGTCAGTGCAAACTGGATGTGTTAATTAAATCCCTTGAAATTAGGAGGTGTGGAGCTTTCATCAATTAGTCACAATACGCAGCTGATTCTCTCTGGGTGTTTCGTCACTCATGCTTAGAGCACTGTGAAATGCGCCCGGCATACACTGTTCTACAGGGAGAGACACGTGACAAGGCCAGCTCAATGTGCCTGTTCAAAGTCACAGACTCAACAAGGCTGGGACTGTTGTAAGGGGAAAGGTCCAACGGGGAGTTATCTCCCTAGACCGTGAGCTCCATGGTCTGCACGAGTCTGTACACTGACGTCTCCCATGGCCTAGTACTGTGCCTGGCACTTAACACACACTCAATAAACAATTGGGACTCAATGATGAACCCAGGACAAACAGTCGTCTTGAACAATGCATTACATGATCCCAGCTGGTACTGGCTTTTGTCCACCTTATTTAGTTTAGAGCTCCTTGAATAATAATATTTTCAGCTTCAGGTGGTAGCTTTCTAGAACATTATCCCCACCCCAACCCTTGGCCTGGACATCACGGGTGCTTGCAATTATCATCCAACTTAAAACTGCCTCCATCTTCTCCCCGGGCCAAAGTGCTGATTGACTTATTCTACAGATTCACTAGAATATTTAAACCACACGTGTGTCCTTTTTCCTGGTCGTGCACAGGCTTCCAAACAATCGCATTTCAGGCAGACACAGCCCACGCAGGGGACGTGGCTGGGAGCTGCTGGGGTGAAAATATGCAGGCATCGGGCCCCTTCTGTTCTTCAGGGTAGCACCATTACAGATATTTTACAATTTCAACATAGGGCAGAAACTAATTTGAATTAAAGTGTGTCATAAAATCCAGATGATGGTACCCCGAAAAGTCTGTGATGGGCCATCAGCATGTAGAATTTACTGGGTTTGGGCCGTGCTAGGTTTCCAGGGCACAACAATATTATAATGCCTTTTAATGGGGAGACAATATATTTATGAAATGGCAAATGAATATTCAGGACCACTGATCCAAAATGCTTTATGTGCAATCAGTGAGTATTTATACAGAAGAACGGGAAGTATTCTACACAGGACATGTAAGAGTGTGGTTTCAGTGTCTACCTGTAATCACTTATGTAAGTAAACACAGTTGCAATTAACTACAAACAAGCTGGGACACATGAGAAAAAACATCAGTATGTCTGTTATTCAAATAAGAATTGGCAAAAAAAAATTGGTCTAAAAGAAATATATATATGGTCCTTCAACCAAACCACTGAAGACCACCCATAAATAAAATTAATTAGATGTTAGTTTCTCTTCTAATGTCTTATTTGAAATTAAAGAATTCTGGACATGAGCAAAATATATTATTTTAGCAAAGGAAGACTAAGTGAGAAAAAGTAAGAAAAGAAGAGTAACTGTGAATATCAGATTTTTTTAAATTTCAGATTCAATGTATGCAAATTAAATAATTTAAAAAAATAACTACCACTAAGGCAGCACTTAAAATGCCAATGAGAAGGCAAAATTATATTCGCATGTTCTTTTTCATTTAGGTCACTAGATGGCAGCACAACAATTACAAAAATGACTGAAAGAAAAAGCCATGCTGTGCTTTATTCCTGTCTAGTTGCAGAGCGATGAGGTTTAGTTTGTTGTTGTTTTTTAAACCCTGGACACCCTATTTCCTCTTCTCAAATGTTTAATATTAACCATTAATATCTATCTACAAAGCAAAGATGATGAGGGATTACTACATATTTTTGAGAATTTTAACAGCCAAAAATGAGGCTGAGGGATTAAGGAATAGTAGATACAGAACTCAAACTTTACTAGATGAGTGTCATGCAGGGCCTCTGGTCCCACTCCCCGCACAAGAACGCAGGATATTGTGAGGCCAAAAAGGAACACCCACGGAGCCGTACATAGGGGAGTCATACCACTGTATTCTCACTGGGGGCTGTTCAAGGCACAAAAGGAGACAGCTGCCAAGTACCCCAACAGGGGGTCTTCCTGCACCCGTCTCGCTGGCTGCCAGGTGAGACACAGGAAGTAGGAGCCACACAATCCACAATGCGCCATCCAGGCTTGCTAACCCCGCTTGCTAGCCGCAGTCCGCCGTCCGCTTCTCTGCCAACCCACCAACCTCCCAACGTAGCCATGGCAGTTATATTAGTGGCTAATGGCTGACCAGCAACAGCTGATGGCCACCCAGCCACAGCGGGTGGCCATCTGATTACAGCTGATGGCCATCTAATAACCGAGCCAGCACCTTTCCACCTGAGGCCGAGAGCCTGGAAACTGCTCCCCGGGCTCTGTCCCCACAATGAGAAAGGAACATTCTACAGCCCTGCCAGTCTCCACAAGGCCTGGCTTCAGGTCACACAACACTTGCTGGATATGTGGCCTCAGGCAAGCTTATTTCTCTGTGCCTCAGTTTCCTCATCTGTGAATATGAATGGTGCAGTGCCTGCCCAGCGGGTTGTTTTAAGTATCAACTGAGTTAATACATATAAACCTCTTAGATTAGTCATCCCAGCAGTCTCTCAATGGAGGTTAACTATTATCTTCTGTAAATCAATTTTACGTCAACCAAGAAAAATTCGAATGGCTTATTCCATACCTAAAGATCATGTTTGCTTTTTTATGTATCTATTAATAACACCATGAACCCACAACTTACCAATAATGGGGTTACTGTAACGGGCTTCTCTAAAGGCTTCTTCTCTGTGCTTGGCAGCGAGGGAAATGGGATTTAAAATCAAGACGATAAGTCCTGTCCCTTATGAGGTGGCCACGTCAGAAACCAGCACAGTACTGGAAGGCGTGATGCAGGGGAAGCGAGAGAATTTTCCTGAGGAAGAAAGGTTCTGCTCCAGAGCTCAGCATCTTACTGGGGGATGTGTACAGTGAGCCAAACATCCAGAAACTCAAACAAAGATGAGCGGTGGGAGAACCCGTGTTCCCTCGGTTTTACTGACTCTCTAGTGCGGGCAGGATAGAGTCTTGGGGTGCTGCACGCCGTGGAAAATCCACCTCAATCGTAAGTACAGACAGTGTCCTGCCACGACATTAATTTGGGGCTTGTGTGAACATGTCACAAGATCAGAATTCCGAAGGAGATGCTCACGTCACCTTGGGAGATGAGTTCATAAGTTTGGGGGTGACTCAATCCCATTGTACAAAAGGAAATAAAACAGGTGAGGCGGAAAACCTAGGATCAAGGGGATGATGCAAGAGCTAATGAACCACTTTAGATTTAAAGGTGTTTCATGGCAGCCACCTGATAGCTTGACCAGGTACTAACCACAGGTAATCAGCAGGAGTGAGACGAGTCTAACAGTGCAGTCACAGGGGACCAAGTGCACTGCAGTGGCGTAAAATCCAGTGATTTAAAAGATAATTTCAGCCAGGTGAGACTCAACTGTGTGCAGTGAACAGAGACTCGGATTCTCCCTTGTACGTGTTTCAATCATCCCCAGCTAGAGGAGGGGCCTGGGAGCCCAAGGAAAATATTTGGGCCATTACATGTCCATTCGCATAGTCTCTGTTTCAACATGTCCATAGATTTCTATCATACTCATCAACTTATCTGGAATTTGAATGGTTCCAAACACACTTGTTCAGGGGAATTCATTCCCCCAAGGGCACTTACCTCCCATGAAAGTCTAATACAAAGTACATAGAGTCTATTACAAAGACCCGGTGGGAGCCATGTCCCACTCCAGGAATGTCAGAGGTGGGCATCTCAGAGTTCTCAGAGGACGTGGTGCGGGGTTGTAGTGCTGTCACCCAGGCTTTTCTGTAACGACAGTGTGGATGGGAGAAGAGAAGCAGCTTTACACAGACCCAAACCTTATCACGTGTAAATTTAAATTTTAAAAATAAATTTAACTTACTATAGAAGAGCCGTGTTTGAAGAGATAGAAAGGGAGGTCCTCTACCTGGAAATTTATCTCTTCTACCACCCGTGCCACTAATGTGCAAACTGAAGAGGCAAGTTGCCAGGGCGCCTGTGACACTGGACTCGGTGACTCTAATTGGCATAATTTATATGAGTGCTTGAACTTTCTGAAGTTTGTCTTACTTTTCTCACTGGTGACTTTCGTTCTTCACTTCCTCAGCTTCCTGTGAAGATGCTCACAGTAACCGCACATAGATAATCAAAATAACTCTTCCCAGCTCCAAGTCTTGTGTCAGGGCCAGAAAGGACCCAAGTAGGAGGCTTTGGAAAATCCAGTAAATGTTTTTAACTGAAACATTCCATCCCACCCCAACCAACCAGCTGGTCAATTCAGGTAAATTCCTGCCCTCCACAAACAACACAGACGTATATGCCGCATACGTACTGGTGCCCTTGTAATTACTGCCGAGAGCTTACTGTATAATACAGTTGAGAATCCTTTGAAAAAAGAACTTCTACTCAGACTGTGAATTTACCAGAAATCTAACTCAGGGTCTATTTTGGTGGTGGTGGTGGTGGTGGAGACAGTGTTTTGTGGCTCACCTCATAACGTGATTATGTAAACTCTGCCTGCCTGTTATAATTTTTTTTAAAGGAGTATTTTAATGATATTTCATCAGAGAAGGTCTACTTTCTTCCTTTTAATTTTCTTTCTCTAACAAAAGGACTGTTGTCAAGATGGTGAGATGTACTAAGCCCCTTGTCCCCGGCAGCTAAATTGAAAAGAAATGAAAACACTCATTTAAATGAAACATTGATTAGGCCCGGAGAGGAGTAGAGCATTTTAGGGGTAGAGATTATGAAATAACCACAAAGCATAAAGAAGAAAGTTGCAATTTGCTAAGACGGTAGAACTTTTAGCTGAGCAAAAACATTTCCTATTTGATATATACATTTAGAATTATAGGCAAATGACTAAAATAAAAGCCCTCTCTTTGAAGTGATTTCATGTTTTTCAAAAGTGTTTCTATGTAGAGTATTAAAGACACAAAACTAAGTCAAGGAACTACCTAGAAGCACCAAGGAGAAGAAAAAAGAGACACGGGTCCCCTCCAAACATCACTCAAGAGCAACTGTAGGAAACATGTAGAAAATACCGAAGGGAAGGGCTTATCAGGCATGCCCACGGTGCCCGACACACTGGGCATGAAATTCATGGTAAATAGTGGTATCAGTGCCATTCCCAGGAAGGAACAGATAGCAGAACCAAGCGCACAGGCGACTTGCAAAACACGGCTCTGGCCTCCTAAGCTGGTGGGCCAGCCACGACTCGATTCTGTAGTCAAGGGTACAGTATGAGAGCGTGAACCCCAGTATAGCGTTTGAAAATAAATGATGTACACACAGGATCGTATAATGACATGTAGTATAAAATGGAAGCGAAGTGGACACTTTCAGAGAGTGAAAGAACTGTAAATAGAAGTGTTCCTGTTTTCTTCCTGCGGTGGGGGTGCGGGGTGGCCCCTCACATGCGCCCCACGGTGTGTGTCCTGCTCTGTGGAGCCCTCCCCTAATGGGATCAGGTTACAGGGTCCTCTGCCAGCCCCGTGCCTTGGTTCTGTTTTGTGAGCCCTCGCAGCGCTGGTCCCTGTTTCATTCAGTCTCACCAACTGGGGTTCCCGGAGAGTAGACGCAGGAGAAGCTAATTTGGGGAGGGAAAGTATGTTTTGCTCTATTGTGTGACGCTGGTGAGTCCTGACGCTCCTCCTTGATCAGGAGGAAAATTGTAATGCCTACACTTCCCCTTGCATGGGAAATGCTCCATTGTTCTTGTTTCTAAAAGGAAGTTAAAAATTCCCCGAGTGAGGTGGTGATTTAAAAGCAAAAGAGAAGTTCTATCGCGTGGTGAAGCTCCTAATGACATAAGCTATCATGATTTGGGTAGAAGCGCCATCATTGGAAGTACGCTCAAGCAAAGTGAGTCGGCCATCACCTTAAGGTGCAGAGGCAGGACTTTATTCTTTTCTATCCAATCCAACCAACCAAGGATGAGGGCATATCCCGGGCAAAGCACTGCCCTAGGGCTCACGTGTGGCTGCACCCAGACATAACGTTTTCAGGCCTTTCACAAAAGCATTACCTTAGAGACTGTCGTAAGGCGGGTCGGCATGATCTCACTGCTCTTAACATTTTGGATTGACTAGTTTCTGTTTTAGGGAGCTGCTCTGTGCATCGCAGGATGTTGAGCTGCATCCCTGGATGGCAGGAGCACGACACCCCTAGCTGTGACATCCAAAATGTCTCCGTTGTCACCGTCCTCTGTAGGGCAACATGGCCTCTGGTTGAGAAGCAATGCTCTAAGACCAGGTGGGCTTTTATTCGTATTAAAGTATTTCTCGGTGCCACGTGGGGCACACGGAACACACAATATTTAAAATATCTAATTTGCATTTTTTTTTTTTCAGTGTACTTGTCCCACATACTCTTTCCATTCCAGTTCTAGTTAAAATTAAAACTTGGGAACAATGTTTGAATTCCTCAACTCTTAAAAACTAAATGGATTTAATTACTTATACAAAAGTTTCAATGGTACTAGTCCTGAAAAACCAAAGACACACTTAGGGACCGGGTACATTTTAAGTGTAAAAAGCAGTTTGCCAAGGGAAGGTGAGGTCACCTGCTTATTGGATGTGGAGCTAGTGCTATGTCCGCTCACTTTCCTGGTTGGAGGGCTCTGGAAGGAAACCCTGAAAATGCCCAGCGTGTGGAGAGAACCCTGCTGTACGGAGCAGTGCTGCAGACACAACCCTGATGCCCGTGACTCTAGCATCCCTCGGCCGCAGCCTTTTTATTCCGCGGCGGGCCAGCGGGGGGCGCGTAGCTCTCGGCCCCGAAGCCGCTCGCTCCCGGAACCTCCGGGACAGCATCCCCGTTTGCCCCAAGGTCACAGCTCCTGCCGGAGCTCGCCAGCCCCGGCGGGGACACAGGGGGGTGAGCCCTCGGGGCTGAGACCGCCGCGCGGTGGGGGCGAAAGGGCTCGCGGCAGGGGATGAGATCACAATGGGTGGGGGATGAAAGGCGAGGGCGCCCCGGGCCCGCTCCGCGGGCGCCGCCGCCGGACTCCGCGCCCCGGAGGGAGGGTGCACCCCGCAGCCCGGTGCCACCCGGAGCCCGGAGCCGCGAGCGCGGAGCCGGTGCCACCCGGGGACCCGGGCGCGGCCGCGGGAGAGGCGCTCCCAGCGCAGCGGGCGCAGCGGAGAGGGCGCTGTCCCCGCCCGGCCCGCCCTGCGCACGGGGACAGCACCTCCGCCCTCACCTCCGCGCCTCCAGGTCCGCCCGGGCCCCCTCCCCGGGCCGCCCCCGAGCACTAAGTTGGCGGGTGCCTATAAAAGCCTGTGACGGCGCGACCGCGGACACACCGTTCTGGCCCCGAGCAGCCGCCGCTGGACTCGTGCCAACTCCTACCCTGCCGGACCCGCCGCGCCACCATGTCCCACCACTGGGGGTATGGCCCAGACAACGGTGAGTGCGCCGCGGAGCCCAGCTCGGCCCGGCCCTGCAGCTGCCGTGCAGCGCGGCGGCCCAGGTGCCCGGTGCACGGGTTGCCCACCGCCCAGCCCCCGCCGGCGCCCGGAATCCCCACGTCCGGCACGCACAGGCCTGAGGGGGGCGCAGCCTCCGCGTCCCGGGTCCCAGCTGGAGACCGTCCTACCCGAGGAAGGGTTGGAGCAGGAAATCTTAGGTGTTCATGGCAGGGAAATTAGGGCGCCCCTGCCCCACGCACCCACCCGTCAGCAACACCTGTGGCTAAGGCTCGCAGCACCAGCGGTCCCGGGGCATTTCCTGGGCCCGTCGAATTCCATTGATTCTTCAGTTTTCCCTTCATCTCTCGACTCTAACGGTAGGAGGTCACCAAGAACCGGGCTTTACCGGAGACACACCTGGGTTCTCCCGGGCCAGCAGACGCAAGAGAAAAAGATGCGTCTTTGCGGGCTTTGGGACTTGCCAGGTCGTGGGGATCCTGGTCATTCCAGGAGGGGGCCCGGCCTGAGCCGTGACTCTGCCCTGCATCCAGGACCAGGACACGAGGGCGCAATCCCGACGTGCTGGGATGTCCTAGCGAGCTCGCACGTCCCAAATCCCAGCCACAAGCCTGCGTCAGGGTCTGCCCCATTTCCCTTGCAGCGTTTCAGCAAACCCAGCACGAAAATAGCGAATACTATGTGGCGCTCACTGCTTGTTCTAAGAGCTTTCCATGCGCGCATTCTAGTTCTCCTCAACAGTTTCTACGAGATAGATGCAGTTGTTACCCCACGATACAAATGAGCAAACGGAGACACGGTGTGTAGCCAGAGGTTATTCAGCTCAGGGTGCCGCCAAAATTGGAAGCGAGCAGACTGGCTCCACAGTCACTGCCCTTTCCTAGGGGTGCGAGTGTGCCCGTCCCCACTCTGGGGTCTCACGTCTCTTCTCCACCCTAGGACCCGAGCACTGGTTCAAGGACTTCCCCATTGCCAATGGCAAGCGCCAGTCCCCTGTTGACATCGACACCAAGGGGGTGCTTCATGACCCCTCGCTGCAGCCTCCGGTTCTTTCCTACGAGCAGGTGACGTCCCGGAGGATCATTAACAACGGTCACGCTTTCAACGTGGAGTTTGATGACTCCCAGGACAAAGCAGGTCAGTGTTTAAAAGGAACTGGCGCCTTTTACCCAGGAGCCGTTTCCCCGACTGAAGGGGAGCACTGGGGAGCAGGGCAGGAGTCCCCTTCCCAGCAGGGAAGAACCACTCAGGGGACCTTCGTGGGTGCCAGGCTCCAAGGAGCAGGCTGATTACTCGGAGGGGAACTGGGGCCGTTGCTCTGCTGGAACAGCCCTGGTTTCTCCTACGGCATTGAATCACTGAGATTTGCCTGTGAAAAGTCACAAAAGGCAAGGTCCCCTGGCATGAGAGACCCAGCAGTGGTGAGATTTGCAATATTAGAACTTTTAAGATTCTGTCTAAAGTATTTGTTTTCCAGAATTGATGACTAGCCAATAAAAAACACATTTCCGTGTGATCTTCAAAGTAGCAGTGAGGGCAGTGATGAAAGGCCGACAATTTAAAATACTGAGATTCTTGGAAACATTGTAGTTATGAATATTTTCTGGGCATTGGGCTGGTGTGGCAATAGGAGAAGGGACTTAGGGGTCAGGGTGAAAAAGGTGAAGGGATTAAGAAGTACCAATTGGCAGTTACAAAATAGTCATGAGGATGTAATGTGCAGCATAGGAAATATAGTCAATAATATTGTAATAACTCTGTATGGTGTCAGGTGGGTGCTACACTAATCAGGGAGGACCACTGCATAAAATACATAACTGTCTCACCGCTATGTTGTACACCCGAAACTAATATAAAATAATATCAAATGTCAACTGTAAGTGAAAAAAACTTTTTCTAATAAATGGGGAAAAAAGTGGCAATATCTACCCAGAAATTCTTTCCACAAATGAAGATGTTTTAGAGTTGGTGGATGTAGTTGGCCCACGACTGACAAAACCAATTACCGTAATGTATTTGTAATGAACTGTTTACAGGATGCTTGTTGAGTGCTTTTTTTTCTTATTTAGAAATAGGAGAACATCCCCTTCAGACACAGGGGTGGCCTTCTTTGTCCACTGGTTGATTTTATTGCCAGTGACCTATTTTCCCGAGAGCTTTCCTCTGAAGGTCGTGGAATGAATAGTGCTGTGAACACACTGGGTTGGTGGTGGTGTGGGAATGAGAGAGGCATGGGGGCAAAATGAGACAAGACAGGGAAGACATTCGATAGTGCTGTCAACATTTTGCGGTAATGATCTATAGTACTAATATATAAATGTAATTATAACTGTTATAGTCAAACTGACTGTTCTTTTTCAGTAGCTAGCCAGTATATCGAGTATAGTTTTGGAAAAACAAAAATTCCTCCCTCCTCTTCGACTTTTGAAAAGTTTTTGACACTTAACTCTCTGAAATAGTGATTCTGGAAGAGAGTTCGATGGAGGGTAATGCAGAGATAGTATCCCAGTGTATACACACACACACCACACGTACACGCGCACACAAGCACACAAGCACATTCTAGCATACTGTCATGACTTATTAGATTTAGTAGTTCACGGAACACACTCCTTCAAGATCTCTGCAGCACAGTCTTCCCAAGCACACCTCCCACTCCAAAGAAACAACGCCCCGGTGATTAAGTTAAATGTAAGGGAAACAATTTCTTTCCTTCCTGTAGAGAACATGGTGTGTTTAGATTATAGTACGGCATGGCCCACCGTCGTGGCAGCATGGTACATATAGAAAGGATGCTATAAAATTTTATGTTTAGTTATTTAAAAACCAAAAGAAGTGAGCTACTTCAGTCGGTAGCAGCCAACTTTTTTTTAAGGAGACACAGTGAATGTATGTTTCATTGTTTATAGTGGGTGTATCTGTCATATACCTCGTTGGAAGCTACATAGACTCCAGTATAAAATTACATGCCCATTGAGTGCTTGAAGTATTTTTTGGAACAATGAGAAAACAAATGTTTAACAAATGGAACCAGATGAGGTAACTCCCGGTAGTCCTTACCAATTTGATCATAAAATAAATTGTCGCAGTAATACGTATTATTGGAAAGTGGATTTCAGCATGGAGTCTTGCAGCTGTGAGCATAGACTGGGGGCAGACAGACCTGGCTTCAAGTCCCTGCTCTGCCACGAACTAGCTCAGTGGCCCTGGAAATGACAGTCACCTGACCGCTGTAAGTCTCAGTTTTCTTAAGTGTAGTATCCATCTCAGAGAAAGGATGAAATGGGACACAGGGTATGAACACGTAGCCCAGAGTCGGGCATGTAAGAGTTCCTCAATAGGAACCATGGCTGTTTCATGTCTACACCTCATCTGACTGCATTTATTGGGCAAGCGCTATTGCTGCTGCACCTCTGATAAGATTTCTGAAGAGAGTTTTTAGTGAGCTGTAAGATGACCTCCCATCACTTGATGGTATTTAAAATTTTTATTTTTGTATGTTCCTCAACATGCCATTTGTCGTATCGAAGCATGCACTGATTTTATAGATGATGCTATTACATAGCAATATGTCTTAACATGAATGTGTCAAGTTCTGCTGGATTTCTACACGAGCAGGAATCATTCCAACGAGCCACACTTTCTAACTACTTCCGGTGAGCAGCCCATATTATTAAAGCAGTGGCCATGCTTAGATGTGAAACGTGAAAACCAAGTGTTTTAGATAGGGGCTCACACCCACGCCTTTAGAGTCACATGTATTATTCACTTAGTTCTTATATTAAATCAAATCCTTACTAACAATGAAATACAAGACAAGCTGGGCACCCAGAGGACAGGATGGAGGCCTGGTCCCTCTGCCGCATCCAGAACCCGTGCTGGGAGTGCCCACCATAGAAAGACACAGAAGCAATGGACGCAGCAGGCACTTTGATAAGTACAATG
This sequence comes from Rhinolophus sinicus, assembly GCF_057876585.1. NCBI lineage: Eukaryota > Metazoa > Chordata > Mammalia > Chiroptera > Rhinolophidae > Rhinolophus > Rhinolophus sinicus. Next base: position 2,106,972 of record NC_142507.1, on the reverse strand, counting down.
AGGAAATGTTTCAGGGAAACGTGGGAACATGCGGAAGCTTGGGAGTCAGCCTGGGTAAGTCAGGAAAGACTTTCCAGGGTGAGTAAGGCTGAGGCCTAAGGGATTCCGGTGTCTTGGAGGGGACTCCAGGCAAAGGAAGTCAACATCGGGACTTGAGAGAACACAGTACCCTCCCTGGACAGGCAAGGAGGCTAGTAAAACAAGGGAGGCCAGGAAAACCGGGAGGAGAGGATGAGAGAGAGGCCTGCTCTTCTTACTGTGAAAGACTCCTTTGTAATGTTTGCTGTTGTTTGGGTTAAACAAAGAAGCATTCTTTTTTTCTAGAATGCGGAATATATTAAATATTGATATCAAGGGAAAACACATCTGCAGAATTCAAACAAACAAGCAAACAAAAACCACCAATCATGCCATGCAGAGAAACCCTCTTTAGTCTTCTTTTTAAGATCCAAACTCTCAAGGTAGAAGACTTGATGAGTTGACACTCTAGTTGAACCCACTTAAAATAAACATGAAGAAACAGAATGCCAGAGTTTTAAGTACCTTGCTTATCATCTCCTTCCCGGTTTGCTGGAGTGAGACTACAGGACAATCACTTAGAAATAGAAATTGAATGAGAATCTTAAATGATAACCATATTTAACATTTCGTGTGTATATACTGTGTTTAAAAAAAACACACTGATATGCTTTTCTGTACACTCAAGTCTAAAAATAATTTATCATTTTGGTCACTCAGTTGTTTTAAATCAACAGTTTAACATCACTTTCTGTTAGAAGTTATTTTTTGTGGTGTTAACTTTATGTTTTATATTTTTTGCCACTTATTTTCTACACTTAAATCCTTCAGTTCATTCCCTTTATTTTTCCCCTCAGTGACATTTCAGTCTTCTAGAACTCACAGATTCAGATTTTCAAATATATATTCTAAATATTATCTCAGACCCAAACTTAAATACTTGGGTATCAGGAACTGAACTGGCAGAATTATTGCTACATTTAAGCTTGAGAGAATTATTTTAAAATGCAGCATTCATTAACTAGAAGCTCTCATCAATCTTCTAAATTCCTTTAAAAATAAACCACCTTAAATTAATGAAAAATGTTAATCCTGTTAGGATTTTTTTATTATTAAAAAATAACTCTCCCTGCTTGAGACCTTTTATTATAATACTAGCTTTATCTGAGAGAAAAGAATGGTAGTCAAAATTACTAACTCCTGCTAACTTATTAACTTTTATTAATGAGTGTAAAACTCTCCAGCTTTAGTAGAGGCAAATATCATTGAAAACTAAATACCTGAAATGTTGGGCCAGCCCATGCACAACTGTCATATCATTTCTGTGTTTTAGGAGTTGGAATATTTTTATCTGTTCATATGAATTCAAGAAACAGGAAGGAAGGGAGCTGAGTTTACCTGGGCCGACGGTGGTCTATATGATACACTGAGTGTTCCTACGTCAATCCTGCTTGGTTCCCAGGGACTCGCTTTCCAAGCTGTAAACCTTTCCTCCCACAAACAATCTTAGGTTAAAAGGAAACATAACAACAACAAATGATAGGGCTTGTCACGCATCCTGTAAGTGGTGTGAGCGGAACCCTACCTACCTACCAGCTGACCAACACTGTATTTAATTATATTCATATCAGAAGAGTTTCTTTTTTGACTCTTGTATAGTTGTCAAATACTTGACACTAAAAATTGTGTTCTCTTGAATTTGAATTGTGTTTGCTGCAGTCCAAGTCACTGCTAAACATTTCACTCCTTTAAAGAAATGGGAATGTGGGCATCTTTTTCTCAGGTTTGTCTACGTTGACTTTCATTTTCTTCGCTTTAGTGGGTAGCTCTTCGATTATTGGCTACTGCTAAAAAAAAAAAAGCAAAACAGTAATGCATGATTTAGTAAATGTCCAATTAGTCATAGAGAAGATTGTTCACCTGCTAGAAATAGTCTCTTTATAGTGGACTTATTCATTTAAGTCATTAATAGGAAATCCCCTAAATGTTAATTTTAAACCAAAGATTACTGGGAATAGTTTATTTGTATTTTGGATCTAAGAGATATTGTTGATATCCAGCAAGGTGTTTAGTTTGTTATGTGGATGCATCTTATATTAAGTAGTAGTATAGTGATTTGGAAGAAAGCATTCAAAAATGTTTTCAATTTTAATTTGTATAGGTAGTCTGAGTTATTTCAGTTTTACCACAGTGAATGTCTTAATTTTCACAAATAACGCATATTTTACATAATTTTTCCACGTAATCTGTAATAGGAAGACAGATTACTCTATAATATACTTGGTGCCCATTTTATGCTTTATATATTTAGTTTGTACAACTGATGGCACATCATGAAAATTAAAATCATCTGGACCTCTTGGTGTTGCGATCTGGATTTAAATTAGGTTTAATAGAAAACCCATTTCTGTTTTTCCACCCCGTGGGGAACACATTTCTGTGGTGCAGTAAATCATTGACTCTTTAGAGCCCCACCAGCCTGGCTGCATCTTACAGGGGAAAAAAAATATGCCGTCAGCAGTTCCTGCTATTTTTTCAAATTATTTTTTTTAAATAACGCATTAGAAACACAGGTTTCGTGGTAAACAGCAGTAGTTTAGAAAATGGCATGTGGCAACCTAAATCAGTCAATAAGTAAGTGGGTCTGGGATATAGCATCGGCTTTCTGTCTGCCTACCAAATGTGCCTTTTCTATTTCTCAAATAAAAAGACATAAGGTGCCTTTATTAGAGTTTACGGCAATTTGTTGGTGTAACAATGTTTCTGAGGGACTCGGTTGTCTAGACTCCATGCTAAGAATTAGCTAAGAAAGAACCACCTAGTTGAAGAAGATCAGAAAGGCTGCTTTTGATAGCAATTAAACTTTAAGAATTAAATAATCTTTTCTACTTACAATGGGCTTCCAATCTACATAGCAAAATAGCTTTATTTTAATTGGCGTTTAAACAGGTACCTGGTAATAATAGGTCAGCACTGAGTGTGTTAATTATTGGACCTCCGAGTATTTTTTTTTTTTTTTTTTTAGTATCAGCAAATTTTGTTTAATAAAAACTCCTATACACTCTTGCCTAATTCTAAAAGTTATTTGAAATAAGTAAATTTGGATGGAACTTAAGATCTGTAAGGGAGTGTGAATAGGAATAAGAAATAGCAATAAGCTTTATTATCTTTAAAATTTAAGACTCTGAGGTGATTCTTCACAGGGAAAGGAGCTACATTTAGAAAAATCATTTGTCTCGGAGGCTTACTAAGGTTTTAACTTATTTTGGCACTTGGTAGAATTAATGATGTTACAAATGGTTTTTATGATCAACCAGCCAGTTAGTTAGTGGTTTTAAAAAGTTATTACAAAGGAGTTAATTTCAATATCAATTTATTTCATAAACATATTTTTTGTTTTAAGGGTATATCATTATGAAAAATAGGAATTCTCTCATTTTTGACAAAGCTTATTTGGGAGAATAAGACTAATTCTTTCCTTATAGCATTATCAGATTAAACAGACTTTTACAATAAGTTGTTAAGTTTCAAAATATTTTTTTTTTATCAGAATACATGCAAATTCATGTTTCTTAACAGATCTATAATGTAACACCATTTGTAATTTTTTTTCGTTCTTCTTTTTCTCTGCTGGCCTATTGTAAGGCAGAGCTGGCAGCCACAGTTTGTATCAGGAGCTATAGAAAGACCCCACCACCTAACTGTCTTCCAGCCAGCTTTATCTTTTCTTCAAACAGATGAATGGCTGTTGCTATTATCTAAGCATATTTAGATAAAGTTAAGCCAACAAACTCCGTTGTATGTACAGAATTTGTGCTTTTGTTTTGCAAAGAAGTAAGTTTGGGCTCATTATTTTCTAGCATTATAACCCAAAGCTAATAAAATACACTTATAGGAACAGATGTTTTAATCCCAGTTCTAGAGAAATAAAGTTGAAATAGTGGAACTCAACTAATTTTAAAAGCTTTAAAATATATTGGTTAAATGCCATTAATACACGTAATTAAGTAAAAAGGTTGTTTGGGGGGCATTTTAATCCTCTCTTAAGACACAACTTGTTAATTATCTATAGACAAACTATGTTCTAACAATGTGATTTCTACCGTGTTTCCCTGAAAATAAGACCGGGTCTTATATTAATTTTAGTGATGTAATCGACAATTGAATGTGCCCGTTTTACAGGTGAGGAAATTAAGGCCAGAGGGGTTAAATAAAAAATGAGAAGGGAACAAAGCTAGTGAGTAGCAGTGACAGTCCAAATTCTAAGGAATTTGGAAAGTCTGTGTAAGGAAAATTGAATTTTAGACTGTTAAGATCAAGAATGCTTACATTTCAGAAATTATGGCATGTAGGATGGTGGGACAGTTATGGGGCTACAGTAGAGAGAGGTTCCCCTGTTCACAAGTGTGTGCAGACCAGCACTGGCCAGCAGCCACGTGGCCTCGTTTTTTGGTGACTCACAGGAGGAATTCATAGTTCCCTTAAAATGTCCTTTCTTGATGTTGGAGACAGGAGAATGTCCCAGAGTGGGGATTCAAACCCTGGGTTAAGAAGATTCTTGGCTTCATATGGGAAGGAATTCAGATGTGAGCCCATAGAGTTTAAAGTGAAAGTAAGGTTATTTAGCAGACAGGTAAGTAAGAAAGGAAAGGAAAGAGCACCCCACAAACAGAGTGGTGGTCTGTAATCACTCGTGGAAGAGAGGCCCCCTCTGCCTGCCAGGCTAGGGTTTATATGTGTTTCTTGTTTCCGTGGAAAACTTCTTGGTATGGCGAACTTCAGCCAGGTACGAGAAAAGTAAGGGCGGGTTTACCCTTAACTTTGTAAGATACAGCCCGTGGCTAGTTTGTATTCGAGGGGAATGGACATTACAGTGGAATCTCTTTGCTCAATACGCTTTGGATGGTCAGTTCTGTGTGATTAATGTCTGCCCCAGTTCTGTGTCTGGCAGCACGCACGCAGCAGGCTTGGAACCCAACCTCCTAGTTCCTTAGTCTGTAAAAACAGCCTTCAGGCCACTTCCTTATATCGCTCTGACCTTGAACCTGTGACCCCAGAGCAAACCCCCAAGAGAAGGGTCACTGCCCTCAGAAAACAGATGGGAGAGAATCCAACCTCCAGCCAGCACACCTGAGGGAAAAACAGCTGCAACCGTTTCCTGCAGCACCGTGGGCCAAACCTGAGCCTGGATTTCATTTTCAGAGAAAAAATGTTGCTCCAGTTACAAATTTTGTAATATTGAGCAGTGTGTGTGTTTCGTGTGTGTGTCTACACGTGCAGACACACATACACACATGTGTTTTTATAACTTGCAGTGCTGAAGGGAGGACCCCTTGCTGGCACTTACAGGCTGAGTCAGTTCCACTTTCACTGGGGTTCATCTGATGGGCAAGGTTCTGAGCACACTGTGGATAAAAAGAAATACTCCGCCGAGGTAAGATATGCTTTTGTTTTTCCTTCCAGGGAAAAGTATCAAGTGATGTTTAGCATTGATTTCAAAAGCTTAATTCTGTAAATTCAACTCAAATCGAGGGAACCCCTTCTCTTACAAAGGACCTTCCCCTGCACTCATCACCTTATTAGTGATATTACAGTTAACGCATCAAAACATTCTCTACCACCTGCAGGGGAGCCATCTGCACAGAGTAATGGAATTCAGATGGGAGGATCCGGCTTTAATATAAATCTAGAAATAGAATTTGTGTGTGTTCCCTCAGAATATGCAACTCTGTCTGAAATCACTTGCTGTCTTGCCAAAGTGGATACTTAGAATTAAAATGAAAGAGACTTTATGTTTTAAAGGGATCCACTTCCTTCAGTAACCTCCAGCTCTGCTGACAAGGTCACTGGGGAGAGCTGGCAGGCTTTTATTGTGTAAATCACAGTTTGAGGTTCTGTGTCTCCTCGCTGTAGCTTCATCTGGTTCACTGGAACACCAAATATGGGGATTTCGGGAAAGCTGTGCAACACCCTGATGGACTGGCTGTGTTGGGTGTTTTTCTGAAGGTTAGTGAATGGCCAACTTCCTTTTTCCCCCCCTCGCGTTTTCAAGAAAGATGAACCAAACAGCACATTCTACCAAGAGCCCAGGAAATGCCTTTGGCTCTGCAATGTTTCCAGGCTTACTCTCCCCTCCATGGCTGCTGGTAGCAGGACAAGGGAGGACCAGAGCCACCTGAGAGGTATTTATTAGGTGCGAGGAAGACGGATATGTGACATGACTACGAGTTTGTGTGTGTGTGTGTGTGTGTGTTTAATTCAACCATAAGTTAGATGGTGGTCTTTCATGACTGACAATGCTAAATGAAGATCAGGCTTTGGAGGAGAGAAGGACAGTGGCCCCACATGGGAGAATTTCAGGCGACAATGGGACACGCAGGTGGGGCTGCCCTCTAGACAGTTGTAAATCGAGTGGGGACCTGTCTGGGCTGCTGAGTCATGGGCACTGAAGTAGGATAAGATGGAAGCTACGTGAAGTCATCCAAGGGACACATGAAGAGGACGGTGAAACGGCTGCTGAGCAAGCAGCCCTGAGAAACTGCAGAGGACAAGGCATTTCGGGGAGCAGGAAAGAGGCTAATTAAACGATGAGAGAGGAACACAAGACTCCAGGGCCATGCTGGAGGCTGAAGGGCAGGAGGATGGCCAAAAGAAGAGAGAGAGTTTCCAGGGATGGAGGGCAACCATGGCAGATCCCGCGAGAAGGGTTAGGGAACTGTTGACCCGTGTTCTGTGAGGTCACTGGTGACACTTGAGAAGGTCGTATGGGGACTGCAAGGGCAGACGCTAAGGGCCGCCATCAGCACAAATAGGGAGTCACGGTGCCAGTGTAACCAGACCAAGACCGGTGGGCGCCCTGTGGTCAGTGCAGCTCTTGGTTCACTACTTGGAGACATTGTATGATAGAGCTGCCCACATCCAAACTGGTGTAGGACCACCTGGAGTACACTGTCCTGTCCCTTGTCTTTTCGCAGATCGGTGACGCTAAGCCAGGCCTACAGAAGGTCGTCAGTGTGCTGGATTCCATTAAATACAAGGTACAGTTGAATTTTCTGCCACCTCCAGAGAGTACCTGTTTTCCACACCCAAAATTCCCGTGGTCAAACTGAATCGTCAATGTGTGACGTGTGGTGTTTGGATGAGCTGTTAAGAAAGGTAGAATGCTGCTCACATATGCACGCATCAGAGATGCTCATGGATGCAAGGAGGCCGAGGTATCATGTGGTCACGTCAGTCGCTCACTCACCCAGCAGATATCTGCTGGGTACTTCCGCTGAGTATTTTCACTGAGTACTTCCGCTGAGTACTTCCGACATGCCAGTGACTCCGTGATCCTAGGATCCGATGAGGAAGGCCCGGCTTCATAGAGACTTATATCCTATGACCTCACTGAAGTCACCTGTTCCGTGTTTCATCCTCCTTACACACAGCTGTGTTGAGGTCCTGAGCAGCCGTTTAAATATTGCCACCGCCAGTGGCAGCCCTGGCTTTGGAAAGCTCACCTCAAACTGAAGCAGCCTCTGTCTTCGGAAGTGTTCACTTGTTACTCCTAGCTTGATCCCCTTACAGAATAAACATACAGAATAAACCTGATCTGAAAACACGAATTCAAAAAGAGAGCTGTACCCCGGTGCTCACTGCAGCAGTAGTTACAACAGCCAAGACATGGAAACAGCCTAAGAGTCGTCCACCAACAAATGAATGGGTAAAGACGACGTGATACAGAGATGATAGAGATAGAGATAGGAATATGTAGTGGACTATTACTCAGCCATTAGAAAAAAAGAATGACACCTTGCCATTTGTGACAACATGGATGACCTTGAAGACACTAGGCTAAGGAAAATAAGTCAGGTTCTCTGCTGGTATCTGCCAACCTGTATTGCCAAGTTAGATGTCTTCTGTTAAGCTCTTTTTATTTTCTTTTCCAATGAATGTGGAACCTCTCTTAAAACAAAACAAAACAAAACAAAACAAAACAAAAGCTTTGTGGCTATGAGAGGGGAGTATCTGTGTTGCCTCAGTCCTACTCCGGTCACAGGACACGTTTAACCTGTGTATTTGCCTTGCGTCAGGGGCAGAGCGCCAGCTTCACTGACTTTGACCCTCGCGGCCTCCTTCCTGAAAGCCTGGACTACTGGACCTACCCAGGCTCACTGACCACCCCTCCGCTCCTGGAGTGCGTCACCTGGATAGTGCTCCGGGAGCCCATCAGCGTCAGCAGTGAGCAGGTCGGTTTTCCAAAGAGGGTGGCGTGAGGTGTGGGCGGAGGCCTTGGGGAGGTGTCACCCTCCGGCTCCTCTCTGGCTCTGGGACCCCTGTCCACAGGCTGACAAATGAAGAGCATTCCGCAAATATTGGTTGTTACTAACCATAACCTAAGGCTGTTTGCTTTTCACCCACAACTGAGGATTAAATGACAAAGGTGTGTGTCCCCTGATAAATGCTTTTTGTGAACTCTGAGAAAATGGAGGCTTGGAGCAATGAGACTTCCCACTCAAGATTGCACAGTATCGATAACCTCCAGCCTCTGCTCACTCACCTCCGAGCTTACAGCAGTTTCATTCATGTCCGAATGCATTCTGAATTCTGACTAAGGGGAGAGTCATGCCTTGCAGAAAAGGAATCTATTAAAAGTCACTGCACATTACTGGAGCATCTGAGCCCAGACATCTTGCATTCCCATCCGGTGTGGTTTGTGGTGGTGGTCAGATGGTGCACTTCGTCACACCCGGGGATGTAGCTTGCAGTTGACTTCGTGAGGGTGACTGAAGGAATACTCCTCCTTCACTGAGATCAATTCTTGCTTAGGGAAAGGGAAAAAACTTTGTAAACCAACCTTGAAGAAGTGGGGGGTGGGTTGAGGGGTGCCGGTGTTCATCGGGGGCCAGTGAGCAAATTGAAAAGGGACTAAATACAACCAATGACAGGACTTGAAATGCCAGCATGGGCACATCCAGCCCCGTGTTTCCGTGTGTTTAATCAGAGATGCTGGCGGTCACTTGCAGACCCCCGACCACTTTATCTAATGGTGGGCGTGCTGTAGTTTATCTTCCCTGGGGCAGAAAACAAAACTTTAATTTGCATCTAAAATTGTTAGTATTATTTTACATCTCAGAGGTAATTCATAGGCTTTTGATGTTTGACTATAAAATTAAAAGGAAAACAGAAAGTTAACTGAAAAGGTCCTTCCAAACGACAGCAACGATTTTGTGTGTATTTTATAGAAATTGCTTCGTTCTATGGAAGCATACAAGGATAATCTGTATACAACTATATATCTATTGGGAATCAAATTAAATGGTGAAGGCGGATACATGGTCCTGTGACTAATGGAGAATGTATTTCAAGAGACAACACAAGCACATAAGTCAATGCTATTGTGAAACTATTATTTTTAATTTTTTAATGTTTTATTATGTCTTTTAGTTGCTGGCATTCCGTAAACTTAAATTCAATGCGGAAGGAGAAGCTGAAAAACCTATGGTGGACAACTGGCGCCCGACTCAGCCCCTGCACGGCAGGCAGATCAAAGCGTCCTTCAAGTAAGATGGTTCCAGAACCCGAGTCCCCACGATGAACCTCTGGGTTTCCCTTTAGCTGAGCACAGATCTACTGGGTGAACTGCACTCCGGCTGCCTGGCATCTGGTTTTCTAGATCCTTCGTCTCTCTCCTGATGAGCTTACTACTAAAGCTGCAAGAGGTAGACCAGTTGTCATGCTTGACAGGCTTGCTTTCTCATGGTGGTGGCCTTTCTGTAACAGAGAATACAATAAAAGGTATAGGAAAGCATACTTTGACAGTTCACAGCACGGGGCTGGAGGTGGGGAGGAAATGAACACTCCACTAAAATGCTATTTTTAATAAACAAAGGAAAGCGATTGAGCGCAAATCTGTATCATGAGATAAATTGGGCCATGTAATATAAATCAGGTAAAACAGTCACAATTCTTTGTAACGTAAACCAGACTAAATGTTTGTGACTGCAACATGCTGTGTTAAAGAAAAATTCCAAAATTCTTATATATTTGTAGCAAAGTTATCTTAAATATGAATTCTGTTGTAATTTAGTGACTTTTGAATTATGAAGATGTAAATGAGGTATTATCTGTAAAAATTGTTATAATTATAGTTGTGATACAGAGTATATTTCCATCCAAATAATATACCATAAGTTAATAAATGTTGTATTTTAGATATATTCTCTAATAAAATCCGGAGTTCTATTTTGGGTGGTTTTATTTTATGCTGGCCAGTGGGTAATAATGGAGGAGCAAATATCTACTTTTATAATTCATGTTAGTTCATTGTTAATAATAAATCATCGTAGTTGGCTTACTCATGATTGAAGGTGTCTCCACAAAAGAAAAAACCCTGAAGGCCATTTCCTATTTGCATCAGGGGGTGAAGGTAGAATATACTGAATTAATATATGCTCTTTGGAAATAAAATAAATGACATCTCAGTCTATTGTGGTTTAAGTCATTTTTTTAGATTTCTTATCTCTAACCCCACACAGGCCCACACAGACAGTGCCTGGGTGACTGGGGAGTGGCCTGGGTCTATCTGTACGATGTCCCCTGGTCCATGTCAGCCCCTGGGTGGAGTGGCTCGCCTGGGCTGGCGCTGGCTGGCCTCCATCGGTGTCTGCTGACAGCTGTTTCATCTGGTCTTTGGAGAGACCCATAACTGAGCTTATTCCCCCCATCACCTCTGGTTGCAAAGTCCTGTACTGTCCTATCGTGACCTAGGGAACAGAGTATAAGAGACGCCCTTGTCACATGGGAAGAATCACACAGGCGCAACCTTCCTCTCCTGACTGGGTCACATATCCTTGCTTCCCTCCCCACCCAGATTTGATTCTGAAAGAAGGGGTGGGAATGAGGACATTCGTGCTGACAACTTTCTCCCTCTTCCCTCCCCCACTTCACACTGGCTCAGAAAGCTGGCTGTCCTCTCTTCCTGGAGTGTCCCTTACACTCTGCTTCCTTCTGGAAGAACGTTCACCTGGACCCTTCCCTAGGGTCCTAAGAGCAGACGAAATGCACAGAAAGAAAATTGGTTTCATGATAGAGTATGTTGGTGATGGTGACAGAACAAAGTGAATGAATGTGCTTAATCCCACTGAACTGTACGCTTACAAATGGTTAACATGGTCAATTTTATCACAATTTTTATAAAAACGTCAACTGGAAATTACTTTGATATTATCTACGGTTTCATTATTTACTTCTCTCCTGTCTGTTGAAAACGGGCATGTTCTGTACGAAACAAACATATTTAGATGGTCTGAGTTCGGTGCCTGGCTTTTTGTCCCTTAAGCGCACGAACTGGGGCAACTTCCTTACCTCTTTAAACCCCATTTCCTCAGCTGTGAAATGAGGACTATAATACGAGCTGCCATTCAGGTTCTTGTGAGCTGATCCGTGTAAAAGACATACTAGCCCTAAACAAATCAGCTGCCATCCGTAGGAAGAACTGTGGACCCCAAAAGCCACTGAGAAATGAAATCTTGAGTATGGGTTGTCTCCGACGAGGCAGCTGCCGACCCACAGCCATGAGTGACGTCCTACATCTCCTTCCTCAGTTCCTCCTGGCTGTCAGGTACCGTCTGTGCTCCATTCCTGGTGAGGCCCCACAAAGCCACGCCTGCCATGGTCATTCTGTGAAGTCTTTTTATTCATGGGAACCCATAAACACTAGATGAAGAACCAGCATCTTCCCCATTTGCTTCCATGTCTAGAAAGCCCTTAGGCAACCAGAGAAGAAAATCCCATTGCTTCCGTATTGCATTGCCTTCTGTGACCATAAACTTTTATTGGTCAAGTAAGCCACACTTGAGTTCCTCCCCGGGAGCGGGCAGAGCTAGTCCACAGCTCCTGGGCACAGTGGTGTCAGAGACAAGTTCCAACTGCCAGAATTCTCTCCCTTTTTCTCTCATCTTTGCTTTAATTTAAAATTTTTAAAAAGGGAGATGATGAATCTATTTCTGACGGACAGTTTTACTCGTTTGATTATGGACCACTCTGGGGGAAATGAATGACTCTGGAGAGACAGCACTTTGTTAGCTTATCTTAGCCCAATGTGACATGAACAACAAGTAAATGTGAGCTTTGAGGAAAACGATGGTTCATATGCATCATTGCCATCGACAGGGGTTAATAGGTACGGTGTCAGAAACAAAGGAACCTGAGAGTGTTTTGGAAAACAGAAGGAAGTTTACCCTTTACAGTCCGACTGTGTGACCTTGAACTAGCTGTTTAATGATTCAAAGCTGCTCCTTCATGCGTAAGATGAGGATTGTGATACATAGCAGAGGGTTGATGTCACAGTAAGTGGGACATGGGCTAAGAGCACCGTGTCGCCTGGCTCAGACTGAGTGCTCTCACACGTACATTCGTAATAAAGTCAGTTTTCCCATCAGACAAACCCAAGGCCATACCCTCGCTGAGGACCGCATCAGCCTCCACCTGGCCGACTCAGGCAGTATGAGGTAGACATTGCATGTGAGGTCGGCCAGGCTGCTGATGTTGGAACGCCAGCTCTGCTGCCTTTCACCATGAGAGACAGGTGAGGCATGTAGCTGCTCTGGGCTTTGGTTAATTCACCCATTCAATGGAAATCATTAGGGTACCTATCAGTTGGGGTCGTTTTTCGAGGGTTTAAAGAGATAACCCAGGCAAAACTCGCTCATGGCAAGTGCTGAATAAACGTCAGCCGAGGTGGTTAACATCAGTGACTCAACCATGAGGAAATCCGTTTCAGATGCAGCAGTCAGAGTTTGCCCAGGCTCGTGGAAAAGCATAATCACATAGGTGAGGGTATTCTGCCCCCAACAACCACACCGAGCTTTCCACTTCAGAACAAACGTCACGCCCGGTGAGATGCCTGAGTCTCTGAGTACAACGCGAGGAGTGCCCACAGCGACATCTCCAAGGCTGGACACCATCCATCCAGCAGACAATGGTCCATGAGCTGTAGAATGACAGTCCTGGAATGAGTGTGTGAAGACACGAGTATCGGATGCGTCCCTTGGTGTGGAGACAGAGCCGTCGGGGGCTGACTTGGCACCACCATTGAGTTTTCTGCTGACTACAGAATAGTTGCTATAGCCATAAGGTTATGGCGTGTCCTTACAAAATTCCACTGTCCTCTGAATAATTCATTTTATGTCTGTATGGAAGACAATCAACTGACTTTAAATGTACACTAGTAAGATTGCTGTATCTGAGTCTGCATACCAACCAGGAGACATTTATATTCATGTTTCAATTTTCAATGCTTCAATCTTACCTGAGAGAAAGCTCAGTCTGAGATAGACTCTCTCTCCAAATGTTTCTTTAGCTCTGAAGGATACCTACATTTACTCAAAAAACATTCCTTGGGCATAACTCACTGTCGCTGCCTGCAATCAGCTGTTGCCTGTGGGCAAATTCCACGGGCGATGGAGCTTTGATGGTCTCTGATTCTGTGTCTTTGTGTCAGTCCTGCTACCAGTGAGGAGATGAAAGAGCCGCCGTTGCAGTTGGGGCTGGGCACCCGCTCACTCACCGCCAGCCTCGCCAGGGCTTTCAGCTTAAGCCCATGCCCCATGACCTTGGCAGCTTAAACCATGACCTTGGTGTGGACCTCCTTCAGCTCACACAGGTCGTGCTAGTCTTAGGAAAAAGGGGGGTTGGTCAACTCCTGTCTCTGTGCATTATACTTGCTGGGGTGTCCCACCCACTGTAGAACCGTCTGTGCTCCACAGGGCTGAGGCACAGGGCACACACACACACACACACACACGTGTGCACAGGCTCCTGTCATCCTCTCCAGGCTGTTCGGCCCCATGCTGTGGGCAGCTTAGGGTCCAGATAGACAGAATACAGACCCTTGTGCTGCTTTTCCTTTCACGGTTCCTTCTGGTTTTAACCACTCGCCACTCAGTTTACGTGTTCTTACAGACGTGAATTCCAGCCAGGCCAGTGTTTCTGTGTCCTTTTCAAAGGCAGATTTTCAGCTCCCACACACACTCATTTAGTTGGTAGATGTGTGAGGCCCTGTCCAGCTCTGTTCCTTCACAGCAGGTGAGCTCCCCATTTATGTGCAACCCCGGCACGAGAAGGGACGCCCTCCATCCACTCACACAGCAGTTGACCATCTGCACTGGTTGGGGGGGCTTCTGTGACACAGCCCCCCGCCCCCATGAGTGGCTCAAACACTGCAGTGTCTCAGTTCTGGAGGCCAGACCTCCAAGGCCAAGTGCTGGCAGGACCTCTGAAGGCGCTTGGGGAGTTTCTGTTTCCACCTCTCTCCTGCCTTCCCATGGCCCCTGGACTTGTGGCAGCGTCACTCCAATGGCCACAGGCTGCTCTCCTTCTGTGTTTGTGTCTGAATTTCCCTTCTTTATAAGGACAGCAGTCACATTGGATTAGGGGCCCACCCTACTCCAGTGTGACCTCGTGCTCACTAATTCCATCTGCCAAGACCCTGTTTCCAGACAAGGTCACATTCTGAGGTCCTGGGGTTAAGACTCCAACGTATCTTTTTTTTGAGGGGGAAGGGACACAATTCAACCCACAACACCACTTAAGTATCCTTTCACATAATATTTGCGTGACATGACAAAGAGAAGTTATATTCTTCCGAAATTCCACAATGCTCCCTGTTTGGGCCTACATTGTAATTTAATTATTCTTACTGCCTTCTGAAAAAAAAATGTCTGGAATATGTACGGCAAGTTTTAATGACTGCAGCAGGAATTCAATATAAATTTCAAAGCGGGGCACCATCGAGAGTCCCCCTGTGTGTTTATGTTGTGTGTAAATTTACGTCTTCACAAGAGGCCCACATTTTCACAGAATATTTGAGTAGGTGCCAAACTGCACAAAATAAACCCTTGTCAAGCTACACTCATGTCCCTGGTGCTTTAAAACGTATTTCCCTAGAAACTTTCATTCGGGGAGAAGCAGTGAACCTCACGCCCACATCCTGTGTTTCACCCGCATTTTGTTTTGCTGGAATCTCAGTTACTGTGAGTGCAGAGCTAGTTCTAGACGCCTCAGAATATGACACTGCCACCCGTGTGTCACATTTCTATAATCTTTAGATAGAGTTCAGCTGTAGCAGCTTTGTCAGTTGACAAAGATACTTTTGGTATATAGTAAGCAGGGCACGAGTTCTGTTTAGTGTCAGCTCCTTCCGTCTTTGAGGAAAAACCACTGAGTTTCAAACTTCTTACTTAACTGTCTCACATTCTGGCACACCTGGGTTTCAGATACGTTTCTTAGCAAAAGAATTCTGAATCAACACTTGATGCAATTTTTCCTGTGTTCTCCAGGGACAGGATGCAAAGCATTAGACTTGTATTGAAATGACCCGGGGTAGAGAGTTAGCCAAACCCCACGCTGCTGTTGATCCCAATTAAATTGGATCCCTAGGTTAGAGGTCACAATCATGCTTCCAGGTCTCCTCCCAGCCCAAGTTGTGTCCCCAGCGTCCTGCATTCTGAAAAGCAGCATTTGGGAGTTCTCTGTGCACCAGTGACCACCTGTGGGGCTGAAGAGCTCAAATTGGGGCCACAAAAAGCTCTGGAATACAGATTTCTGCCCCAAAGAGAGAACAGTGAGTAGGTGAGACTGTCAGGCAGACTTTCTTTACAACGTGGACTAGAGACTGCAAAGAGGATTATCTGACAGTCAGAGGAGAAAATACGCAGCACACAGAGCCTCTGATACAGAGAGAAGGAGAAGCCGTGCCCAGAGCTGTGGCGTCTCTGACAGCGCGGTTTCTGTCCTGTGTGTAAACTCTGATCCTCCCTTTTCTTAAGGTGGCCGAGATATGCTTTCCTGCCTAACACACGCACAGTTAGAGCCCTGTGTTTCCGTGCCTGTTTACTGGGCCCTTCCTCGAGGCTGGGCTCTGCTAGACTCCCAAGCTTCCAGGAACACCCAGGAGAAATCTTTTACGAATTCTTTCAAACAATCTAAACAAGTGACCACTTCAGTATGTCTCCTCCATTCAGATAGTAGCAAAACAGGTTAGTTTCTACTTCCGTGTCCCCGAAAGACTTTGTAAATGGATTTACACACCTACTCGAGCCGCAGGGGGTGGCGTCCCTTCCTTTGTGCTCTGCTCACATGGAAGACACGTGACCTACAGTCAACAGCGGAAATGGAATGGAACGGGGCTTAACAACATTCTAAGGATTTCTCTACAGTGCCATTGGTTTTCTTCTTCCAAACAAATGTGAGCAAGAACTACAGCCATATGTCATAGCTCTGCGACAGCGTGCTTGCCTGTATTTACGATGATATCTTAATACATTGTTGGAGTTGGAACTTGGTCAGACCAGGCACTCGCTCCAGATATGCCCGGGAAACAAACTAACTTCCTTGAGCCTCCATTTTGCCATCTCAAAAAATGTAGGTAAGAACCTTAAAAGACATGTTGTGAGAGCCAACAACGATAATGCATTTGGAAATACTTAGCAGAGAGCCTGGCCCATGACTCATCAATAATTGTGAGTTTCTTTCCTCTCCTCCCTCCCTCCTTCTTCCTTTCCAATTCTTGTTATCAAAAGAACCACATGCTTTCTCATGTATCACTTGATCTTTATAACCATGTGATAAGGAAGGTATTACTACCATTCCGACTTTACCGATGGGCAACTAAGACCCATGGGGATTGAGTAAGTCACTTACTGTCACACAAATGGAAAGAAACATGCCTATGAAACAGTGACACACGGTAGGCATCCAGTCAAAGCTTGCTGACCCTGAAATCATACAGCCTTTAAGACAAATACTGCTTGTTTTCCGCATTCTTGGATCCTACGGCGCTGAGTAAACGTGTGTGTGGCATTCCATATAAGTATTGTTCACCTGTCATTCATTTATCTGGTATTTATTGAATATCTGTGATGTACTAGGCACTGTGCCAAGAAATATTAATAGAACGCAAAGCTTGTCCTTAACGCAGTTTGCCATTTTCACACCCCAAACTTTAATGTTAGAACATAAAAGCATTGATTAAACATAGATGTTTTTCCAGATTGACTAAAAAGAATCTCAAACTACTTTGGCTGAAAAAATTTCTCTTAGCTACCTCAGTAAACCAATAAAGGAGAGAAATGTGTTGGGCTAATAATACAATGTAACTGGAAAAGATTGACCTCAGTTGTGCATAAAGACTTTAAAATAAAAATGGCAGACAGTTTAATAGCATGTTCAGATAAAATAGATTATTTAGAAAAACAAACACATAAATAAGCCAGAATGTGTGCCAAGCCTCATGGGTACTCACTCGGTGCAACGGGATCCAAGAATGCGGAAAAAAGGAGTATTTGTCTTAAAGGCGGTATGATTTCAGGGTCAGCAAGCTTTGACTGGATGCCTACCGTGTGTCTCACTGTTTCAAAGGCATGTTCCTTTCCATTTGTGTGACAGTAAGTGACTTACTCAATCCCATGGGTCTCGGTTGCCCATCGGTAAAGCAGGGAAGGGTAGCAAGACCTTCCTTACCACATTGCCATGAAGATGAAGTGAGGTCTCCTGAGAAAGCACTTGGCACAATGGCAGCGGGTAGTAGCTTTTCAGTAAATGCTCGCGGGATCTGAAGCACGTCACTTTCCCTATGATTCTTAGAATCAGACTGGAGGACTTTGAGAAAATCGTATGTGCTTTCAAGCTGAAAGTCCTTCCATAGCCTTATCCAACACATACTGTCAGACACAGAGAAAGGCAAACCTTTTGGCAGAGCATATAATAAAGAAAATGATAGCAAATATCTGAAAATAAAAGTAAATGGTAGCTTGTGTGATAACATTTTAGACCAGTTGTTCTTAAATGTATTTGATCCAGCAGCCAATCACATGCCCTATTTAGAGTAATAAAGTTTAAATCTCTCCTAAATATAGTAAAGCAATGCATTCATCCTATAAGTAACAGTCAATCAATTTAATCTCATAAATAGGGACAAATACACCAACATAGTATGTGGTGTAAGTGTCGACCACTCTGTAGTTATTACATGTAGATTAAATTGCACCCTTATTTATTTTAAATGTATGTCCATCTGCTTCTGAATGGACATTAGGCAGTGGGTAGAATACAAATAGTTGCAAGTTGCAGCGCGACACTGAAGCAGAGCACGAGTGAATCAATAAACCTCAGCCAAAGCTAAGCAGCCCGTGCTTCTCATGTCCTGGGGAAAGTCCGCTGATTTTCCTGAGGGGGAAATGGGCTTGCTTTCCCCTCACCCGTGCTCAGGTCCTTGGGTGTCTCGGGGGAGAGCTGTTGGGGTCGCTGCTACCGAGCACGGGCCCATGGGGGTGGGAGGGAGGCCCCCTGCTCAGCTCTCCGCCACAGCGTGCTGCTGATACCGCTGAGGCATATTGCCAACGTGGATGTGACGTCAACAAATAGTAAAATGGAAGACGCAGATCACCCATGAAGGGGTGAGGTCTGTGCCCAGCAAGGGCTGTGCCGGGGGAGGGAAGGGCTCAAGGACTGCGTGGGGACTGGCTGGACGAATGAGCTGAGAAGTCCCTTTCTGCAGCCAGGGCAACGTAGCAGAGCAGGTGGCCAGCCTGTGCCAGGAAGGAAGGCCTGACGCTTCGCCTAAACCCACTAGATGGGTCCCCGAATGGAGCTTGGCCGCGGGGTATGATGATTCTTTGTGCAGCCGACTGGATTTATTAGAGACTCCGTTGTAAGCGACTTCAAAAGGAAAAGGTTCTAGTAGAAAACACCGTGAATGCTTTTGGTTTTAAAAGAACAACTTGTCCCACCAAGCAGGTTCCTGCGGACAAATTCCTACACGTACCCTGTCGGTTAGATCAGGAGAGGGACTGGGAATCCTCCACTAGGTATTTAGATACTTAGTTCTGGTCTCTCTAAACAGCCGTCCAAAGAGGATTATAGGAGGCCAAGTCCAGTGGCACAGTTTCTGGGGACGTCCTGATCTGCTCAGATGCATCCTTCACCGTGTCTAACTCCAGCTTCTAGCACCGTCAGGAGTTGCTGGTGTGGCAGGCCTCTGTCTCTGTGCCGGGGACCAGGATGTATTTATTACCAGACTCTGTGCCAGAGAGAAGGCTCAGCGCCTGTCGTCCTCGAGTTCTCACAGGGACATCACCAAGGAGTGGGCGCCTCACAGGACCTCGGGAAGGGGGTGCCAGAGGCCTCAGCTCTGCTGAATCTAAGTCCCCTGAACAGCACGCAGCCTGGGAGCCAGCGGCAGTAAAGCCTTTTGAGCAAAACTTGCTCTTAAAAACGGTGAGAAAAATTCTATGAGAAGCCACATTTATTTGAAGCGAAATTCACACAAATTCAGCGTTTGAGTCTCCGGTAGAATCTCAGAAATGGGAATTTGGAACTCACCATCCTTTTGAGGCTTCTGTCTAACAGCAGTAATTTTTGTGTGTATCTTTGGGTTCCACGCTGTGCCCCCGCCCGTTTCCTGTGATAAAGTTGAACAAAAGAACACCGGAAGGAGTGAGGAACTGAAGTGGTCGCCTTGGCTGTATCCCTGGCACCATTCTGCTCCTGCCGGGTAGTCCTGCCTGTGGTCTGGGGGGGCGGGGGTGTTCAGTCTCTCCCGTGTCCGGTGGGGAGCCCTGAGTGGTCCAAGGTCAGGCGGCCCCACCCTCTGCCATGATGATTGGCATAAACTGTCCAAGGTCAAGCCGAGCGAGGCAGGCATTTCTCTGGCCACAGGGGCTGATGCTGCAATGGGCACGTGGCCCAGTTCAAACTGATGAGGTGTGACTGTTGGTTGGCTGGGGGCAGGGAGTGTTTGCTTTTCAGAGAGTTACTCCAAGAAGTGTTCTCTTCCTGGTATTGGGTGCACGAGTGTGACGTCTGGCCCGTCTGAGCCATTCTGCCTCCATGAGGGGGGTCCATCTGAAGACAAAGCCAAAACACAGCTGAGGGAGACACAGTTGAAGGAGAATAGGAAAATGAGTGGAAACGCTAAAGCCACCAGCACCTCAGGACCCAGTTACATGAGCCAATCAACCTCCCTGTTACAGTTCAAGCCATTTCAGGAAGGCTTGTCAGTGACTCACGGCAGAAAAACTCTAAATGGCATTAACTGTGATTATAAGACCTTTTAATTTTCGCTTGTCCTTAACATTGATCAGAAAGAGTTGCACAAATGATTCATGCAAAGAAATTTTTTGGTTTGATAGGTCAGCTCTATCTTGAGTAGAACATAAACAGAGTCATAATTTAATATTTGATGACTTTGATACTGAAATCTGAACACCACTGAAAGGATTTTTAAGTTTCCTCTTGTAAACAGAGCTCAGGTTTCTGAATATAAAGATGGGGTTAATCTGACGTTAAAATCATTGTACTAGGCAACCAGACATATAGTCTGACTATTTAAAAAATGGTTGAAAATGTGCTCAGATATCAACAATTCTAATAACTGCTTATTATTTCCATTGTCTTTTCTGGAGACCTTTAGGAACTTTGTTTTGCCTTGACAAAATCAAGTATCAATGTTTTCTGGAAATAACTGAAAAATCAACAAGCCTATTAATTGGAGGGGTCTCCATTTATAGTTGCCGTGGTGAAAAAACATGAAAATACATGCGTTTTCAAGTAAATACTCAAAAAGTTTAAAACATCTACCCTCTCCTTTTTGTAGGAAGCACAAGTTAGATGGGCAGCAAATCGTAAACTCCTGATTTAGCCGGCACATCATCAATAATGAAATCAGCTGAAGCTTTCATTCCACCCTACTCTGAACCCAGGGTTTGCATCATTGCCCTGGGGGGTGGGTAAGAAAAGCTGACTTAAGTAGCTTTACAGAAATTGCTTAATAATTAATTCACCTTCTCAAAAAATGGCCAGAGCACTCAGTGAGTGAGATGAACTCCAAGGATGCCAGAACTAAATTACATGTGTCTGCTATGGGTAATGTTGACCAGTGTCTTAGTTTGTTCCTTCTTTTCTCTGTAGAATTGGATTAGTGGTCCTAACAGACGACTCTGGCCTGCGTTTGAGCCCTGTTATTGCATTGCATTTCTGCCTAATGAAAAGGGTTATATAAAGTACAATTCATGCCCCTTCTCAGGCACAGCACTCAGATGAGGAAAAGCAGTTTGGGGGATTAATGAATGTTTCTTAAGATGCTGAAGAAACTGTTGGTGCCCACCTGTCGCTGGGTTCCTGAATGTGATTTCTTTGTAATTGAGCTGCAGGCCTCATGCATGAAACTGGTCAAACTGGCAATCTTCAATATAGTTAAAAACAGATTTCCAGGCCATTGCATGTTGTAGCATAAGAAAGCAGAATACCAGAGTCAGTATATGGCTGTGGGCCTCAGCTTTATATTTTTGGTTAGACACTGGCTGCCTATTAGACTATGAAACAGAGTTAAAAATTATATTTCAAACATCAGAATGTACGGGTTATGTTATTATTTTAATTTTGGGGGCTTCAGTACACAGTGCCTAGAATAGTTCTGGTAATATAATAAGCCCTTAATAAATTCTTGCCAAGTAAATTAATTCGAATCACATTGGATATATTTACTTACTTAATGTTTTACTTACTTAATATACTCTGCCTATTTTCACCAAGGATTTGAGTAGATTTTAAAAATACGTGTAATGAAAAGTAACTAAAATAAATAACTGAGAGCATTAGGGCAGGAGAACATGGGAAGGAAAGCAAGAGCTCTATGGTAAAACCGGCATATATATAGAAATGAGGTCCCCGTTGCTAGAGGTTGGCAATGATTGTCTCTGTACTTCCTTGCGTCCAAAGCAAAGAAGACAGCAGATGGAGTATGTGGCGTTAAGTGTCCTTGAACGAGAACAGAAACAGTTCATAAGAGGAATCTCAGCCTTTTTGACCAATAGGCCTGGGAATGATTGCTGGTGGGTCCTCGTTTATGCTACAAGCATCAGTGCCGGCCTTCTCTGCATCTTTATTAGAACATTCAACAACACCATCCTGCAAACCAAGGCTAAGGTGCATTTGGGTAAAAATAATTCATACAGGTCTGACGCACTGCGAGGATAAACGGGACCCACTGATGTGAATCCTGGCTCCCTGACCAGCTCTGCCTCTTCTGCAAAATGAAGATAATTAATAGCTGCCATGACATTGCTATAAATGCGCAATCAGGTAAACGTGTCAGCACAGGGGCATGAAGTGAGTGCCCGAGGGATGGTTGCTTCTATTTTTATTGTATGTTTCAGTCCAAAGAAAACACGCAGAGCTGGAAAATTGACTATCCATCCTTCAGGTCTTCCTTCCTAAGCATTGGCCCTTGGAATGAGCTTTTCCTGAGGAGTCGTACAAGAGAAGGTTGAAGGTGTCGCTTCTGCCCAGAACCTACGTGCAAGTGGGTGACTGATCCCTGAGTAAGAGGCAGAGAGTGGGGTGATGCTGTGACTAAGAGAAATGCCTGAAAAGAATGGCTGAGCACAGGAGAGCCCACCAGCAGGAAGCCGAGCCAAACCCTCCTCGGACACCATGTATAGGTCAATAGACCAAGAGTGACTGAGTCCACAAAGTTTGGGGCCAAGCAACTGGACCTGGAAATGTTTCAAAGCAAAAGTTATACCAATGGTTTAGGTCGCCACAGAAATACGTCCCCAAAGGGCACCCTGGACTCCTCTTCTGGCAAGTCCCTTGGACTCAGCTGTTACGGCCAACGGTCCCCAGTTCACACACGTGTGTGTTTTGAGTGTGTTTTAAGTTACAGCACATCTGGATTGTGGTTTGCACACTCCATCACTCAGCTTCCCTGTTTCTTTGGAGGGTGGAAATGTTTAGTGCGTTTGGGGTTGATTTCACAGACTTCAAAAGTGTTTGAGTAGATAACAGAGTCTGGAGACCTTAAGAAGGAACCCATCAGCTCTAGGCGTTGGGTGTTGGGTTTCGGCAACATGCTTCTCGATTCAAAGCAATATCTTATTCCCAGCGGCCAACAGGTGGCCACATCCAGGATTCTGGAGCCCCAAACTCCCTACAGGTTTACAATCCATGCTTTGCACCCTAACAGCCATGTAAGTTTGAAACGGCCCCTTAATGATGGAGCCCTTTCACCTTTCTCCCTTGGAAAGCTGGAGCAGCACCTGTGAGACCCTCTGGGTGACGCCCAGCGTTGTGTTGGTCTCGATCCCATGCAGCCACTTAGCCAAATTCACATCAGCACTTCCTGTGGTTGCTCCGGGAAACTAAGCCCCGGCGAAATGCTGCTGCCTGTAGTTGCCTTGCTGGGCCCTTGCAGCCAGCAAGACATCAGGAGAGTATTTTGACTCTTCCTCTCCACACTTTCCCCCTCTGTTTAGAAATATTTTGAGCCAAAGAAAAAAAGAAATATTTTGAGCCAAAAAAAAAAAAAAAAGAAATATTTTGAGCCAATAACGAAGTGTTGGCATTAGACCATGCTTAGGAACCCAGTAAATAAAAGACGTTACAGCATGCTGTGCAGTTTCCTACACAGCATGCGCTGCCACTATAGTGAGTTTCGGCCACAAACCACGTGGCTTAAAGCAACAGAAGGGCATTGCCTCCCAGCTCCCAGGCCAGGAGATTGAAGTCAAGGCCTCAGCAGGGCCGCATCCCTCGACTCCCCGAGCGGGAGAACCCTTTGCCTCCTCTTCGCTTCTGCGGCTTTGGCCCCATCTCCCGCGTGCCTTGGTTCCTGGACGCACCCGCTCACCCTCCAGCCCCACAGAGCACTCTCGCTGAGCTCCCGTGCATATCACTCCTGTGTGTGTCCATTTCTGAGTCCGATTCCCCCCCCTTTTTTAAGGACCCCAGTCATGTTGGATTAGAGCCCACTCTAAAGACCTCATTTTAACTTGATTATCTGTGTCAAGATCCTATTTCCAAATAAAGCTATATTCTGAGGTTAGAACGTGTCATTTCTGGGAGGACAAAATTCAACCCCTAACACGCGTCACCTACTCACAACACACAAGGCAGATTTAAGGCTTAGAACGTTTGGTTTGCAGCTTCAAAACGTTCTGTAGTTGTGGGAGCAGGATGTAGGGCTTGAATAAAAAGTATGACTTAGGGGGTACCCTCCCCAGGAAGCTTCCCTTTGTGCAGGAACCCTGTGCCCGGCCCGGCTGTGCCCCCATAGAGCCCCGAGCAGACGCTGGGACAGGATTCCTCAGGCTGCTTCTGTAAACCATGTCCTGGTCAGCTTCTCCGGGGCCACCGTAGGTCCTTAGTCGTGCTTAGTGCTGAACGGAGCGCTTGACACAGCTGCCCCTTACAAAACATGTTTGGAAATGAGTGAATAAATGAATGCGTGAAAATGGAAAACGGGGTGAAGCTGGAAAACGACCCCAGCCACCAAACCACCTCATCTCATCTAGACTGTAAAACGGGACAGAGATGCTCACGTGATCGTACGTTTTGAGCCTATTTTTCCCGTCTGCTCAACCAAGACACTCCTTAAATGAGGAGGGAGGGGGCTGCAGCAGGTGTGAGGGCTGCCCTGACAGAGGCTGTCCGCTCAGGGAACAGAGAGGTCCCCTTCCTGTGGCAGCAACCTGAGCCAGGTGAGACAGGCACCTGACCCAGAAAGACGGGTCACATGCAGCGGAGGGCTACCGGAGGTTTGTGTGTCTTACGGGGGAAAATTCACCTCCACGTGTATTGAAAACGATCACCCAAGAGAAAAAAGGTACGCGGTGACATTTGGAGCTGGGAAGTAAATGCCTGACCCGCAGAAACTGCAAGCCGGCCTCCTCTCCGCTGCTTGGCAAAGCGTCAGATATGTTTTCTTTGCCAAAGACTGTTACAAGTGGACTAATGTTTGACTCACTGGCTGCGCTGCCAGTTCTCACTGCAAACTCACTGTGGGGGCTGTGCAGTGATTCTGACAATGAAAACTATCTGTTGAAGACCCAAAATACAGGGGAAATTGACAATACATTAGAAAAAACCCAGCTTTCATGTATTTTTCACCACAGAGGAGAGAAATGCCCCCCTGTTGGTCCAGTGAAGGGGACACTGCTCTGGGCACAGAGTCAGAACTTGAACTTGAGCTCTGCCGTGATTGGCCGGGGAACTTGTGCACGTTATTCAACTGTCCTGATGGTCCCTAGTCAACAAAGTGGTAAAGTGATGCCATTCCCAGGGTTATTACAATGAGCAAACGAATTAACATAAGAAAACAGTTAAGCTGAGGCTAACACCATACCATTAGTATCTTCATTATTTAGTGGAAGGGAATAATTGACCTGCTCCCATTGCTTAAAAAGCTACAGTGTTTATCAAAACATTTTTGAGTCCATAATCTCAACCACAGTTTTTAATCACTGACAAAATTAAATATTAGGTTCCTGAAATGTAGTATTAGGTTTCTAATGTGGTATTTTAAAAGAATCGTCAGCACTACTTAATTGCCAGCAGAAGAGGCTGGGAAGGCTTAGCCGTGAAGCCCAGGGCACAGTCGGTACCGGATGCTCTCTGGGCTGTGGCCTGGTTTGCCAGGCATTCTGGGAAAAACACGGCAGGGACGGGAGCAAAATACAACTGAACTCTCCTCAACGAGTGACTTCTGATTGAAAAGACGAAACCCAACACAAGCCCCCAGATGCAAACTCCTGGTCTCCACTCTGTTCTGAAGAATCAGACTCTCAGGAAGCAAGGCCAGGGTGCGCGTATGTTGAAAGGCTGCCAGGGGACTCTTAGGATGGCCACTTTGTGGTGCCCCTGTCAGAGGCCACACTGTGAGATACACGGAGCATGTTTTCAGCTGTCATTAAACATGACTCCAAAGCACAAGGAGGATATTTGTCAAATATGTAAACTTCTGCTGGCAGCTGCCATCTGAAGACTTCTCGTCTATTCTGTGGCACATCACTTCTTTCTTTCACTTGATGGCATGTGGCCCTGGTAGACCTGTCGTAATAGCAGGTTAAATTTCCTTTATGTTGGTGTGTTGCCTTCTGCAGTCAGGAAATACGTCTGTGGGTTGGATTGCTCATTACGCTGTCACCTACAGAGGCCGTTCACTTCTTACATGGACTCTGCACGACCCTGGGAAGCAGGTACCGTTTTGTTATCCCCAAACCAACAGGTACCAAGAGGTTCATGATGGTTTGAACCCAGGCGGCCTGGTTGTTAAGCTGCTTCACTATTATTATCATTAGAAGGAAAGTTATTCCCTCAGAAAGGAGTTTGCTCATGTGCTACCGTGTTTCCCCGAAAATAAGACCTAGCCGGACCATCAGCTCTAATGTGTCTTTTGGAGCAAAAATTAATAGAAGACTTGGTCTTATTTCAATAGAAGACCAGGTATATAATATAATATAATATAATATAATATAATATAATATAATATAATATAATAAACATAATATGATATAATAAATATAATACCGGGTCTTATCTAACAATATAAGACGGGGTCTTATATTAATTTTTGCTCCAAAAGACGCATTAGAGCTGATGGTCCGGCTAGGTCTTATTTTCGGGGATACATGTTATGTAGCAAGCAATGTTCCAGGCATTGGGAATGCAACTGTAACTAAAAGATATTCACGTCTTCGAGTTGCTTGCAATCCAGGAGGAGACACAGGTGGTCAAACAGGTAGCCCCAGGTTAGCTTTAAAAGTGCCGGGATGGGGAAGGCCCTAGGCCCCCTAGGGTCCCCAAGGGCACGCACGTAACTGGACCAGGATGGACTGCACCACGGCTAAGCAGAGGCCTTGGAGCCAGGTTACCTAAACCTTAATTCCACACATGCAGCGCATGCATAAGGACCACAGGACTTTAGCACACCGTGCCTCAGTTTCCTCCACTCTAACACGGGGTTGGTGTCGGTGTCCGCGCCATGAAGTGTTATGAGAATTAAATGTGGGGGCACATGTAAGTGACAGGGCACGCACTGACCACGGACAGTCGCTGCTGAGACCTGGAGATTGAGACTGAGCCCTGTGACCCAAGGGGCCGTCCAGGTCTGTCCCATCTCACATGGCCTTGCCTTGTGAATATGCTTTGGAATGCGAAAGGCCTCCTTCACAGAAAAACACACACACAACCCAAACCCAGACAAAATTAAATTACCAGCCTGTCAGCGGACCAACGGGCTACGTGAAGTCAATAAGAACAAAAAGCACTGTGAGTTTCCATATAGATTTTCCTTGTATTATTTCACTAGTCTGCGTTTTCTTTTCTCTTTTTTTTCCTCTGAGAGTACTTGCGTGAGACCTGCGCTATGTTTATTGATTGAAAAGAACAGAACAATGCATTATTCTGTCTCCTAAAGGTCTCCCTTCAGCGATCTGGTTCCCTCCCCGGGTCTGTCCGCTCCATGGTTATATTTAATTCAAAGGTTAAATCTCACACGCACTGAAGAAATAATCTAGATTTTCACTATCCCTTAGAGAAAACTCCTGGTCTGCATTTTCCTTGTTTTCTTGCTGTCATTTGTTCGAGGTTTTTAACAGTCAATTTGTATGGTGGTGCTGCTCTGTGACTGTTCTACTCACCAGGCTCCGTGGATTGAAAAGGCTGTGAAACCTGAGCATTTCAGGGCCCCCACCGAGGCACTGAGAGCCCTTGGTGCCACCGCTAATGTAGCAGCGGCTTCACACACCAGGTGGAGGTGAGCAGAGCCCTCCCCAGGGGAACGGAGGCACCAGGACTGACAGGATGGAGGACGTAAACCAGAGAAGCAGAGAATAGTAACATTCACAGGTGGAACCCACTGTCACATAACTGAGGTATGACTGACCTCCATCACTTCCTACCTCACCAAGGTGGCCCCAGGCAGAATGACGTTAGGGGGCTCTGTCCTCGGTGTCCTTATTCCTCTAAATCTCCATTCAGATAGGTCACATCTCTTCCTGTCAATGCGTGTCTAAATGCTCAGTGGCCACTGCAAAAGCTCATCGATAGGGGTGGCTGGGGGAGGCAGACGTGACAGCCACTGAGAGCATTTAGTACGAGACCAAACCTCCCAGACGCGCAGCAATTATGCTGCAAAAATCGTGGCTGTTAGGAGGGCATGGGTCTTCCCGAATCCACCCAAATTCCTTCTCGGGCTTCCTCAGCGGGCTCACTGCTTCTGGCATTCGTTTTATTCAGGAAATAGGAAACTGTCTTGAAAAAAAGTGGCTCATGGAATTATCGCAAAGATAACCATTTTGAAAAGAGAGCATAGAGTTCTTTGATAACATACATGTGAATTATTTGTTTGACAGATATTTGTTGTGCAAAAAAGCACACAGAACAGACAAAAACCCTGCCTTCAAGGAGCTCCCATTCTGGTAATATGATAAAGGTCGTGCTAGACAAAGGCTCGGGCAGAACACTTCCTTGTAGAAAAGCACAACGAATTGATTGAATTTTTACTTCTACGCTTCTTTTCTAGAGAAGTAGACATGTGTACTCATAAGTTGTCACACAGCATAATTTCTACAGTGAAAAACTGGACACGACCTAAATACCCATGAGTGAGGGAACCGTTATATAGTGGGTGTGATTTGCACAAGCCAAAAGCCCAGGTATGAAAGCCCAGTCGGTAACGTTCATTATTTTTCTAGAACTCAAGATAAAAATGATGCATTGAGCTCCTGTTTAGCCTGATGGCAGAAGACGTAATCCAGTCACTGACAGACAAACTTGGTCGATTCAGGACTTTTTCCTCCTCTTTCCTCCCCCCTGGGAGGCCATGCAAACCCCCAGGTCCTAAGGGAGCCTCAGACTCAGGTGGGGTGTCAGAGCTTGGTGTCTGCCACACTGGCGTCTGCTGGAGGGCACGATGCTATACTGAAAGGACAGACACCTAATAATGTGCCTGCTTCTCAGACTTCACCCCCTCGCCACCCCCCAGCACACTAACCTCCCCTAAGAAAGCTGGGACGCCCTCCGCTTCTAGTTCAAGGTGGGGCACCGTTTTCCTGAGGAGGAAACACTCCTTCACAACCAAGCTGCCCTTCATAACATGCAGGTCTCCTACACCCGTGCTCTGTCTCAGCACACGTCCCCATCTTTTGGGGAGCATGAGAAAATTCAGCTCCTTTCCCTCCCCCCCACTCCTGCCACGGGCAGCAGATGGCCTGACAGGGCTGCCTCAAGCCCCCTCTCTTCTCGGAAATACACTGGTCATCTTTCCCCAACGGCCGCTGCATTTACTGTGATAGGGAAGAAAGCAGTGATGGTCTGCCTCTCACGGTCCCAGATGGGAAGTGGGGACAAGTTGTCTCTGCTCCCAGATGCCACAGAACTTATCTGAGGGTCTGCAGTTCTGCTGTTGTCCCCTGTGGTGGGTTGTATCTTCAAAAGATAGCCACAGTCATCTCTCCCAACTCACACGCTCTTCTCACAGCGAGACCTGACATGCCTCTCACTGAGGGGTCCGGTGGGCCCCTGTTCTCTGCCCTTGCACCTGGGCAGGACTTTGTGATCACTGCAGCCAGCAGAGAGTGGTAGAAAGGACGCTGTGTGACTTCTGAGCGAGGTCGTAAAAATCTCATGCCCTTCTGTTTCATTCTCTTGGGACACTTGCCTTTGGAGTTCTGAGCTGCGGGTAAGGAGTCTGGCTGACCTGAGGCCACTGCGCTATGAAGAAGCCCTAACTAGAGCATTTGCAGCAGAGACCATAAGGGGAGGCCCTTTTTCAGTTCATTTCTGTGTGCTCCTTAAATCCTTAACCCTTTGGTTCTGTGTGTCATGAGTGTGAGAGACAGTGAGTCACTCAGCCTGTGCGGAAGCTCCAGACAGGAGCTCTGATTTTCACACTTATTTTAATTACGGGAAGTTTTCCTCGTATGGGAAAATTTTATAAACCAAGAACCTCATGGATAGATGGATGGATCATAAAAGAGAAAAAGAAAGAATGAGAGAGCGAGAGAGAGAGAGAGAGAGAGAGCCTTGTTTTTTAGTCCTAAGAGTGACTTTTGTCAGGAAGTGTTAGGTGACCCAGAAGACTTTGTATGGGCGTGATATTTTGAGATATGCAATGTCCCAGGTCTCTCTGACTGGTTGCAAACTGGAATCCATACACTAGTTCACTTCTCAGTGACCCTAAGGGAAAACAATTGTGATGAAAATAAAATTGGCCCACTTTAAGACTAGTCCCAGTTTGCTATGGCACGCGAAAAAGAAAGAAAGAATACAATTCCAGCTCCAAAAATCATTGGGAAGTAATGCAGGCCTTTACTGAAAAGCTCTTGAAGACATCCGGGTAGGAATTACGCACTGAGCTTTACACTACATTATCAATTAAACTTTCTAAAACCCCTCATCAGACAGCCCTTCCTTTCCCCCACACTCGCTGTGGTTATTCAAACCTCTGCACAACCCTAACCCTATTATGAGCCTGTGTTTTTAGTAGACCTTCCTTTAGGTAGAGCAATTCCCTCCCTAAAAAGGTGTGTGTGTATTGGGGGTGGGGGAGGGAATGCCTTAGTTTTGTTTGTCCTACAGAGATTAGCCTTTCATTTCTCATTAGGACCACACATTTGTCTTTGTGGTATTAAAGGCCCTTTCAAAGGTTATAAAGTACGTGCCTAACTGGCTGTCCTCCCTTAGTCCTAAGAGCTGGCATCTCCTTGGCAAGGAGAGAAGAAGGAAGCTTGGACTCATTGGACTGCAGAGGAAGTGACTGCCTCTCTCCCGGAGTGCAGAAGCCTCCCGGGATCCAGTCCAAAGACCTGGCTTCAGGCCCGGGCAGGCTGCTTCCTGCTGAGCAGGCCCTGGGCAGGTCACCAGGTGAGTCCCATGATGCCTCACTCGCCAACAGTATGTGGAGTGTACCTGTCCTCATCAATGCTTAGCTGTAGCCCCACAGGTGAACAGAGGGGCGCTGGTGCCGATAGTTAGTCTGTCACTGGGCAAGGCAAGTCTTCACCCTCCTCTCAGCCTCAGTGTCTCCATCCATTCAATGGGGTTGTGGTGGGGCACACAGCAGATAATAGACGTGAAGCTGCTTTGGACGTGACAAACACAACACAAATATAAGAGATTCATGGATCCGAGAGAAGGAGTTATGGTTCTGCCTCCTTTGTGTGCACTTTCTCGAAGGGTTTTGGTGTAAGGGGCTGTATTAGTCTCCTAGGGCTGTCATAACGAGTATCACAGACTGAGCACTTAAACAACAGACATTTATCTCTTCACAGTTCTGGAGGCTAGAAATCCAAGAACAAGGTGTCGGCTGGTTGGTTTCATTTCAGACCCCCTCCTTGGCTTGTAGATGCCACCTTCTTTCGTGTCCTCACATGGTCGTCCCTCTGTGTGTGTCTCTGTCCCTAATCACTTCTCCGAAGACCCCATCTTCAAATACAGCCACGTTCTGAGATACGGATGTGAGAGTTTAACATATGAATTTGGGGGGGGGGGGACGCCATTCAACCCATAACAAGGACCGACGCCTTTCTTTTCTGAGGTGTTAATTTTACCTTCATGGTTTTGTTATGTTACTGACTTGCTGTCAGTACTGTTACCTTTCTGACTTAAGGTGTTTTGTGACCAGACTGATGTCCTGAATTCTTCCTCATTTGTCCACTTGCAGCTCGAGGAAACATTGAAACTCTGAATTTCGCGTTTTCAAGCTTTGAGTGGATCAAGGTTTCAGGCAGGAAAGGTAATGCTCTTGAAACCATATTCATCAATCTTCTCTAAGGCTGTTTGGCTTCCCTGCTGACTCACAAGAAGGAAACATTACTAGTGATTCATCTGAGTTGATAACTAGCTTCCAAAAAAGGAGAGGACATTTCTGTTACGTAAGATCTGCTTGAAAGTAGTCATTTGTTGTTAATTATAATTGCCCGAACCATCTTCTGCTGACCAACCAAACCTAGTACTTTTCTGTACTTCTGCGGATCAAAGATAAAGAAATGGAAACTGTAATTTTCATTAGTCTTAACAAAAATTGTATAAAGTGATGAAGTACACAGGGTGATTTCTCAAGAAGTGTTTGCCTTCTATATTTGTTAGGTTGGCACATGTAGAATATATGTAATACGTATTTTGACTACATGTATTATGGATATGTTATAGCCATATATCTTATATAAAGATATATATGGATGTTATATACAGAAGTTGCCAAAAAAAATGTATACAAATTGTAAGAAAGTAAAAAACTGTATTAAAATTGTAATAATATATACCGATAACAAAAGATGAATACAAGTCATGTGTATACCTTTTATTGGCACCCCGGTATATGGGAATATATGGATATAAGCAAGCTCAATCCCATATTGGGAGCTCACATCCCAGTGACAGGAAATACAAGTGGTCCACACTGCCTTCTAAAAAGAAACTCCAAGGAGCTACTATTGCAAAATATGTTCATCCTTGTAAAGAAACCGGACATGAAACAGCCCCATGAATCAGGAAATTAATGGTTATATTTTTAGTATGCCAGATCTTTGGAGAAAAGCAGGGTTTGTTTTTGTAAAGTAATAGTTAAAAATAATGACTAATTGATGCACGAAAGACGGGGGAAGGAGAAAGGATGGTATAGAAAAGAGAAAAAAAGCACACAGTGGTTACCAGTAAATATTCTTAGTGAAACCCACAGGAAGTATTAGAAAAAAGGAAATATTTGACTGAAAGAGATGAGTCCAAGAGTCTGACAGTTGATGATGCAGAAAACAGGACTAACAAAATAATCAGAATATTCTGCTGGTGATGGGAGGAGAAAATGAAATGGCGGCCTTCAAAACTACAAAAACGAATTTCTTCCGATTTCAGCAGGCTTCAAAAAGTTATTTAGCTCTCTTTCTTATGAATAAGAGAAGCTAAAAAGAAAACTTCAATGTAAAAGAACTCAAATTCCTAGAACCGATCTATTCATTTAAAACCGTTAAAGGAAATATTTTAATTTGCAATGAATAATCCTTGCATCCAAGAACAGTACGGACCAGTGACTTGGATTTAATTAAGGAGATGTCAACGGCTCTCGTAACTAACCCTGAGAACTAACTCTAGCTTGGACACAGCACAGTTTCACTTTCCTTCACGAAAGTCAGCTAGTGGGTTATTTTTAAAGCCCTCCACCCCATGTACCTCGCACTGAGGTAGACATGGGAGTATAAAAGGGAGAAAAACACAGATTCTGCCTCAAGGAACTTGCCGATATGGCTGAACTTCCTACGGACAATTACTTTCGTCTTATTTCTTCTAATGAGCTTTGAAAAAGACAGAAAAAAGTCCGAGCATCACGAATGGCAAAAGGAAACAAACGGAAATTGTTTTAACGAAGGCGTCTTGCTTATACTTGGCACAAAAAATGTCTGCTGTGAAGTTTGTATTTCATTGGTAGAGTGCACTTTATCTACACTCAGCTTTGGTCTATTTCACTGCTAAAGTGCATATTACCTATCAGTTTTGATTCACTGTGACCCAGTCCCCAAGACCGTTTCCCACACAATTTCGGGACGCCACAATGTGAGGGGTTCTCCAAGCATCCCTGAGCGCTAGTTTGGATCCCTCACCAGTTGTCACCTCATGTGCTATGTGGAATGAGCTCAGACCACTGAACGGTCTTGCTCAGGGCCGTCTGCCCGTCACTGCTTAGAATCGCCGTGGTTCACGTCACGGCCTCAGCAGTGCACTTGGTCTTGGACCTGACCCCTCACACCACTCTCCTGGGCTCTCCCTGCCTGTTCTGCTTTATTTGCATTGCTGGCTTCCTTTCTTCCTCTTCCTCTTTTTCTCTTTCTTCTCCTTCTTCTTTTTGCCTTTTTTTTTTTTTTCATGTTTCTCTCCACGGCTACTTTGGTTGTTCTCTAATTTTCAGTCTCTATATACCTCAGCACTCATGCTGTCATTGCTCCGGAATCAGAAGTGGAGTTCTAGCTAAGTGCACCCTGGACATAGCGTATTTCCTTATAATAATGCTTTTATTAAAACAACAACAACTACGTATCTAAGATCTTGTAATTCTCTCTGAGCTCATGTCTCTACTTCCCTTTTTCTTCCTCTGCCCTCTCACTGATACAGAAGTTATTTCCAGAACTCTGCCATCACCCGGTTGTGGATAAAAGGGGCATTTTTCTCATAGCAGATGACATTTCCAAGTCTGTGTAGGCAATGCCGAAGGAACGCAGAGCCTTGTATAATCATCCAAATGCACAGTCTGTTGAGATAATTCCACCTAAATGCTTTCATTTCCTGAATGAGTGGGTTCTCATATTGGCTCAGAGGCCTACCCATTAAAAATGATGACACTGATGTTAGCAGAGACAATTCCGTGTCGAGGCTCCTAGCCTGTGTTGTTTCTCCCCGAGACTTAGTATACAAGATTAGCAGACACCTCCAAGTCCAAAACTCACCCTGTACTGAGACCCGGAGCCCCACTCAGCTTTTGTGTTTCTGGGTCGTCTTTGTGAAGGACAGATTCCCAGCTGCACCACCATCCCCTCCCCCCAGGTGGGGGCCCTGCAGCCCACATACCCTAGCTGGAGCACCACTCCTCTCGCCACTGAGGTCATTAGTCCCCCCAGTTTCAGCCTGGAGTCATCCGGTTGCATCCCATCTCAGGTACAATTACTAGGAAACAGCGCTTGCTTTGTTCAGAGACAGCCCCATGTCACCTCCTTGTTCCTCTGTGACACTCCACTAGCCCCATCCGCCAGTTCAGACTTTCTTCTCCGGGGCCTCTCTAAGCTCTGGGCTGACTCTACTGCCCTGTCTCTTTTGCCACGAAGGCCGGGTTCAAGCAGCCCGTCGCTGCACCTGTCACACTCCTGCTGAGTCTTTAGAGACAGAACGAATCATACAAGTCAGTGAAAATACTGTCACAGATTTTCCAGGAAGCTGAAAAGTATCCAGAGTGTGTGCGCGTGCGCACACACACACACACACACACACACACACTACCATGCTGAATGCAGCCGTGTTTCTTTCTGTGCCCAGAGGAGTTGCCTCTTATGTTCCCATCAAATACCATTAATGTGTTTGGCACTCATTCATAGGCTTTGTTTCATGTCCCTGGTTTAATGAAAGTAAGACTCATTTGTTTTTTTTTCCAATGAGCTCAGAGTGTTCAAAATAGGCATTGTAGCAGCTAATCGGATTTCATAGTGAAACGAGGGCTCAATAAAAGAAACACCCTTTGAGTTAGCCCCTTGTAGAAAAATTTGTAAGATATAATCGATTTTTTTTTTTTTTTTTTTTTGCCTTAGTAAACAAAACATAATAAATGGGTTGACTCTTATTTTGGGGATTTGTGTTCTTGCCATTCCTGAAGGCATGGGATCATTAAGGTCAAATTTATTCATGCTTCCATTGTTTACTGCAGGCCGGGTCCTTCGTGATGTATACCTGTCTTAACACACCATGGAGTTCAACAGGGGATGTAAGATGTGGAGTAATGCTCACGCAGCGCAGAACGCAGACGTGCCTGAGGACACAGGTGATTTCCCCAAGTGCAGGAACTACGGAGGTTGTAGGATATTGGGGTAACTAATGAAGCATGTTCATCCACTCAGTCAGCAACCACTGAACACGCACTGCACACCAGGACTTTCTCCTCGGCCCTGAAATACAGCTGTGTTCCTGCTCTTATGGGGTTCGCCTTCTAGAGAGGAGAGAGAGGAGAGAGGAGACAGAAAGCAGGGTGCAGGCAGGGGCAGGCCCAGCAGGCCGTGTGCTGTACGAGTCTCCCCACCATCTCTGCCTTCACCCCGGCTCTCCCATTTTGTGTCCTTGGTATTTGTCATTGTCCTATAAGGAGACACTGGAAAGGAAAACATGGTAACTAAGGGTTCTCGTGAGCGGGATTCCATTTACTGGAGTAGGATGGCCCTATATTGTTCTGTGTTTAATTCTTAAGTCATTTCATGTGGGTATTTTTCTCTCCCAAATTAGATGATATACCATCAAAATCATAAATAGTCTTCTCCTTCTTTCTTTCTGTTTTCCCAGCGCTCTCAGGTCCTAGAAGACCTCGAATCCTAGTGCGAAAGGATGAATCAAGCTGTAACAGTGTGCTTTGTTGTAGACAAGCATTACTGCGAGATCCTTCTTCTTCACGGGCTGACTCTCCCTCTTCCTTCCCCAGGACCCGCCTTTTTGTGCCCGCTCAGCTGGCCTGGGCTCGTGGCAGTGAGTTTGGAGCCACGTGTGCTCCAAAGGACATAGAGAAATCTGGAGATATGGGGAAAAAATGAATCTTTTCCTCTCAAGATCATATATATGTTGCAAATATTTGTTTCAGCTTGTTTATCATTTCACGTTATGCCTTTACTTTTATCTTTTTGTTTGCTTGTTACTTTTATCTTTTTTTGACAATGGAAAATTTTTAATTTTTGTGTATTAAAACTTATAATTCTTTTATTGTATGAATTCTGAGTTTGGTTCACACACAGAAATGTGTTCTCTACTGCAGGGCTAGAAAACAATTCTTTTCCTCCTACTTTGAAGTTGCATTAAAATATGAGCGCCGTTCAAAATCTTGTTTTGATGCAAGAAATAAAGTAAAATTTTTATTTCATGTTTTCCCCAGGTCTTCCCTGTATCAAAAACATTAATTGATTCTTTTCCCCACTGAATAAATGGACTCTGTCTCCTTCTCAGATTTCCAGATGGCAAAAGTGCCAAGCAGTGAACTGAAGCTGATCTAGTCCTTTTGCCACTTATTCACCCAGATTGAAAGCATTTTCAGCTCTGTATAAAGTGTTTTCTTTTCTTTCCCAGGAATGATCCACCCCCATCATCCTGGATAGTCACCACTTTCTCATGTTCTTGAGAATGGAAATTACTTATGCAATTGTGTGGTGGTTATTTACAGCTGGGCGGACATCTACCTCAGAGCTGGCAGACAAACCAGATCCGTTTCAAATGTGTTCTGTTTCATTGTTATCTTGAACTTTAGTATTTTACTGTAAAGAAAATGAAGCAAGCAGGGTTTTTATCTTCCTTTCCAACCATAACTTGATGTATAATCAGTGTGGCCTTTAGCTCTGTTCGCGAGTGCTTGTAAATGTCTCTATTTTCTCTTTCTCTTCTCTTTGCAGCGAAGTGTAAGGAAGAGCTATTGTACAAGGCAGCCTCTTAAATGACTCAATGATCCCCCGCCTGTGTTCACTCCCTTGTTAATCCCTCTTCTTCCGCGTGGGCTGGACCTACTCACTTATTCCTAAAGAACGGCGTGTGGCAGAAGAGATGGGATGTTACTCCTGAGATTACAGCATAGAAACTGAGGCGTCTGTCTTCCCGGCACTCTCTTCCGCGTGCTGCTATGTCTTGCTCACCGTGCTGAAGCCAGGTGCCATGTTGGAAATGTCCGTGTAACCCGGAAATATGGGCAGGCTTCAGCCACAGCTCAGAAGGAGCTGGAACCTGCCAACAACCGCACGTGTGAGCTTGGAACTGACTCTTCCCTCGTTGAACCCTGAGATGACTGTAGCTCCCGCAAACACTTTGATTTCAGCCTTGAGACAGACCCAGAAGCACCCAGCTAAGCCGCACCCAGAGTCCTGACCTACAGAAGTTGAAATAATAAATAGCATTGTTTCAAACGACTAGGTTTTTTGGTAATTTGTTATACAGCAATGAATAAGTAATAGAACCAATAGGGAGTTGGGTAATATTATTATTATTATTATTAATATGTTATTAAAAATATTGTTAAAGTAGTAAAATTACATTAAGAATGGTGTGGAAGTATATAATGTTAATCATAATAATATTAGGATATTAGAGAGCTCACATTGCTAGTGAGTTTCATATGTAGGCATCCCTCTTCTAAGACTTGTGTTACTCTTTGTAACCTTCACCACAACCCATGAGAAAGTAACCCATTTATTTGCAGTTACAGAGGAAGAACCAGAATAGAGATGTACAGAAGCAACATTTGAATCCGAAGCCCGTGGTCTGAACTGTGCAGCAGGGTTACAGGGCCAAGGAAAACAGCCTGCACCTGCCAGAATCACTGGGTTTCCGAGATCGGTAATGCTGTACGTCTTTCCTTTCCATGGCAGGGTTCTGCTTCCATCGTCCAGGCTGAACTTTGACTTGGCTTTGGCCTTGGTCTGTAGCTATAGCAACTTCACCGCTAAGCTGCCTGAAAGGATGGGTCACCAGGCACCGGGAAGGTATGAAACAGACATCGTGCAGTTCTTAGAAATGGAGGGGAGAGTTCACGGAGAAGCCAGGAGGACACGGAGCGGAAGCCTGAGTGCACTCCGGTGACAGTCACGTCCTCATTTATCGATTCCTCGAAGGCCAGTGCCACTCCTGCCCCTCTCAGATTTGGCTCAGGGAATTCCTCCTCCCTTTGGGCTCGTTTCAGTTCCTGCGGAGACTCAGGAGCTTGCTTCTTGTAAACACAGAGAAGTGGTACAAAACCCTTCCTGGACAGGGTTAGAGAGACCTCTCACGTTCACTGTTGCTGGGATAAAAACTGTTTTTGGAGGGGCGGGCTGGGGAACATGTCAATTTGGTAGCATCTATAACAGCAAAGTTTAAACCCAAAATTTACGATGGCAAAACCCTTTGGCCCTGAAATTTCATCTTCAGGAATCTCTATCATAGAAATATTAGCACAGCTAATACAGGAAATACAAAAAAGATGTTCACTGAAACATTTTTGTACTAGTCACCAATAAAGGGATGCTGAAAAACGTCATGGGCCGCCCCCCAAAAGGAACACGCTGCAGATAAGAAATAAGTAGTCTGTATACGGAAGGGTGCCCATGGTGTATTACTGAAAACATCGAATTGCAAAATACAACGCCATTTTGGTAACAACAAACAAACATGCTATAAGTAGCCATATAATGTGCATGTTTTATACGTGCGTGAAAACAGGGCAGCAAGCACACAATCGAGGAGGAGGAACGGGAAGCTTAGTGCTTTGACGTTTCACTTTATAGATTTCGGTGCTATTTGCTTTCAACTTGTATATATTACTTGGTTAATTTTTAAAAGCAATTCGAAAAGGAAGACAGTTCTGTCTACTGTGCCCAACTGTTTCCTTAGAGGGAAGACTCCGTAGGCAAAGCAGAAGGGGATGGATTGGGCAGCGACCCCGGGGTTTGGCTGGGCTCCACATCTAACATGCTCCGTGGTTGGGGTTCAGCCAATGCATCTCCCTGGCTTTGTTCATTCGTCTGAAAAGCAGAGGGTTCAAGCTCTATGGCCACCAACCCGCTTCAGTTTTAACAATTTATGAATACAGATCTGTTGTTTTTAGGTTTTATGACATGCATGAGCACATTTCAAAGTTAAAGTGACATTCAAAAGTTATATTTTAAACAAGACACTTACGAAGTAAATATATATTAATTACAGCATAGTCATCAATATTTTAAACCGAAAAGGTTGCTTTATCTCTTTCTTCTAAAGATTGTTTCTAGTGAAATGATTACTGCATCAACTTTTATGTAAAGTCAAAGCCTGTAATACTTTCACCTGCCTTATATTTTGAGATCCCCCTGCAGGGGTGACATTTCTGGAAAAGGGGGGATTGCTAACAGTCACATCCCAGGTGGAGCAAAGAAGTACACACAGCAGCTTTCTGTCCACAAGACAGACTTCCCAATGTCCCAGGTGAAGGCTTAGGTTATGACATTTATTTATTGTGATCGGGGCTGAGAAGCTGGTCATCGGCAAGCTGAGTCAGGGCGACAGACCTTTCTTCTCCAGCTCCTTCCTGCCCCCTGGGCAACGGGAACCCTGACCCACACATGCCCTCTCCAGCCAGCTCAGCTCCCACCTTCCAGGTGTCCTCTGGCTAGTCACTTCACACACTCCCCTGTCTCCCAGGCTGTCCAAGTTCTGTGGGTTTTCTAACTCCTAGTGAAGTGTTCAAACCCTGGGGCAAATAACAGCAGGGTGGGGAAACTAGGAGGCAGCAGCAGCTACAGGCTTAGTCATAAGAACAGATGCCTGACCTTGGGTCTTATGCAAATAGCCCCTTTGAAACAGATTTAACCATCCTGGGCCAGGTTACAAGGCAGCCTGTGGAGTCAACTCTCCTCCCACTCACTTTTCCTTTTCGAGCATCATTGTCATCGTAAAGCCAGTGCTTTTCTAAGGAGAGCACAGGGCTGGAACATACTAATTTTATCAGAGAAATAAGTCTTTCTTAGAAATCACTCACTAGCTGATTTTTATAGGCATCTATTTACAAGGTGGTGTCACCCACTGGACAGTGACATTCTTGAGGCCAGAGGCTTGCCATCACACTGAGTTCATGACCAGGCATTTGGAAGTGTCCAAAAAACCTTGCTGAGTGACCTCATGAAGAAACAGTGCCTGGTTAGTCTGAAGCCAAATGACGAAAGAGTAAACCAGTGACTGGCACAGAATTTAAACTATTCATTTTAGTTCACATTCTGAAGTTGATCGACATGTCTGGAAGGCACGGATTTCCGTCGTTTTGTGTGCTGGTGGATTCCAAGTGCCTGGGACTGACCTATCCCCTGCTTCCTCCCACGCACAGCGTCCTGACTACACTAACGTGGCCATCCTGTCCCACCGTCTTCATTAGCATAACTTGTCCATCCCAGCAGACTCTTGGTTGTTCATTCTGTTAACCTCCAGAAAGACCTATCGACTCTTCAACAGGAAACACAGACAGTGAACTGATGACGATTCTTGGAATCCCTTGCCTCAAAAACCGTCACCTTGCTCTTTCCGCCAATTTTAAACCATCACATCACGGTCTTTGTCCAATGCTAGTCTAACCTCCCCTCCCATTGAAACACCTGCCTTGAACCAAACTACCAATTGTCAGTAAATCCCGGCCTTGGCTTCCTTACTAGCGGCCCCTGGCTGAGCTGGTGACGTCCCCTCACCAACAATCTCAGTGAACACCATGGTCTTGTTGGCGATATTTGGGAGCTGGCATTCGATATACCTAAAACGGCTCTGGGCACTCAATAAATATTTATTGAACGAATGAATGGATTCTGTAGAACCATACATGGAGGGACTTTAAAAGCCCTATGAAGCCTAAATCAGAATGAGCCAGTCCCTGTAAATCCCCACCCCCGGCAGGACTAAATCTGCACGCATGTGCTGGGTGACTTTGCCAGAGTTGGCATATTTACCATGTGTTTTTTATCTTGAATTACCTTCCCAGTATTTGAGCCAAATAGGACACGTCAATGGTTCATGAAATAGCAATAAATGTCAACTGACCCTTTATCAAAAATGGTGGAGGGGACCTGGACAGGCCCTCGTTTACTCATCACTGGAAAATGTCTGTCTGTTGACTTAGTTCAGATTTTCACATTTCCATTCCCTTTACTGTTCCTTTCCAGGAAAAACAAGTTTGTTTTCCTGTGGGGTTTTGTAAGCTCACATAAGGCCTTCCTTGTTTTATCTTTAAGGCACCCAGAGAAGCCAACTTTTCTGAATTTACACAGCAGTAGCTCCAATTGTAATTCAACCCATAGCTGGTTGCAGCCAACTGGGAGAACTCGCAACAGAATGCATTATTTAATAGCAGGGAAAGAAAATGAGGCTAAAGCCACTTTATAATGAAGAATTTAAATACGGGAAAGTTCCACTGCCCCTTCAGCTGGGATATTGATCGGGA
The DNA here is from genome assembly GCF_057876585.1 of Rhinolophus sinicus. NCBI lineage: Eukaryota > Metazoa > Chordata > Mammalia > Chiroptera > Rhinolophidae > Rhinolophus > Rhinolophus sinicus. The sequence continues at coordinate 2,065,478 of NC_142507.1, read as the reverse complement.
AGAGTCTGTCAGAACTTCAGAAAGGGTCCGTTTACGTGCTGCATTCGAGCTGTAGTGTTAACCCCCTTTCCCCCTCCCAAGGAAGGACAGATTTGTTTAACTTTTGGTTTTTTGGCTCTGTTTACTGTTTGTTTTAGATTTTACTTGTAGAATGTATAAAAGCCCCAGGAGTTTAACCCAAATGTAATACAAACTTCCGTGTGGCATTCTTTGTCCCAAGCTAGTCAAAACTGAAATGCCGAGTGAGGCATGAGAACAATTTTCTTTTTTCCTTTCTTCAAAGCCGCAGTGAATATGCTGGTATTTATCAGGACTCTGAAAACATCTTAACTGTTAAGTTCAAGTTCGGGGACGTGGGGATAGATTTCCAAGACTGTTTGCCCAAGCTCCTGGCAGCCTCATTCTTCTGTGAGCACAGATCAGGGAAATGGATCTCTTGCAACTTCATTACCATAAATGTAAATCAGCTTCCTTGACTCTGAAAGGGCAGCTCCAACCTAGATGGATAAATTCCCAAGAGCCCAGCTTCCGGGAGGATTCAGGAGCCGCTCAGGCCTCCCAGCCGCCCGAGAAATCTAACTCTCCAGAAACAATCGAAGTCTCTAGACCTTATAGAAAAATGCAGGTCTAAATAATTTTATCTGTGCTTACCCAAACAGCACAGTCCTGACAAGTAGTCTCTGACTTGGGTTCTCAACCCAATATATATTTTGGCAACTGACCTGTCCTTTTCATTATTTTTTTCCCCCCAATTTTCACAAACATCCCTTTTTTCTATTCCTATTTTATCAAACTATCTCTTTTTAAAAAACCCTGAAACCGTCTATTGGTCCTCTGGTCATGTTAAACTTCCTTTGTTTCCTCTTTGGCCTTTTCCTATCCTCTCTCTCTGCCCTCAGCCTCCATAGCCTGTGAAATAATACAAACAGTTAAACTGTATGTCATGAAAATGGTACTGGATGCTCCCAAGCCTGGCTTTATTTAATCTGCATAGCAAAGCACATAGCAACGATTTACAAGCAAAATTTGTACTTTGTAGTGTGAAGACAGTGAAATGACCTGCACAGGGGCTGTCGGACCACAGGTTTTGTCCACGGTGCTAAACCACTAAACCGTAGGCTTCCCAGAGAAGGGCTGGCAGGTGCCACCCCGAAATATGCCTCTAGGGTCACTTTGAGCTGATTATTTTTAAGAAACTGCAGACACACACGAAGCTCTGAAAACTGAGTGAAAGTTACCCTCTTGTAAGGGAAATCTACATTTATAAAGAAACTTTACATCAGGAAGGGGGCCTGGACCAGGAAGAGCGCTTATTACCAGAGATAAGTTTTGCACCTGTCTCACCTTCCTGTCAGGGAAATCTGTGGTTGCCAAATATTTCCTCTTCTCACCTACCTGGTGAATTGTGTGTGCCCCCCCTCTCCTCGCCCGGTAGCCCCAGACCCCATAACTGTCCTTAACCCAGAAGGGTACATAAGCCTCAGTTGTCTGGCTGCCTTTTGAGTCTCATGTCTTCGTAGGGTCCCAAACTTATTTTTCTTTTCTCTCCTGTTAATACGCCTTTTACTACAAGGGGATCTCAGCCAAGAACTCAGAGAAAATTCTTTTTCCTCTCTTACAACAGCTGCTCTTGTCTCAGACTTTCTGCAAAAAGCATGGCAGATGGAACCTACCTCTTGAAAAATATTTTCCATAAATCTCTGCAGCAATACAACCTGGAAGAGAACGGCGGAGGACACGCAAAATCATCCGCCAACTTCATAGCTGCAAGCAAATGAAGCCTACAGACCATTTTTGCAAGACAAAAACAATATGATTAGATTATTCGCCACTTTGGAACTGCCTGTACCAGGCAAAGGATTAAGCCGCCTCCAAATTTCCTAGCACACTGACAGTTGTTATTATCTCAGTATCCTTAGAATTTATGAGAGCTAGAGAGGGAGACAGTGAAGTTTCAAACTTGGTTCCCACTACTATAAAGAAAAACTACCAAAATAAAGTATCCCACCCCATCTACCACCAGCTTGAAGTAAAACAGTCACAAGTCATCATCAAAATCCCAACGGCATTTTTTAAAGAAATAGAAAAAAAAAATCATCAGATTTGTTTGGAACCACAAAAGACCCCGAATAGCCAAAGCAATCTTAAGAAAAAAGAACAATGCTGGAGGTATCACACTCCCTGACTTCAGCTTGTACTACAGGGCAACAATAATCAAAACAGCACGATATTGGCAGAAAAACAGACACATAAACTAATGGATAGAACTGAGAACCCAGAAATAAAACCACATAAATATGGACAGATAATTTTTGACAAAGAAGCAAAAAACATACAATGGAGAAAAGACAGCCTCTTCAATAAATGGTGCTGGGAGAATTGGATAGCCATGTGCAAAAGAATGAAACTGGACTGCTATCTGTCACCATGTACCAAAATAATTCAAAATGGATCAAAGACCTAAACATAAGACCTGAAACAATGAACTGCATAGAAGAAAACATAGGTACTAGACTTATGGACCTTGGGTTCAAAGAGCATTTTATGAATTTGACTCCAAAGGCAAAGGAAGTAAAAGCTAAAATAAATGAATGGGACTATATCAAACTCAAAAGCTTCTGCACAGCAAAAGAAACCATCGACAAAATAAAGAGGCCACCAACTGAATGGGAGAAGATTTTTGCAAACAGCGCCTCCGATAAGGGCCTAATGTCCAAAATATACAAGGAACTCATACAACTCAACAAAACAGCAAACAAAACCAACAACCCAATTGAAAAATGGGCAGAAGAACTGAAGAGGCATTTTTCCAAAGAGGAAATACAAATGGCAAACAGACATATGAAAAAAATGCTCAACGTCACTAATCATCAGAGAAATACAAATAAAAACCACAATGAGATATCACCTCACCCCAGTCAGAATGGCCGTCATCAACAAGACAAATAGTAACACGTGTTGGAGACGCTGTGGAGAAAAAGGAACCCTCATACACTGTTGGTGGGAATGCAGACTGGCGCAGCTGCTATGGAAGGCAGTGTGGAGGTTCCTCAAAAAATTACAAATAGAATTGCCATATGACCCAGCAATCCCTCTCCTGGGTATCTACCCAAAAAATCTGAAACATTTATCCATAAAGACACGTGTGCTCCAATGTTCATTGCAGCTTATTTACGGTGGCCGAGACATGGAAACAACCAAAATGTCCTTCGATAGATGAATGGATAAAGAAGTTGTGGTATATATACACAATGGAATACTATTCGGCGGTAAGAAAAGATGAAATAGGACCATTTGTGACAACATGGATGGATCTTGAGATTATAAAGCTAAGTGAAATAAGTCAGACAGAAAAAGTAGAGAATTGTATGATTTCACTGATATGTAGTATATAAACCAAAAAACAACAAAAGAACAAGACAAACAAATGAGAAACAAAAACTCATAGACACAGGCAGTAGTTTAGTGGTTACCAGAGGGTAAGTGGGGAGGAGGGTAGTAGATGAGGGTAAAAGAGATCAAATATATGGTGATGGAAGGAGAACTGACTCTGGGTGGTGAACACACAAGGTGATTTATAGATGATGTAATACAGAATTGTACACCTGAAACCTATGTAACTTTAGTAACAATTGTCACCCCAATAAACTTTAATATATATAAAAAAAAAGTCACAAGTCACCTGGAAAAGTTGATTTCGAACAGAATTGAGTAATTCCCAGCATACATTTTAACATCAAGAGGTAACAACCAGAATGGAGACTCTTCCACTGTTAATTTTAGCTGGGTGATGGGTTACAGTCAGCTTCAATCATTTGAGAAGAAAGGATGAGGGAAGAAATTTGCCCCTGCTACTATGGGATATAGTTAACAATCTCTCTCAAAATGAAAATGGGAAGCAAATGTCACTAGATGTTGTGAAAGAATTCCAGTCTAAAGTGGAACCAGAGGACATGCAACGGAGACTCTCACATGACCCTTCAGGAACAAGAAACTTAAGCACAGAGAGACTGATTTCTGGCCAAAAACCAGAATCTATCTCCTGACCAGTGACCAACCACCAAGCATCCCTCCCCATTCCCCACCCAGTCAACTTCCTGCCTGGTCTCTGGCTGGACTCTCCTTCGCACTCCTCGCCCATAAAAACAGCCCACCCCAAACCTTCAATGGACTCGCCTGCAGCCCGGTACAGCTTATGTTTCCCAAAGTGCGGTTCTCTGCTACTCCCTAATAAACTCAATTTCTGGGCATTTGAGCTTGCCTCAGTTTACCTCTTTGTTTAGGTTGACAATGTAGACAGAATACAGCAATGTGACATTCGTATAAGACGTTTTGTGGGGGAAACACAGAGTCTGAGCTGAGCAATTCTGTAAGGGAACCTACACAATTGGACCAAAAAATGATGCCATTCAGTTGTATAGTTTACAACTGGAAAAATGTTAACGTGCCTCTCTTTGGTGGCTCTTATAAGCTCTAGTTAAAATGGACAATGGTAAGATGAGATTCAAGGTGAGTCAGATGGAATTACAGCTTAATAAGCAAATGTTTCATAGTGACCAGTGATTCCCCTCCCCCCTCCCCCTCCCCCCCCCTCCCCGCTTTTATTTCTACTACATTTCAGAGGCATTCTAAGACAGGAAGAGAAATCTCGAGATGCTCTGGAGACTTCATATCTGAAATTTTGGGAGAAGGAACACTCCGTTTGATATTCTAGTTCCATCACTAGTGGGCTGTGACTTAAGGTAAGATATGTACCATTTCTGGGTCCCTTTGTAACTACCTAACACTGCACTCCAGTCTCCACCTTCTACTCAGCCCTGGCACTTACCAGGTAGGACACTCAGGGTCTACACCAGCATTGCAGAGCCACGTAACCCAGAGGGCTCTGGGCACCCAGCTCAACCTCACGCTACTGGCCGTGGTCTACTTTCAGGCTGGAGGAATAGAATGTGTCACTAATTGTAGTGCCTAAAAATGATGTCAACTGTTTCTTCAATAATCTGTACCAGCAATTCCCAAACTTTTTGATTTTTATGACTATTTACACAAAACATTAATAAGGACCCCCAAGATCTTTTATGTGGGTTACATCTAGCAAAATATACCTTATTAGGAATTACAACTGAGCACTTAATAAATTACGTATTTATTAAGTTGTCTAAAGACAAAAAAGTCTATTATATAAATAGCATAATTTTTATAAAAAATAGTTTTCCAATTGAAAATATCTAGTGAGAAAAGTTTGGTGTTTTTTGCAAGGTATTTGTGTGTGTGTGTGTGTGTGTGTGTGTGTGTGTGTGTGTGTGTGTGTTTTAACAAATCTCTGTGATGTCGGGTTCAATAGACAACAGCTGGATCCTCAGATCTGCTTCTTCATTTGGTTTGTTGCAATATCATCTACGTAGCCTCTGGAAAACTCCACTGTAAACAACATCCTAGTATCATTATGAAAATGCTTTTGACCTCTCAGAGCTCCTGAAAGGGTTTTGGAGAGGCCCGGGAGCCCCAGCCTTCACTTTGTAACAGCTATTCTATACGATGGAGGTGTTTGTCTACATTGTCTAAACTCTACAAGGAGAGAAAGTTGTTTTGCCAGTGACACATCCCAAGCACCTAAAACAATGCCTAGCACACAGTTGGCACTTCCCAGATTTGCTGTCGAATGAATAGAAGAGGCATATGCTCTGGAAAGTAGCCACGGAGTGAGAAGGGTTGGCAGTTTCTTCTGATAATTTTACCACATTCTTGCCCAGACACAGGGCTCATTTTTCTTTCCACACTTCTGCATTGGGTAGCTAAAATCAGCATGGTCTTTCCTCATTTAAAGAAAGAACCTAGAACTATACGTAGGATGGTCGGGAGCGAAGCAAAGGGAATACTAATTTAAGAAATGTAATTCTGTTTAATTTGTATTGTCCTGAAAGATTTGACATTGCATGTGAATTTGAATTTGCTTTGTGAAGTTTTCAGAAAGATTCACATAAAACACAACAAAAACAAAACAAAACAAACATTTCTCTCAAGGCAAAGGGCAGAGTTTATTTTTATAAAGAACTCTTACAAGTCTGGGCCTGGGATCTAATGGCTTCTCACACAGATGGGTGTGAATGTCAGTAGACCTTGACTCTTGGTTTTTCTTTAATCCTTTGTTCGTGTTCTGTGATCATTGTTCTGTGATTTTATTCCAAGTAAATTTGTTTTGACAACTTTTTTATGTTCTAACAGAGGGACTTCACTAACTGGGCTAGTTCAGTGATTCTTAATTTTTTTCCCCTGTACCTCAATAAGTATGACAAGTGATGTTCAAATTTGGAGCACAGTCTCATGGAGATATCTGTGGTTGTGTACAATTCTCAAAGTATAACCTTTTTTCTCTTTCAGGAAATCATCTATGCTAATGACTGAATGTGTATGTCTCCCCAAATGTATATGTTGAAACCTTAGTCACCAAAATTAGGAGGATTAAGAGATGGGGTCTTTGGGAGATAATCAGGTCATGAGGGTAGATAGTTAATAAGATAGTGCCGTTATAAGAAAAGACATGACAGAGATGATCTCACAGTTGGCCATGCGATGATACGGCTAGAAGGCATCTGTGTACCAGCCAGGATAGGACCTTCTCCAGGCGTTGAATCTGCTGGCTCCTTCATCTTGGACTTCCAGCCTCCAGAACCATGAGAAATAAGTGTCTAAGCCACCCAGTCAATCGTGTTTGTTACAGCAGCTGAAGCTGACTGAGACACGTCTACTAATGAATTTAAGCGGGAATAACATTATAGGGATAAACTTGAATAATTTGTAATTATTAAGAAAGAAATCTAAAGTTTCGATAATTTGTTGCAGTCACGTGTCACTAATGATGTTGTTGGGCAATTTTGTTATTGTGCAAACATTACAGAGAGCACTTAGAGAACCTGGATGGTCTAGCCCCCTGCACACTGGGCTATGTGGTGCAGCCAATTGCTCCTGGGCTACAAGCCTGCACAGCACGTCTCTGTACTGAGTACTGTAGGCAACTGTAATACAGTGGTAATATTTGTGGATCTAAACATAGAAAAGGCACAGTAAAAATACAGCACTATTTTTTACCCCCTATTTCATTTGGTACATGAATGTTGACTTGGGTTGTTAACCATAGCAGTAATTAACTTCCAAACAGAACCACAGGCTACGGTGCAACAACAGAGTGAAAAGGATCTTACCCCTACCCCCGCTTCTTTATATGGTACTGAGCATAGTTACGTCAAAAGCATTTTCTGAGTAATTGCCTGAAGTTAGTTATCCATATGATCTTTCTAAAGTAAGGCCAGAATAGCTTTCAGTATCTTTGAAGCTGTTTTAAATTTCAAGCAAAGTGGGCTTTATTGCTCATTTCATAAGGAGACATCTGATGTTACATGTATCCATTAAAGAATAAGGGCTTTAAAATAGCTCAATTATACTAAAATATTAGGCAAACTTATCATCCAACAGAAATGCTAAACCACCTATTAATGCAATCACCCTCTTTGATTGCACCTACACTTACCCTGAATATCACTATGGAAACCATGCAAACTGTCCTTAGTGAAACATAATAGGGCTTTTAGAAATACATTCTAAAATCACCTGCAAACAATAGTCTCCAAACCAAAAGCTCTAGAAACAATTTTTCTCCCTTTTAGAGCCCTACACATAATATAATTCGGTTACCTCACAAAGAGCAGTGAGATGATTTTGAATCAAGAAATTTACCTTCAACATTTCTTTAGATTGGAACAGATGTGACTAAGCACGCTGCTTTTTTGTTTGTTTGTCCCTCTGGCTGTTCTGAGCTAAGATTAAATGGTAATACACTGGGATACAAGGATCATCTGAGTTCAAGTTATTTCAAACGAGGCAGAAACAGGAAGTCTCATGAGAAATTAGTTTTGTTTTGTTTTGAAGAAAATGCATTTGGGAATAACGGTTATATAAATTGATTTTCATTTTTTAGAATTACATGCAGTGCTGAGATAACTGATTCTTTCTGTTTGTGGCGCAGGACCTGGGGTTCCATTGAGCAGTGGGAGTAGATTGAGCAACCTACTTGGTTCTTAGAGGACAAGAGATTGCATTGTGGTTGTCACTCTGTTTGAAGCACCAAGTAGGACTGTGCAGGATAAGTGCTCATAATGTTTATCCAATGCTGAACGAAACAGTCAAGGATTCTAAACCTATACAAAAAGAAGCTAAATTCTCAGCCCATATTCATGGACAAAGCCCATAGTTCGTCTAGCCCCTGAGGAATTGAGGGTTGTCGAGAAATGTCTCGGAATGAAAGGACAGGATACTGTCTTCATTTGTCATGAACCAACCCCGCTGGTTAATAACCGCGGCTGCACCAGGGGTACTTAGAAGAAATAAGAGTTTTAATGCACACCTCCCCAAAATTGGACCTAAATTGTTTAGCGTATGAGCCAGGCCTCCCTGTGAGCAGCACATGTGCATAGCCCCTCCTTCCCAAAGAGCTTACTTAGACCAAGAGTCCAATTCAACAGCTTCAAAGAAGAGGAAACAAGGAAGTATGGTCAGACGTCCACTAGCCAAGAGCTACTTCTAATGTCGCAATACTTTCTCAGGGTACACACAGGACCTCTGCCTCCATGGAACGCTGCAACTACAGTATTTCATGCCCGAGTGGGTTGCAATTCGCAACTGGGATTGCTTTTAGTGCTCAGCCCTTGTATTTCACACACACAGTCATTCCACTCAACTGCAACCATACTGTTCTCCTAGTTGTCCTCTCGGGTGCCCATGGCCTTGACAGTGAATGTAGGCCATCCCAGGCAAGACACTTACTTATGATGAGTTTCTCTTGGGGTTCCTGTTAACCTGTCAGGAACAGAACAGTCCATCGAATATTCTCACACTACTCTGAACCTTCAAGGAAAGGCTTTGGGATCAATGCCTCTTCCTGGGAAATGGCTGTTTGGTCCCCAAATAAAGCCAAAGTTTCAAGTAGGTGCTTGTGGAATGTACCTGATTTCACTTACCACCAGTATTTATATCCCAGATCCTTGCAAAGCTAAAAAGGACTCTACTGTCTCCTACCCTTTGGGTATTTGCCTTACCTATTTCTTTTTTAATTAAAAGGACCATTTGTTGACTATCACTAAACAAATAAAAATCTATGAAAAAGTGATTCCATTTCTACATCTCTCAAATCCAATAGAGACTGTTAACAACAGCTTTTAAATGGCAAATCTCTCACATAATAATTACCAAAATAATTGTTTTATTCCAGAAAACCACACATTTTGAAATGTTCTCTGCTGTGGTTTGGCATTAATATAACTAATTTGTCAACTGCTAAAGCTTTTATGCAGAGTGATTCTACTCTGCAAAACAACGGTATTCTCTAATTTGTTCTAATTTGGAAAAAATTTACTGGTATATAGGGATATAATTGTCACAAAAGCGTAGTTCTGAGAAAGTTGTGTTAGCGTCATAGTTTATGACAACACTGCAGAAAACTTGAGACTAGAATTGCATTTTTTATTTCACCTTTAAATGGTTTTATGTCTACATGATGTTGGTAAGTTCCTTGTAACTGCATTTTGTCCTTTTTCACAATGAAATTTTATGTGTTTTAATTAATTGGCTGAAGCAAAAAAAAACAGTAACAAATTAGCAACTGTATTTGGCCTCTGAAGTCTTGCATGGAGTTGAGTAGCTATGGTTTCAATTAAACAATAAATAACTAGGGACCACATAATCCCTCTATTAAAAATTTAAGCCCCACTGTCATCTTCCCCTGGCCTCGGCCCAGAGTTCATTTAGCTGTCAAATACAAAATAAAATAAAAAATTTTCTTCTATATTTTAGTATTTGAGCCTCTTTTTCTTCACAGTCCAAGAATGCTATTATGCCTTCAATCTGCTATTCTAAGGAGAAAGAAAAGGACAGGATGAAGGTAAAAAGCGTTCCCAGAAACCCACTCCTACTAACTTTACATCCTTTTGTCCAGAACCGTGTGGCCACACTAGCTTATAGGAGAGTCTGAGGAGAGTAACATCCTCAGAGATCCAAGATGGCAGAGTAGATTAACGCTGTGCTTGCCTCATCCTGTAAACACATCAACATTACAATTAAGTTATAGAACAATTAACCTGGAGAACCATCTGAAGTCTAGGTGAACAGAAGTTTTATAACTAAGGATCCAAAGAAGACGCCACGTAGAGACTGGTAACGGCTGAGACACAGAACGGGCCCCAAACCTCCATGTGGTGGTTCAGAACTGGGAGGAATATCTCAGCCGCAGAGGATGCCCCTGCCTGCCCCCAACCCCGCACCCAGAGGAGCGACGGACCCCCGCCCTACACAAGGCTCCCCAGCCCATAGCACTGGTGCCGGGAAGAGGAGCGCCCACAACAACTGGCTGTGAAACACAGTGGGGATTCTGACTGTCTGGGTGGGACAGAGACGGCAGGAAACCCAGGCATCCATTTAAACGACCCACCCACAGGCTCTCTTGCTTACAGACACTCACCTTCAGCTCCAGCAGATGGACGGTGACTCAGGGAGGGGTGTCAGAGGCATATGGGGGGGGGGGCAGACTGAGGTGTGTGTCTGCAGGGTGACATATTTCCAATCAGAAATATATGATGAAGATGAGATTGTGTTTTAGGAATATTGTTGAATGTTCCTCTTTCACATTTCAGATTTTGTTGTGAACACCACTAAATGTAGGATTTTCTTCTCACTACTTTTACTCAACAATTTATTTTCTTAACAAATAAAATTAGAGAACAAGCATTCTTAATGTATCAGTTGGTTGTGTGAATAAAGCAATGTTTCAATACCACTAACAGCAGTGGGAATAGTGTGCCAAATCACAACGATAGGTCCTATTGAACAAGCTTCTACTCCTTCTAAAGGTTACTTGCATTGTCTCACTTCACCTCTTCACAGCTTCATAAAGTAGGTATATTTTTATTCTAATTTTACAGACAAGAGCTGAGCATGAGAGATTAAATAACTTGCTGATGGTATGTGTCAGGGCAAGGGTAGAGGTAATTTGACTCCAGCGCCCACACTCTAATTTTCCCTTTGGTTCTCATATTACATTTACTATTGTAGAAAAATATCATGGAAAAAAAAATCCTTACATGATTAAGGTGGATTGTATTATGGTCCCTAAGTACTCACTGCCACGCCCAGGGGAAAGGTTTCATTTCCTGGCCTCGTTGATGTCAGGCTTGGCTACATGCTTTTCTCAGGGCAACAAAATGTCCTGCTTCCCAGCAGCACAAGCGTGTCACGACCGGGTCTGCTCTGCCACCAGAGTGGCAGTGGTCCACAGGGGAGCTGTTCCCTCAGACCGGGTCCTGAAGTGGATGTGAGACCCAGAGCACAGCTGAAGCTGACACACAATGGCATGCAGCAGGTGCTGTAATAATGCACGTTTGCAGGTGAAATTTTGAGGTGGGGGGTTGTTTATCACTGTGGCATAGCTTAGCCTACACTGACGCTTCCAGAATTGGTGCCAAAACAACCGTAAAAACTCTAAAATTTGTGGCAGTGGCTTCAAAGCTAGATTGTGGGTAAAAAGGAGCAGTCACTTGACATTGGTCACGTGGTAATTTGTGTTACGAAATGGTGAACGCTTTCATGTAACCGTGGCCTCTTGTACCTTAAAGAGCAAATACTGCTCATAATGAGCTCATTGCTCTAGGCTGAGAACTTGGGAAACACTGCTGTGTGTCTCAGTGGCTGTTGACTGTTTGACAAGGTACGTCTGACAGAAGAGCTCAGCCGATATGGGCCAGTTTGTAAGAAGGAATGAAAGGAAACAGGGAAAGTCATGACGTTTAGGAACTTGCAGGACTGAAAGGTGCAACCCATCCTCAACTACAAGCCATGAGTGATACAACAGAGACGGCCTTTGTACGACAAAGGGAGTCAATTAAAATTGAGCCAGTTGCATGTTAAGCATAAAGCCTTGTGTTAAGCATATCCCTTGTTAAAACCCTTGAACGGATTAATGTGACACCTAGTACCTCATGCACTGAACAAACGGCTCAGGGAAGAGAAACCAAAGGTGTGGCACTCCCAAGGGCGCGTGGTAGGCTTAACTCACGTCAAGTAAGTGCAGACTCAGGTATGTCTGTGGACAAGCAGCTTTGCTGGACTCGGAGGGATAAGGCGCCAAGTTCGTTGCTGAGAGGGTGGTGCTGTCAAAGAAACACCACACGAGCTGAAGGAGACTGTGACCTCTGCGACCTGGGCCCCTAAGCTTCCACGGGCACACAGCTGACTGGGGCGCACCTCAGCCCCGAATGACAGCATCACCTCAGTACTCCCTTCCGATGCAGCCAGGAGGGTAACGGAGCAGAAGACTTCACAGAAGGCAGGGTTAGAGCCCTGGAGAATAGCTGGCTCCAGAGCTGTTCCCAGGGTGGAGTCAGACATGATCAAGAAACGGACATTCTGGCAGGCCAGGGGTCATGCCCAGCAGCTTCCCAGGGGGACCTCAGAGTCCTGTGGTCCAGACGCCACTGCAGCTCCCGTTGTCCCCTCCGGTGATGAGACTACTTACTGCAGTTATCCTGATCTTGCCCAGCCGTTGTGTACTGGACATTATGGGGTTGATCACGTGTTTCTAGGTCTCAGGCCAGTGTGAAGACCTCACAAACCCCTAGACTTAGCCTGAAGTCGTAACGAGTAGAGTTAGCCATCTCCCATGGGGAGAAGGTCAGCATGTTCTACATGTAGCAGTAGAGCGAAGGGGATATTTATGATACTTGATGTCCCTCCATGGACGCAGATTGTGCCATCCCAACCCACTAATGTCAGGCTTCTACACGGGACGTTTCTCGGCCAATGAACGAAATGACATGAACAGAGCCACCACTGACCCTGACAGACATAAAGTATGAACAAGAAATAAACATTTGCAGTCCTCTGTTCTTGTAGCATCACCTAGGCTACCCTCACTGTGCAATGTGCATTCACTAACTGGTTGGCTTGACAAGTATTAAGGAATTACCATATGCCGGGGTCCTGAGGTGCAAAGAGTTATCAGAGGAAAGTAACGGCTGTGGAGCAATTGTTTGGGGCAACTTGTTATAGCTGGTCTGAATGCAGAACGCATACGGAGGGGTCAGGATATGGAATGGGAAGCACACACTTTTATTGCTTAGGACTAGCGTGTGTGTGCACGTGTGTGTGCAAACTACGGGGACTAGAGTGAGGTGAGGAGTGCTGTCATGTGTCCTACGCCTCCCTCTCAGAGGTGTGTTTCCTATCAAAGGTTCACCTTGTAGACTTGCAATCAAGCTTCAGTGTATCATTGAAAAATAAAAACTACAAGAGAGAAAGAAAATGCAAAAGCATCCCCGGCAGTGGGAAGCCCTGGTGGCCTGAGCTGCTGCTATATTTAGCCACCCTGCTTCTGTGGGACTAGGTGCTGAGTGCCAGGGGCAAGACAGCATCCTTGGCACAAGCAAGGCAGTGTGGCAGGGGCTCAGAGAATGTGTAAGGAAGTCATTCTGACGTCTGAAGGGATTTCTCTGTGAATTTTTTAAATGTCAAAAGACTTTGAATTGAGGAGATACCTCAAGTGCCCTTGATGGAGTGACATGAGCCCCTTGGCCCTTTTGCAAAGCCTTTCAGGCTGGGCACCACCGTGCTGATGGTACACACACCGTAAAGGTCAGTGCCCCTTAGATCTTAATTTGGAAAGATTAGCTCAGCATCGGAAAGTCTTGGAGTTCAATTTAAGCGACAGGAGCAGAAGCAGGTTCTGAACCGGAATCCCAGTCTTAGTGCCAACTTGCCTTTGATTCTGAAACGTGATGTGCTCTCAGAGTTAGTGATATGGAGAGCCCACCCCTGTAGGAATTTTAAGTCTCCTTTTCCCTAGTTTCTTAGCTCCCTAGTCCCTGATCTTAATCACCTTTCAAATCAGCTTTTTAATCTTAAATAGAGGACAGTTCCTGGCCTGAATCACAGGAAGTCCCCTACCCCCTGCTGGAGGCCATTCCGGGCCCAGCTCCTGGATAAACACGGGCCACCTGAATGACCAGATTAACCAGACGAAAAGGCCAGAGGCTCCGTGAAGCTCAATGGGCGTCCCATCACACAGCCACTTTGCATCAATGGCTTTGGGCCCTGCTTCTTGGGCCAACACTTTTAACTCTGTTTAACCCAAATCTATTTCTCCTCATGTGGGGGCTGTTGGGATGCAAATGATGCCCCAGCAAGACTTCTAGTACATCCCGTCCAAAGAGGTCAACACGGCCTTCCGGGCGGATGCTGAGACCCCTTCCCCTCATCTAAGATCAGACAGGAGAGAGTCTTGTGAATCCCTGATAGGCAGGGACAACGGCCACATTTGGCAGGAAGCAGCTACAGAAAAAGAGACCTCCCGTCCCTCAACTTCTCATAGAGATTTATGGGGATCGCGCCTCTCAAGGGAAATTAAGGCAGGCAGTTAGACACAGAAATTGGGTCTCCGAGACGCCCAGATATGTCAGGGGACATTCCTGCACGTCCAACATAGCCTACGAAAAGCGTGCCCTCTCTGCCCAAACCTGTCCTTTATCCACTATAACCATCAACCACTATGAGGAAACTAAAGGATACAAAATACCTAACTAGATTAGACCAGTCACTCACACCTGTGCAGTAAAGCCTACAACAACCTTCATCTCACCTTAGCCTCATTATACCATCACAATAATACCATACATATGCCCAGAAGTTCATTAATATCATTATAACAGACTGAATTCTGGGAAAAAACATGTGCAGTCTAAAAGATGAGGTAATCACCTCCTGTCAATCACAGGTGCCAATCAAGTGGCCCCACACTTAGAGAGGAGGAGCCCATTGTAGAGAAAATTGTACACCTGAAATCTATGTAAGTTTACTAGCAATTGTCGCCCCAATACACTTTAATTAAAAAAAAAAAAAGAGAAAGAAAGAAAAGAATACAAACTCCAAGTCCTCGCCCGCCAGCACCTTTTGAGCCACTCTGCAGCTCAGGCCCGCTCCTATCTCCTTGGAGCGTACTTGCACTTCTAGTGAACTTCTCTTTCACCACTGCCTTTCGGTGTCCTGCTCAGTTCTTTGTTTGGGTTGCCAAGAAGCTGGACCCCACGCCGAGAAGGGTCTGTTCTTTGGTAACATTGGGAGGCAGCAGGAGCTCTGGGATGACGAGGCCAGAGCCAGGGTCAGTCCTGAGTGGGCCACCAAGGCCCGTGAGTTCCACGACCCCAGACGGCTTCTACAGCACATCCATATATCCAAACACACATCTTTCCTACACTTGTTTTGGATACCACCTTTCCCCGGCTGCAGCTTTGGAAACGCATTCTTCCAGAGAACTAAAATCCTTCTCGCTACTCTATTCTCCAACCCTCCAGCACCCAGGTAGCTGTTGGCAGAAATATCTTAGGTGTCTTCCCACAGTCTCTACTTGAGCAGAACAACAAATGTGAGCCTAAGTTCTGACTTCCCATCCATTTACCAACAACGGGGCGAGTTGTACTGAGCCGTTTCGTCCTTGTCAATGAACCAGAGAGCTCTTGCTATATCAGTCTATACAGCATTTTCTCTTTTTTATTAACAGCTGCATAGTATTCCACCATATAAATATATTTAACCACTCACTCACGGAAGGAGTGCTACCGTGGAAAATGTGTGCATCATCAAGCAGTGGAATTGCTTGGTCAAATATAATATGCATTTACAATTTTAGTAGATAGTGAAAAATTGTTCTCCATAGGAATTGTGACAATTGACTCTTGCACCAGCTGCAGTACATGACAACAGCCCAACAGAATGCCTCTGCTTTGGTTTTTACCGGTTGCTGAAAAATTGTGTTTCAGTATAGTTTTAATTTGCATGCGTGCATCTTCTTATTGATGAGGTTAAGTGTCTCCTCATATTTCTGAGTCATTTTGAATTTATTTTTCATTCCTTGCTTATATTTCTTTTGGGTTGTTGTTTTTTTTTTCCTCATGAATTTCTAGAAGCTCTTTGTATATTAGGGAGATTTGGGCCATGAGTTGCAAATACTTTTTTAATATGTCAATTCTTTTTTTATGTTGATTACAGTATTTCTTTTTTCCTAAAAAGACTTTTAAATTAATTTTTATTTATTCTAACAATTTTTCCTTAATGATTTTTGGTTTCGAGTTCTAAAGAAATTCTCTCACATTTTTCTTCTGATATTTTTTTAGGATTTTTCCTTTTGTAACATGTAAAATTTTAATCCATGTGGAATTCATCCTGTTAACTGAATGTGAGTTATAGAGACTACTTTGTGTTTCCCAGATGTCCAACATCTATATATGAACATATCTGCCTTCCCTACACTTATTTGAGATGCCACCTTTATCAGATACTAAATTCCCTCTTGTATGTAACTTTCTATGTATCTGGACTTTCTATCCTGTTCTTTTATTCTCTCTATTCATGCAGTGCTGCCTCACTATTTTACACACACACACACACACACACACACACACACACACTGTTTCACAATTTGGTCAGGCTAGTGCTCTCTCGTTGCTCTTTTTCTCTCTCCAGAAATCCCTGGCCATCTAGTTGATTTTCAGTGCACTCATTTTAAAAGGGAGTACGCTAAGATAAGGGAATTTTCCAGGTTTCAACAGTGCCTCCAGGAGTGGGTGGGGTTCAGGCCTGGGGCTATCGCCTCCTGCAGCTTATCCAGCCCTAGAAACTACCTTAAGGTCACATAGTTTCCTTTCACAAAACCCTCCTGTAGTTGTTCATAGGACGTGTGGGGTCCTTGGGGTGAAAGAGTGTTTAGAGGAGGGTTTTCCCTCCTCTTTTCTTTTACACATACTCGGCCAAATTGAAAAGCACGCCGGACAGATGAAGTGCTGAGGAGTTATGGGCTGATGCCTGAGTCGGTGAGTCTAGCCTGAATATCTCAAGTGTTTAACTTTCAAATGTGTAGCTTCAAGTGAAAACACTCATTCCTGTTACTGCACTTGGTTCTCTCCGCCCCCCTCCCCCACCCACGCACACTGTCGGATGCTCGCGGGGCACCTGCCTCTGCAAATGAAAGCTTATCATGCCAAGTTCCTACTTTGCTGACGGCCCGTGGGCCCCCTTTCACTTGGGAGCACCTTATTTTGTTCAAAGACCACACTTGCTCTTGCTCAATCTTCGCATCATCCAGATCCGTGCCTGGCACAAAATAAACTGGCCACACATTCCAAGCATCCTGGATTCTCTGACCATTGACAGTGGTTTCTCTTCCCAGTGCAGTCCCCCGGGTGTGGCTTCTGGCCGTTCAGTCACTCTGGGCTGCAGATTTCTTCTCTCAAAAGGAGGGCTCAGGCCTTGTAAGTGTTGTCTAAAGAATTTTAAGCTTTCCTTGCGACACTTTTACCATGACTGCTTTTCTTAGAATTTTAGCTAAGAACAAAAGAAATGTGTAAGGGAGGGGAGATGGAGAGAAGGGAGGAAGGGTGGGGGGGGGGCAGGGACCAACCTAGCAGATTGTAGCAAGACCCTTTGACCGCAGGACGGTGGCATTCTATGACAGCTTGTAGGCACATTGTCCAAAGACACACTGCCCAGGTCTGCAGCTGGCCCCAGGCTCTGGTGCTGTCCTCAGAATGAATGGTGGTCAGGAGCTTTCACATTAATGTGGTTTATGGAAAGCCACGTACCCTTGCTGTAGTTGGCTTTAAATATACAAAGAAGAATCACGGTGTGTGTTTGCTTCACCACACCTTGACCCTGACTCCAGGCCACGATCCTGTCCGCAGCCCCCCGTTTCTCAGTGTCAATGTGGCTGCCCCCCATTGGCATCGTTACAGTGACCCCCACTACTCACAGCAGAAGGGCCCCCAGGTTGTTTTCACTCTTCTGTCCCACAGGTGTGACATCCATATGTAATGCCGGCTTGTCCAAAGTACCCCCAGCTGCTATCTCCTGTCACTCAGTCTGTAGCGGGGAGCTGGCTGAGGCCCCAAGTTTCCCATCTATTAGAAAGAGGATGGGTGGTGAACTTGAGGCCTGGACCTGCTGTCTAAGCAAAACATGTATCTGCCTGCACAAGCGGGTTTCAGGGGGGATAGGCTGAATCTGCCCCTTATTGAACACAGTAAGATTGGACGTTTGGAGCACTGTCCCTTTATCTCTAAGCACGAGTAAACTGCAGCGTGTGGAGAAAGTCGGGCGGGAGCCCACATTCTTGAAATCTGCTATGCGCTGGGTATTCTTTCAGGCAGAATCACTTAGCATTAGGTTACCAGTTTAACCCATAGAAGGAAACTGTGAAACAGACACGGTTATACCCACTTTATGGATGAAGAAACCGAGGCCCAGCAGGAGGCTCAGCTTCGCAGCTAGTAAGCCTGGGTGCCAGTGGGACTCTTCAGGTTGCCTGGAGGTGGCTCTGTGGGTGGTGGCTGCAGAGGGGTCTCTCTTGGGACTCCAGTGGGAGCAGGTCAGGAACCCAAAGGCCACATGGGATGTGGGGAACCAAGCACCTGGTTCCCTTCCCTTCCCTCACTGCTGATGAAGAAACAGACAGGAGGGGACTTGCCCAGGAAGACAGAGTGAGTCAGAGGCACAGATGCCGCCACAGCTGTGCCCTCCAGTCTCCTTGTTTCTTTCTCAGGCTATTATTCTTGGGCCACACTTCAAAATCCATCACTTCCCGGGGTGCCTGCCGGCTTCCTACAGCTGTAGAAGTGAATCGTGAAGAGTTGTGTTTGTTTATTTCCTTCTACCCTTCTGGGTGACTCAGGGCCCTTCACCCAAGACTGCGGTCTTACACGAATAAATTACTGCGAGTGTGCACGGTGCTTTTCGCTCCTTCCTCACTGTACGTGTGTCACAGGCGACATGTCCCAGTACCACTAGGGACCTCAGCACACACGTCTCCCTGGGGCTCCACATTTTCTACTCGGCCTTCCTTTACTGATTTCTTAGGATGGTAAGAGAATGTTTGCATTGTTCTAAAACGAATAGGCTAGGAAGAAGCTCCAGCTTGGAGAGTTAATTATAGCTTTTTGCAATTTCAAATGTACCTCTTCGCCAGGTCAGGTTGACTTCAGAACCATTTCACCCCAAACTGCTAGGGGCTCCGGTTTCCTCCTGGCTTTCCAGGGCTCTGCTGACTCATGACAGAAAATCACGTTACCTTCCAGGGCCTCGGGTTTCTCATAGGGAAGCTGCAGTGTTTGCTACCGACCAACTTGGAGGCATTTTTGTGACAAGCAGTGAAAAAGGATAGCAAGCTAGATTGTAGCTTTCTTTTACTCCAAGGGTAAGCCTGTCCTCAAAACTCTAGGTGACTTCAACCAGCAAACGGACAGCTCATTTGATCTACTGTTTCTTGTGTTTTTGTTTTCTAATTCTATCATGAAATTTCAGACGGGAGGAAATTACCTTGTGATTTCTTAAAAGACAAATGGAAAAAAACTTAATGTCTTCCGTTGAGTTCTGACCGGAAGAGAGTCACGTTAGGTACAAGTAGATTAGAAAAGTAATCAGAATCCTCACATTTTGGAAGCATGAGGACAGGAAAGGGAAATTGAATTATTATGCTGGGGTTAAAAGACACTTGGGGGTGGTCATGCCAAAACTTGGCTTCCCTCTGTGTGCCGTGTGCTCTGTTATATCTTAAGACTCGTTTCCTTTGTTGCTGTGGTCATTTCTTGTTCCCACAGGAAAGCTTTTAAGATCTAGTCGGGGTGAATGAATATGCACGGGTGTTGTCCGTTACATTTGAAAGGATCCATGAATGTTTTACAACTCCTCCTTTGCGGAATCCTGTGGTCAGGACTTAAAGTGTTCTGTGTTCCAAACGATTCCTCCAGGAAGTGCTCCCAGACCAGGCCCACCGGCCTCTCTGTGCTGCCCTGGGGGTCTGTCCCCAGAGGCTAGGAACTCGGTGGCTCCTGGGGTGGTCTGCAGGCTGTGTCCTTACAGAACGGGGCCTCTGAGGATTTATTCTGCGCAATGTCACTATCAGCCGTAAGACAGGGACAACAAAAGGCTTACTGATTATTAATGAGTTAGCGAGGGAGTTAGAAGCTGCCAGACTAGAAAGATGCCACTGACCAACAGAGGGGAGTGTGCGTGGAGGAAACTGAAGGTGCTTCTCCAGTAGCCGGGAACAGAAGTGCCCAGTGACGTCATTGTGGGTGGGACATCACAGCAGGGCTTCTCAAACTTCCGTGTCCCGTGAATCACCGGATGGTGTTTAGTGCACAGTTGTCGCATGGGGTGGGGCCTGGGCTGCTGCGTGTCTGATGGCGTCTGAGCAGCGAGACCTCGGGCCCTGTCTTGGACCGGCCGTTGGCAAAATGACGGGACAGCCTTGAGAGTGGCTGAACGTGGCACACGGGGAGCAGGGCCCTGCCCAGGGAATTGCAGCCAGAGCCTGGGATTTATGCCACTTGGTCCTGTAAAGTCACTGAACACCGAATTAGCAAACATGGAGCCATTCACTGTTCCAGGGAAACAGTTGGGCTCCTAGCAGCCTCTGGTCACAGTGTTTTTGCCAACCGGTCAATACATAACCTGTTTTGTGTGTTCTCCTGTTTAAAGGCAGTGTATTTAGTATCTACTGTTGATTTATTAGCATTAAACTCATGGTCTTCAGCACCATGGTTCATGCCCAAGTGCAGCTCATCTGCCACACGTCCTCTCCCCCTGGGGCGCGTTACAGCCCTTCTGCACACAGGACAACCAGACAGCACTCCCGTCCAGGTTTGGGGGCCATTACAAACTGCAAAACCACCAACCAAAAGCAAACAAGAGAGAAACGCGGCACCAAATACACTGCAAAAAAGACACGAGAGGGCTGACCCAGGAAGGCAGAATATCCCCTTGTCTGTCCTCAGCCAAGAACTTGTGAGTCGGGCCACCCAGATGTGTGCCTCTCTGCACACGTGTGCTGCAGAGAGTGGACATACATTTGTATTGCTTTTGGGGTTACCACTAAATTCTAGTGAGTGGGTGAAATTACAAATATGGAATCTGAGAATTATGAGGATTGACTATACGTATTCAGATGTGAAAACTTCAGGACACTAGGCTGAAATAATTGGGTTCTTCTGGGTAGTAGAGAGCCTGTGTCTCACTGGTCAGCGGGCGGGACCACTGCGAAATCCTTAGAGAGCACAAAGCTTGTTAGTGCCAAGGCAAGGCCACCGGTCCAGCACTGGCCACACTCAGACGTCCAGGGAGAAATGAAGGCACCGCCATGACACAGACCACATCGGGGTTCCCATGTTGTCACTCGTTATGGAAGTGTCTCCCTGTCAGTGTTTCTTAGACTTTCCAATCAAAGTTCCCCTAATAGCAGAGAGGGGTCAAAAATCTATTCCCAAGAGCCTGCTTCAACGAGGTACAATGTCCTCTTCGGTCCCATAAACTCTCTGGGGTAGTTTCAGTAGGAAAGTGTTTCATACTTTTTATCACCAGATACGCTGACCTTCCATCAGGAGGGACCTCCTGCCGTCTCATCCTGCTGGCGCATGTGGTGGCCCCGGGCCCCTGCAGCCAGCCTGTGTACTGGTCATCTGATTGCTGGTTGGCAAACCACTGCCTGGGGGCCGAGATTGGCCCACCACCTGTTTCTGTAAATCAATGTTCTATTGGAATGCAGCCATGCCCCTCATTTAATATTGTCTGTGACTGCTTTCAGCTGCAAAAGCACAGCCGAAGAGTTGCAACAGAGACTGAAAAGCCCCGGAGTGGAAAATATTTGCTATCTGGCTCGTTACAGAAAAAGTGTGTCCCCCTCTGGTCTAAGTTACTGTGTTGCCTTTTCTTCCCTCCGACTGAGACAGCCACGGGTGGTTCCTGTCATGTAAATACAAGGACGTTGTGCCAGCGATTCTGTGATGGGTGATGAACGGAAGGGAGAGCGGAATTAGTGTTTAGACTGCTGAATATTATAAACATGGATCAAAAGGAGGAATTCAAACATGAAGGGAGGGCATAGCCCAAGGGAAGGGAAGACGGAGCCGCATACATAGCAAGAGGGACTTGGCCTCTTGGGGCCTGACAGCCCCAGGCGGTCAAGAGCAGAACAAGCTGGGGCCAGAGTTCAGGCAAAGCTCTGAGAAAATGCTGAGAGTTTAATCTGGGATAAATGTGACTGACAAATCGAAAGAACAGGCATTGAGCTAAAAATAGCAGATAAGCCAAGGGAAAGGAAACAGATTTGAAACAGCAAGAGGAAGGATGCCAGCAAAGCTAGGAAACATCTAGAAGATTGCACCACAAAGAGAGGGAATCTTAGCTTACCTTTGATGGCTTTGGGGTTAGTGTTTGGAGTTTGGGCAATTTGAATCAGTCAGAGGAAATGGAAGGTATTCAAGAGCTCTGTCCAGTCAAGAGAGTTTTCTCAGCGCTTCTGAAATTCTTCTTTTCCCTGAGCTTGAGAGCAAGAGTTAAAGAACCACACGGAAAAAGCCTTCATTCCTCAGGGACCAGGAGGTAGACAGTCTCAGGGATTGGGGAGTGGAAAAGCACACTGGAATTTGTGAGATAAGCCACCTTTTTTGGAGCAAAGCTTGAAAACTTGCTCCTAGAAAGACTTGGCTGGCTTAAAGGAATGTGGAGAGAGATTCACACCTGGGGAAATCTCAAAGGTTTGGTTTTGTCTTTTGTTTTGTTTTCTTAAACTGGGTAAGTATGGTGTCTGTAATGACATTGCATATGTGAAATCTGATTGGCTTTATATATTATTTATCCCAAGAATTTTTCACATCTGGGTAAAGTCTTCCACCTGGGTGTAATTCCATCCCGCCCTTCTGCAAATAACATGACTGGCCCGGTTCCTGGTTACCTGGTTACTGACGTGGATTACCTCCTGTCAGCTAGAGGTGTGGAATATGAAAGGACCAGGTCTGCTTCCTGAGCAAGGGGACATGCAGACCCCTCGCTTCCCGCTGGCAGCCAGGTTGGTGAGTGGACCCATCTCTAGGATGAGAATGACCCACAGGATAACCAAGTGGTGAGACGAACCTTAGTTCTTGCTGGATCACGGAGCCGCTGGTATTCTGTAGGCCGGACTTCCAGTTATATGAGAGACCACATTTCTTTTTTATGCTTTAGGTCATTTTGAGTTGGAATTTCTGTTGCTTCCAGCCCCGATCGCACTGCTGTACACCAACATGTGCCAGGTTCTCCTGTGGACACTCGTGCTACAGTGATGAGCATGCGTTAGACAGGGTCTGAGTGGCAGGAAAAAGAAACCAGAGGATTTTAGGGGAGTAATCTATGCAGGCCATTCCACGCACATTTTGATTGTCCTGCTGTTGCTCATCTGCACTGAATGATTTGAATGTCGGAGCCGGATGGACCCTGGGGGAGCAATTCAAACCCAGAGTAGGAGCTAAGGTCCCTAAGATTCAGGGACGTACACAGGCTGAAGACAGGGAGGACACTGACAGGGGATGTTATTTACGGCAGGGCAGGCGTCCACTAGGGAACTCCTTTGAAGGAAACTCCGAAGGGCTGTCCAAGAACGTGGAGGAAAACCAGGAGAATATGAAATCAAGGAAGCCAAGGGAAGACTATCTAAAAGAGGCCGTGGTCAGCTGTGTCAAGAGCAGCTAAGAGGCGAAGGACGGGGCCAGCTGTTAGTTGTCCGTTAGATTTGACCACAGGGAGAGCGGCGGGAGCCATGAGAAACGCGGGTTCTGTGTGGAGAGAGGGGTGGGTGTCAGGGGGAGTGAGCTGAACGGGGAAGGAGATACAGGAGTGGAATCAGGAGACTGTTTACTTCTTCAGGCCGCTTCGCTGGGAACAGGAGTCAGCAGATAGGGAAGGTTGTGGACAGTGGTGGTGTCATGCAGAGAGACCCGCGGGGTCTCTGGTCCCGCTCCCCATACAAGAACGCAGGATATGGTGAGGCCAAAAAGGAACACCCACGGAGCCATAGGTAGGGGAGTCATACCACTATATTCTCTCTGGCGGCACTATACTCTCACTGGAGGCTGGATCCACACTGTCCGCAAACCGCCATCCACACTTGCCAGCCCAGCTGCCATCTTCTTGCTAGCCCCCATTCTTTTCTCTCTCTTCCCTCTCCTTCTCCCTCCTCGTAGCCACAGCAGTTATATTGTGGCCAATGGCTCACTGGTTACAGCTGACGGCCAACTAGCCACAGCTGATGGCCATGCAATCACAGTTGGCCATTTACTACCTGAGCCAGCACCTGTCTATGTGAGGCCGAGAGCCTGGAAACTACTTTCTGGGGCTCCGCCCCCACACTCCACCCCTACAGGCTCTCGCCTCACAATCTACGCGACAAGCGTCTTCCGCGAGGGGACCTGTGCGAGGAGCCTGGGGGTGAATGCAATATCCTGGACACAGCCAGGCTCTCTGGGCACAGCCAGGCTTCCTGGACTTCTTAGGGTACCACTAGTTTCCCCGGGCACAGCTAGGATTTCTCAGGGCACTGCCACTTTCTCTGGGAACAGCCACACTTCCTGGACACAGCCAGGGCTCTCAGGGCACTGCCACTTTCTCTGGGAACAGCCACACTTCCTGGACACAGCCAGGGCTTTCAGGGCACTGCCACTCTCTGTGGGCACAGCCACACTTCCTGGACACAGCCAGGGCTCTCAGGGCACTGCCACTTTCTCTGGGAACAGCCACACTTCCTGGACACAGCCAGGGCTTTCAGGGCACTGCCACTCTCTGTGGGCACAGCCACACTTCCTGGACACAGCCAGGGCTCTCAGGGCACTGCCACTTTCTCTGGGAACAGCCCGACTTCCTGGGCACAGCCAGGGTACCTTCAGGGCTCAGCCAGACTTCCTGGACTCAGCCAGGGCTCTCAGGGCACTGCCACTCTCTCTGGGAACAGCCCGACTTCCTGGGCACAGCCAGGGTATCTTCAGGGCTCAGCCAGACCTCTCAGCGCACTGCCACTCTCTCTGTGCCTCTCAGGGTACCCTGCTGGAACAACAGCGACTCACAATCAAGGTGCTTACATATTCTCAATGGCGGCCAGTCAAGAGACAAAAGCAAATATCCCCCAGTTCCACTAACAACAGTTCCCAAACAAACAGTCAAGCGGTCCATTAAATTAGGGATGGAAGGCAATTCCCCATAGTCCATAGTCATTCACCAGGGCTGTCCTGGGGGTGAGGGACGACCTGGACCTCACCCTCATCTCCCATGGAGGACTCAGCAAGCGTTACCTCCTGGGACTACAAGTCCTGCATCCGGGCTGCCTGAGCAGGAACTTCCCCGGCCCACAGGGCTGCAACGACCTTCGCTTTCTCCGGCCTGTGCTGGTTGGGGAACCGTCCACATCTTTCCACCTCTCCACGGGGCTCCATCTCTCCAGCAGCTGCATGGCTTTTCCTGTGCTGGCGGGAGAACCGTCCACGTCCTCCCACCCCTCCACGGGGGTCCAGCTCTCCGGCAGCTGCTCCTCCTGGTCTTCCCGAGACTGAGTGTTCATATGCACAAACTGCTCCACCACTCTTTGGAGAGCTTTGGCTGGCACCATACCCTGCTCGCTGCGCCATTTGTCATGTGGGGGACCCTGCTCGCTGCACCATTTGTCGTGCGGGAGACCCTGCTCGCTGCACCATTTGTCGTGCGGGAGACCCTGCTCGCTGCACCATTTGTCATGCGGGAGACCCTGCTCGCTGCGCCATTTGTCGTGCAGGGTGTCTGGTGGAGTCTCTGGTCCCGCTCCCCACACAAGAACGCAGGATATGGCGAGGCCAAAAAGGAACACCCACGGAGCCATAGGTAGGGGAGTCATACCACTATATTCTCTCTGGCGGCACTATACTCTCACTGGAGGCTGGATCCACACTGTCTTCAAACCACCATCCACACTTGCCAGCCCAGCCGCCATCTTCTTGCTAGCCCCATTCTTTTCTCTCTCTTCCCTCTCCTTCTCCCTCCTCGTAGCCACAGCAGTTATATTGTGGCCAATGGCTCACTGGTTACAGCTGACGGCCATGCAATCACAGTTGGCCATTTACTACCTGAGCCAGCACCTGTCTATGTGAGGCCGAGAGCCTGGAAACTGCTTTCTGGGGCTCCGCCCCCACAGGTGGGCAGGATGGGTCGCAGAGAAAATTCTCTTTGACCCTCCTGACTGAGAACCTCTAACAGAGCGAATGATTGGGTCCCTTTAGCTCTGATGACAGCCCATGTCACGCAATGGGTGTTTGGAAGGGCTGCTGTCACAGGTCTACCCTGGGATTCACACACTGAGCACAGGGAAGTAAGTGGATTACCCGTAGTGTGCTGGATGTGTGCTTTAATTCCTTTTGTGAGATTGTTGTTTTAAGTACCTTTCTCAGCTGGGTGGGCTGACTCAGTGGTTTTAAATTGAGTTCAGAGCTTACTCAGCAAAATGTTAAACTTTTATCTTTGATCGCAAACATTTTGTGTATCATATGATTGATGGGGAAATCCCCCTGATCCCACTATACAGGCAGAGGAAACCTCTCAAACGTTTTGATCTATTTCCTTTCTGTCTTTCTGCTGTTTGTGTATTTAGCAGTACCTCCCATGTGCTCAGGAGCAGTTATGAAATGTGAGGTTTGACCCCCTCTCCAAAAGCTAAGAACATAGTTCACAAGATGACACATCGGAAGTGAGCAATCACCCAGCGAGGTGGACCAACAGTCCAGGTCATGAGTGGGTGAGTCAAGTGAGGCTGCATCGCACACATCCAGGGTCAAGTTCTGTCGTTATTTAAATATCGAATGTTTTGTTCAGTATGGGTATTTGCACTGATTTTGACTTTTTTAAAAAATAAAAATTCCATTAAAATACTATATATCTTGATTACTGAGGTTTTTGGTGCCCTAAATTTTGCACCCACAGTGAAGGCCTCCCTCATCTCATCCTGGTCCTGGCCTGGTAACAGCCTGGGCTGAGATGGGCTTTGGACTCAGGCAGATGTGGGTTTGAGCCCAGGTCGCCCACTTACGACAGGTGTGACTTGAATGAGTCACCTGACCTCTATGAGCTCACTATCCTCATTTGTTAAGTGGAGACAATTCAGTGAGTTAAGGGAGGCAAAATGCTTAGCTTCGGGAGAGTAAACGTTCACTAAATAGAATGTTATTCCAAAACAAAATGAGTTATCTAGATACTTACTGTACACTAGCACTGTCCAGTAGAGATGGAATGTAAACCATGTCTGGGACTTAAACTTTTCTAACAGTCACTTTTTAAAAGAAAGGGAAAAGCAAAGGTGAAAATAATTGTAATCATGTTACTTAACCCAATAGATCTGAAACATTATTTCAACATGAAACCAATATAAAAATTCCTAATGGGATAGTTTACATTTTTTATACATACAGGATGCCTCCATTTGGACAAGCCACGTGTGGAGACCTCAGTAGCCACAAGTGCCCGGTGGCCACTGATAGGAAGGATGGCACAGAAACAGCCATTCTCACATCACCGGGGAGGGGGGAGCCTCTGGAACAGGAATGTGGGGAAAGAAGGCGTTTTCTAACCCTCTGGTAGGGCAGCTTTGCAAACAGTCCAGGGCAGTTTCTACTACCCTCTAAATAACTCTCATGGGATCTGTGAAATGTGAATATTTGGGAACACAATTAGGAAAAAAATACCCATTCGGAAAAGTGCATTACTTCTTTAATTTCTAGAGTTTATCAATACTATTTGCTTACACTCTCATTCTACTAGACTCTAAGAACATCTTAAATTACTTATAAACAGTCGCCTTGAAATACTTTCAGTTTTAGATTATTCTGTTCCCTGAGCCAAAACCTGATGAGCATTTGAAAGCATAACACCCAGATACTTTGCAGATATTTTAAGGGCTCAAAAACTTCAAACTTAAAGGGCAAAAATACCCAACTAAACTAAAAGTTGGCAAGAAAATACAATTTTAAAGAAAGTCTGGTTTAAAGGCAAATTCCTAAAAAGACATTGGGCCTGTAGTGGTGTGTTTCCTTTTGAAAAGGTGAGCATCTGTTTTTGTTTGATTCACTTAATTCACTCTGTTGGGGGAGGGGAAAAAAGAAAATGTTTCCCAAAGAACATGGGCAATATCCTATTAATCTAAAATTAAAAAGCTGAAAGGACAGACCACGAATGTTTATTTCGGATCAAACAATTGCAATTGGGCAGCACAGATTCAGGCAGAAACCCAAAGAGTGTCCCAATTACAGGGTGAGGACAAGGGGTTTTTATGGGAAAAGGAAAGGAAATAATACCATGAAAAGAGGAAAGAAATTCCTGTCGGTGCTAAGAAGCTGAGTGACTCTCTAGCTATACATGGCTGGTTACTATTCTATCTTCAGATAAAGAGTCCATCACCGTCAGGCCTTGTGGCCAGGATGTCTGCTTTCCTGCTGGCTTTGCAAAAAATTGTGTCGACGACAATGTTGGTTTGGCCCATAGCAGGCAGCCCTGGGGGTCAAGAGCAAAGCACACAGGCAGTTCCTGTGGGTGGCGGCACTGGCTCCTGTTGAGAACACTGCTCCATGTCAGCTTTCAGTCCTTAGGTGTGGCGTATGATCAGAAACGTTTCTTAAGATGCTAACACCAAGCACATCTGCTCCTGGCCTCCCTCTCCCTCCCAGCAACATCTTTACCCTTCCTCACCACACACACACACACACACACACACACACACGCCACCTCATATGAGCAATGAGTACAGACCAGGCTCTGCATGTACAGGAAAAACAAAAAACAAACAAAAAAAACAATACAAAACACAAAAACAAAACAGCCAGACTGGTGAGCAAGTTATTTTCCGAGCATGAAAGAAATCGCTGCTGTTTTTGTGCTCATAGTTTATTTATGGTGTTAAAATTTACTTCAAGTCAAGACATACGTTTGGAGGGCATGAATTGACTCTTTTCAGAAATGGTAGGGATGAAATTTTATCAACTAAAATGCGCTTTCTCCATGACCTGTATATATTTTAAGGTAAACGCTGAGTCATTCATGATGCATTTAAAGAAAGTCTTTCTTCCTCCAACTCAACCCTCCCCTCCTGGATACGAATGTGCCAGATCTCACGTAGGAATCATTTCTGGAGGTTGTCCAGGTCTGAGAAGATGGCCATTTAAAGTACCACAGCCTCACGCTCTGCGTGTGTGTCTGGCCCGGCTGCTCTGGCCTCACCTGACAGCTCTTCAGAAAAACAGATGCTCAAGCCCCACGCAGACCTGTCAGATGAGAACCTGCATCTTAATAGAAGCCACGAGATGGCTCTTGCTCAGGTTAACGTCTGAGAAGCACGACCCGCAGAGCACAACAGCCTCCAGAGTTTTGTTAAAAGACATCATATAAAATCGCTTCATGGCTGTTACTTTCTCCAAATCAAAATAAAAAGTTGGCACATTTAACTAGCTTTAAGAGTTCCCTTACAATAATCTATAGTACCATGCTGCTCTTTGAACAGTATCTGTGACTTGAATATTACTTAAGAAAACGTGTTTTTCAGGTAACCCACAAGTATCTCTGTGACCTCTGCAGGTTTCCCAAGGTGGAAAGTGCAGGCCTGGGTGTTTTTTTGAGCCCTTCTAGGGAATCTCATGTGTAGGACTGACAGCCACCACTCTGTGCCCAGAATACCTGGCTCCCAGACCTCAGTGTCTGGGCAGGATTCGGAACCAACGTGGCCAGTGTCTTTTCTTTTTATGTAATTTTAAGTCTGGTTCATTTAAAAGGTGTAGTCCCCTCCGTGGGCTCAAACAGGTGAGGGTTTCTTTCCTGCCTTTCCCTGTTTCCCCTGGCATTCAAGTTCTCGGCTATGCCCTTGAACAGTCATTCTACGGTTCTGCCCACTTCACTTATTAATCATTTCCTTTCACACTTCTGGTCTCTTTCCAGCTTCCCAGTCTTTCTGGAATCCAGGAGCCTGAAAATAGCAGCTCAGATGCATCTACCTCTGTCTCCTCCCTGCCTGCTTGCTCTGTGATAGTCTTCAGAGACTGCCCGAAATAGCACTGGCCTTTTCTCGCGGGGACTTCAACATTCTCAGGCAATTTTGCGTTTTTAAAATGGGAAAAAAAATAAAAAAGCTAAATTAGCTCTCCAACAATTCAGATCACCGATTTGCTACAAAGCCAGAGGTTAGAGTCAAAAAGCGAGCGACACGGGTGGAGAGGTGGCTGAGCACGGTAAGTGCTAGCAGCTTCTGCTGTCCAGCCCCAGCCCATGGCTGCGAGAAGCATCACAGGGAGGTTGCTGAGCTCGAGCACGGAGCAGACGACACCTCTGTCATGCCATGTTGGCTTTAGAAGCATTGCAAAATGCTTTTGGGATGCATACTATTAATAGAGCCAAAGAATAACGCAGTTAACCAAATGAAGTTCATTCTGTAAAACAAGTAGGAAAAAGCTAACATCTTAATAACAATTCTGGTCAATTACTTTTCCACGTATCTTAGGAAACATGCGTATTTCACAACGAGGGAAGCGATCTGGATTTCAGAATATAGCTATTCGAATGACCTACATATTATCTCTCCATCTGCTCAGTTTGGGGACTGTTTTAATAAGCCCTTGGGTAGTAAAGACTCTTCTTAAAGAAGAAACAAAACTGTTGTTTTCTATTTGCCGTCATTTGTCCAGAAAGCAGGAATGCTGGGTTCTGTTTCCTAGTTCAGGAATCACTTAGGTCTCTTTGCCCTCTAGCCCAGCTCTTCCTCACTTGGGGTTCCAGGCTGAGAGGTCCCTGCAGCCTATAAGCTCTTTTTCCACTTGACCAGCCTACTGGTTTGGTCTTCAATCTGCAGGAGCCCTAACACAGGGAGGCATGTCCAGCTGGCACAACGAGAAAAGCAATTTAAAGATGGAAAGAAGCAATGGTTGCCTAAAGCATTAATGATTGCCTTGCATCTTGGGTTCCCTGTGAAAAGAACTGGAAGTGCCCAAGGTCTGGGATTCACACAACTTCTTCCATCCGTATGTCGGCAGCCAAGCGACCCAAAATCACATAGGGCATAGGATTCACCAGGAAATGCACTTTTCAGGAAAGTGCTTTAAAGATAAAGATTAAAAGCACTTTATGAGACCTTCATGGAAATATTATCATTCATGGGCATGCTTAAGAGTTCAACTTTTGCTGGAAACCTAGAAAAATAAAGATGGGATCATTGATGCTTTAAAGTGCAAATTATCAAGATTTTTTAAAAAAAATTTTAAATTGATGTAGGAATTTATAAATGGAATAATAATCTACTTTAAATTGTTTTTGGAAAAAGATATAATGTAAATGAATATATATAATTTTTTAAAACTTGTAAGTACTATCAAATAAGCTAAATAGATTGTTTTTTTAAATTTTGAAAGCACTTCTATAAGAGAGTCGTTAAAAAAAAAAGCTACACATTTTAATATATTGTTAACTCTCCACCATGTACTTTCCCTTCCCTGTGGATTAGCAAAGGCCGCGTTGAACTCCTGAGCAGACTTCCTCCTCACCAACCCAAGTTTAAACCGCCGCCAGCTGTCTTTCCTCTTTCACCCGGCTGGTACATGCCCAGAGACAATAACTCTGCTTTCATGGCAGCCACGACAAGTCTGCTGATGACAAAAACCAACACACCGAACCTCCACACGTAACCCTTACTTCCCTAGACCAGGGCAACCCCAGGGGAAAATCAAGGCTTCAGTGACAAGCCCAGTGGGAGCCACTCTGGCCCCACCAGTGCCGGCTGTGTTGCGTCTGGATCCCACTGCACCACCTGGGTGGTCCAGTGCAGCACGGTGACTAGTGGGCAGGTGTGGAACTCATGGGAAGTGGCTGCCACTGCAGGTCTGTGTGAATTTCCTTCAAGGTTCAGACTGACCCAGGTAAGTCTGATCCAATCGAGTGAGTTCTTTTAAAGCAGATTTTAAGACTTAAAATCAGGGAGATTGTAAGTATGAGGCGAACCCAGTGTGCCACTGCTGCCTTTGAATGAGGAGGGTGTGTGACAGAGTGAGGGTGGGCGCCAAGGAAAGGCAGTGGTCAGAGGCTGACAGCAGTGAAATGGGACCTCAGATATGCGGCCGCAAGAAATAGGACTCTGCCAGAAACTCGAGTGACCTTGGAGGTGAACTCTTCCCCCAGAGCCTCCAGAGAAGCGTGCAGCCCACCTGACACTGAGACCCTAGCCCTGTCAGGCCACAGAGGGCAGAGAAGCCACTGACACCCCACTCTGCTGGGCTCCTGCTCCACAGAACTGTGAGCTGGTAAGTGGGTCCTGCGTCCAGGCAGTCAGTGTGGTGATATGCTACAACAGGAACTTGATACTCTGACTTGCCCAAGGCGAGCCAGGCAGGAGCAATAAAACCAAGATTAAACTCAAGCAGCATAGACCAGATTACCTTGTATTCCCACACCCAGTGGATGGGGGCGGCACTGACTGATACCCCGAAAGGTGCTGTCCCACTCAGGACCTCCTGGACATTTTGCCATTAGGCCAAATGTGTCGATCTGACTGCCTTCTCCTTTTGGAGAAGTGACCAGCAGACTGCCTAATTCTGAGAGGACCCTTTTGGAGGGGGTGCATAAGGTTCCCCAGGATTAAGTCCACTGGGGCCTAGGCTGGAACGTGCTGTCCTGTGAACACAGGTTGGTTCTCCTTGTCGGGAATGAGCAAGTCCAGGCTGAGACGGCCAGGGCCATGCACGGCAGGAGCACGCTCAGCCTGCCGTGGGGACCTCATCTGAGGGTCAGATACAGGGCGCCTGCCTGCCTGCCTTTGGCACATTTCAGTAGGATGCTGACATGTCGTCCTTTCCCACTAGAACAGATACTAGGAATTGACTGGTCACCATGCAGCAGCTTTTCTCTCTATAGCCCTAAAAGTTCTATTGACTGAATGACCACCAAGTGCCAAATAGTAGGCTAAGTGCTTCACGAATAAAATCTCACTGAATCCTCCCACTAATTCTACCGAGTAGATATCATCTTTATATTACATCAGGCAACTGAGGTGGGAACCAGGAAGGAAGACTCTGCCTGAGGTCCACAGCTGACGACGAGGGGAGCTAGGGGTCTCCATGGGGCCCTCCAGCTTCAAAGTCCCTCACTAAAAGGCAGAGCCTGCTACTTTGTCTTCAGAGCACCCCCGGACGTGTACACCCACCCCCGGGGCACAGGCTCAAAGCTCCTGGCAGTGAGGGTTCAGGCTACGTCTACATCAGCCCGCTGTGCTGTCACGTGCCTAACCTCTGGTTGTGTCATCAGCATAGAAACCACTCACTGATGGATGCTGGTTTGTGTGGGGTCTCACCGACTTCAAGCTAATTAACTGAAAATCAGAGACCTAAAAATCTCATCCTGGCTGTGTCATCCCCAAATTACGCTTACTCGGCTCTCTGAGCCCCAGTTTCTGTATGTGAGATGAAGAGAATGCCTAAAGCACTGTATGAATTTATTATTACTACTACTATTCAAATTGAGCAGTGACAGCGGGAGTTGCCCTAACCTCTGGTGGTTGTAAGTCCTCTGTAGGCGGCTGTTTTGGCCTCATATTTCCAGCTAAGTCCCTCTCTGTTTTGCCTACGGAGACCTTTTTGGGTGGTGTAACGTGATTGGTGCAGACGTGATTGGTGCGCTGGCTGCAGCCCTGTGGTCGGCTGTTATTATCTGTCCTCCAGGAGCCTTTGGATCTGGGAAAGTTGCAAAATACAAACAAGAGCTGCTTCCCAAGGAGATGCCCCAGGGCCCATCCCACCAACTGCTTGATAAAGTGATTGATGGCAAGGTGAAGGAGGGAAGGGCTTTTTATGCGCCACAGGAAGGAACCTGGAGTCAGTGTTCAGGCTGGGAAAGTGAATCCTAGAAACATTTCTTTAGGAGATTGTTAATCGGAATTTCTGTCGCAGGAAATCAAACCTCAAGTGTAACCTTCCTTAAGGTATGAAGTACATGAGTTATACATCGTTGATTACCTCCTTTTCCATAAAAGAACGCCTGTTTCCCCCGTGAGTAATATTGTTCACTCATTTACTCACAGATCTGGCAGGCCGTGAGGACGGCCATTGATTTTCTCCTGAAGTCCCAGAGCTCAGTAAATTTATCCATTCGATAAGTATCCACAGCGTTCCAGGCACCTTGGTAAGCCAAATATTTACTCTGGTGAAGCTACCAAAATGTTCTCAGACTTTCTTTTCCTTTGTTTTAAGGCCTGGGGTGCATTAATTATGCAAAACCTTACATTCACAGAACCAGTGCACTGACGTGTAATCCAGCCCAGGTGAGAACAGGAGTCAATACAGGTGATGTATGTGCAAGAGCTGACCTAACAGGAAGGAGCTCAGCACGTACCTGGAGGACCGTCACCCGCCATGTTCACAGACGGGGACGACTCTCACAGAATCAGCATCCTACACGTAAGAACCCAGACGCTTGCCCTCTGACCCCCAATCCAGTTTATCTTTTTTTTTAATTCAATACACCAATGCCCACAACAGTGATATTATGAGAGGACTTGGTATTTTAGAAGCATTCACATTGTATCATGAGTTAGTTATTATAAATAAGGTGAGGATCCAAAATGGATAACAGAGGGTTTGTCTTGTTTGTTTTGTTTTCGATAAAATTGAAACATTGCTTCTCAAGTGATGAACCACATTTTCTTGGATGGTTTAGGAAGTGGTTCTGAAGACAGTTCTGGGAAACTAATTCTGAATTTTTGTGAGCAGTGTCAGCTTCTCTACAAGAAGCCCATGTGTTTCTCTGGGACTGTTTTTGGAGGAGTGGGGTGTATTCATGGGGTGTCCAGGGGATCACAGTTATCTCTGACTGTTAGTCCGAGGCTTTCTCCGTGGTCCAGGCTTTCTCCTTCCGTCGGCATACACACCACTCACTGCATTTGTTGTCCATTTTTAAAACAGACAATAGAACGTGGGACCTGAGGTTTAATGGCCAACAAACAACAATAATTTATCTAATAATATACAAAAATAAATAAATATATATATATAAATCCAACCAACCAAAAGAAATGATCATCTAGCAAATGTAAACCCAGTCAAGAATGAGGAATAAAAGGGTGGCATCGTATACAAAGAAAACTGCCAGGCTTCCCTCTGAAGCCTGCACCATAAACACAGGGAAAAGGCAGCTTTGACTACCTGTACGTAATTCTAAATAAAAACCTGTCCGGCTTCTTAAAGACCTTACAGTACAGGGACTAAGCAAACTAGGCAGAAACCCTTGTGTTTTCCACATAAGGGCTGCAGCCCTCTGCCTTGTCTGTGATGAGATCAAGGAGAGAATGGGATGTAAATAAAAGTCGTTGGGGTTTGGGGTTAGACTTCCTTGTGGTATTGGCTGCTCAGGCGGAACCATTTCACCCTCATGGGTAAACACAACCGCAGACTGTGGCTGCAGCAAGTAGGCAAGCTGAAATCCACAGCCTTTTGTTTCTTAACTTTAACTTTGATGCCCATGGCTAAACATCTGACATACTCTCAAGATCTCTCCATCCCAAAAGTACCAAACAACAGTGAGCAATCTATGACTGACCATTTTGCAGGAGGAAGGAATGAGTTTACAGAAACATCACAAGGAAACTTTGACTTTTGGCAAGCTAGTGTTCATTTGTTTTTTTCTCAGGTCCTGCCTCAGGAAACTCTGTAAGGTAAACTTTCACAGGACAGTGGAGGGTTACACAGAGAGGCATTCAAGTGGCAGATAAGTCACGGTCAGGTTTTATCATCCATGACCTAAGAAGCTCAGCGAAGGAAACAAGCATTTCTAAATAGCAAGGCTGATATTGAAGGAAATGGATGGATGGATAAAACAAAGCTGGATATACAGTAATGGTTATCATCTGTCAGAACAAACCTTGCAAAGCTGTGGCCATTGGAACAAAGCAGTTACTGATGGTTAGGCTAGAGAGATTCAGCCAAAGATCAAAGCATACATAAGAGCATTGCCCTAAATATTTATCTGAAGACACTTGGAAGCCAAAAATGCTGAAAGGCCCAGATTAGCTCTGTGAGAACCAGAGAAGATGACGTAGGTTTCAAAAGGGTTTTCCCCCTTCTCTCTGGCAATGGAAGATTCTAAAATCAATGGATGATTTACTCATTCTTTTATTATTTACATCAACAACTACAAAGGGATAGACAGTGTAAAAGATATGGGAACATTAGGATATTTTGAATTTTCTACAATCCCTTTCAGTTAGAGGTCTACGCTGCACTCTTTGTGAGAAAGCTGAGGGGTGCTAGAAGCTGACAGCCATCTGGACACCTGGCCATGGTGATGGCCTTCCTCTCCTCAGCCCTGGCATCATGTGACTCACCAATGTGCCCTTTGAGGACCACTCTTCTGCTTCCCCAGCCCCACCTGCCACACTCCCTATAACTCCCTGGATGAGAGGACACTGGGGACGTGCCCCCTGGCATTGCCACCGAGCCCAAACACTTACCTTCCCCCAGGAGGGAATCAAGCTCTCATTCGCTCCTGGTTTTACCAGTTATTACTCATGAAAAGCGCCTTTGTCAAACCAACCTGTCACATCCAGACTGCTGGAACCCAAAGCCCTATTACTTCCTGGCCTCCGAGCAATTTGGCTGTGCTTACTGGAGGATGACAATTATACAGCCTTACATTCTCACCTTCCTCAGTCTCCGCACCTTACCTGAAGCTTGTTCTCAGAGGGACCTACATTTCTTTCTTCTACTTTTCATGTAACTTAGGAGTGAGAAGTGGGGACAGTGTCGTCTTTGCTTCCCCATACACTTTTAGACCATTGTTCTTCACCCCCACAGTGGCCCCTGATGTCACCCCCAGTTTTAAGAAGAAAAATAGTGGCCAATTAATTTACAACAAAGGAGCCAAGAATGCACAGTGGGGAAAGGACAGTCTCTTCAATACAGTGTGTTGGGAAAACTGGGCAGATACATGCAAAAGAATGAAACTGGACCACTATCTTACACCACACACAAAATTAACTCAAATGGGATTAAACACTTAAACGTGAGACCTGAAACCATAAAACTCCTAGAAGAAAACACAGACGATACGCCTTGACATTAGTCATGGCAATGATGTTTGGGATGTGACACCAAAAGCAAAATAAACAAGTGGGACCACATCAAACCAAAAAGAGAATGAAGGAAATTTATTGGGAAACAGTTGCAAGACAGCAGAAATGGTGAGAGCTTGAATGAAAGCTATGCGGGGAGGATAGGGAGAGGGTCATGGGCCTAAAGGAGACTAAGGACATGTCCCTCTGGGACTTGGTGAGTGACGGGCCATGAAGGTGCGGAAGGAAGGCATCCAGGGTAGTGACCAGATTCTCAGGTTGGGAAGCTGTAGGGTGTGTGAGCGCATTCTGGAGACTGGAATTCAGGGCAAGGACCAGATCGAGGGCTCAAGATGACGGACTCAGGTTTCACCA
This sequence comes from Rhinolophus sinicus, assembly GCF_057876585.1. NCBI lineage: Eukaryota > Metazoa > Chordata > Mammalia > Chiroptera > Rhinolophidae > Rhinolophus > Rhinolophus sinicus. The sequence continues at coordinate 2,028,127 of NC_142507.1, read as the reverse complement.
CGCTAAGTGTGAGGAACTGAGGAGAGAAGATGTCCCCCAGGCAGTAGGATTTGATGCTGGACTTCAGGACAGACGTCTGGGCTAGAGACGTGTATGTCAGTGTCACCAGCATAGAGATGGTGGTTGGACTTTGGAGAATAAGAGGACTGAGAATGGCCAACGTGATCGTAATACGTGTTGTGTATTTTCTCAGCCTAATCCTGAGTGTGGGTGAGCTTCCTCCAAACGCCAGAATCCCTTCACATCCTGGGATATTCTGACTCAGTGTGTTGCTGCCATGTTGTTTACCAATATAGTCAGTGCTTAAGAAATACCTACAAACTCTATGACTTCATGCTTTTATAAACCTATTGGATCAACAGAGAAACGTGATTTATCTAAAGAGATCACTGAGTTATCAGCAAGCCCGATGTCATGGGACACCACTGGTCTAAGGAATAAGACCATCCAGGCTGCGTTCTCATTTTTGCCACTTAAACTTGTGTTCCATCCATTCCTAACCTTCATTCTCTGCGTCTGTAACATTATGGGGCAAGAGCCCATCCAGTAGTGACATTCTGTATTGCCTTCAGACTTTCAAAAGGGAAGTATATCTCTCACCGGAGGTTTCAGACGGTTTATAACCCTTTAAAAATGTGCAGTGTGCAGAACTGCTCCTAACCAGCAAAGTCTAACGCGGTAAATGAGGATTTCTTCTCCCTGCCTAGTCATTTTCTCAGTAAGGGAATTTAATTGTTATGTGGGTTCTAAAAACGAAGATAGGCTAGAATGTGCATTACACCTCTGATAAATAGTGATCCTGAAATAGCAGGTTAGTGTAACTAAAGGGCAGAGAAGGGGCTGAGAAAAGGAGAAAACCCACTACCGCAAAGGTGCTGCTTGGGAAGTATTGAGGAGAACCTCCAACTCACGCACAGTTCATTCATTGATGCTTGTTTGTTTGTTTGCTTGCTTGGGGGGGGGAAATACAGTCCTGGGAGAATTTTGCACATCTCATAATAGAGCCAGAAGTCTTGCCATAATATTTCTTTAAATATCTTTTATTAATCTCCTGGGGCTTTACACTGTAAAAAGAACCTAAGATAGAATTTATTGTTCATTGTTCATTTCTACTTAGAGATTAAATACACAAGCCTTGAACATAGTGAGGTGGCCCAGGTAATGAACTAACTGGGCGACAACCACACAATGACAATAAAAGCCAGTTCTCTGTTTAAACATGGGGGAGGGGGTGGGGAAGCCGGTTAAGCAAAGCTGGGAATGTTTCTTTACTGCAGGACTTCTCAGAGTTCTATGCTAATGTGCACTCTCAGTCTTCAAAGAGCTTGCAGGTCTGAGTTAACTTGGCCTTGGCAGCTTTCCTCCTCCTCCCCATCTTCTCTTATGAATAATGACCCACAGAAAGCACCCTGCTGCTCTCCAGCCTCTACGTCTACCCCTGAATTAGCTGCCCTCAGGACCACATGGTAGCCTCTAAAATTACTTTTGTAGAGTCAGAATGTCGGGATAGCAGCCCCAAACATTTACAGATGTTTGAAAGTCTTCTGTGTGCGGCTGGTAAGGAGGATACAGCTGACAACCCTGTGCACAGTGGGTCTCCTTCAGGAGGACTCAGGGAGAAATTCCTCTCAGGCCCCAGGGGAGAAGTGTGGCCCTTCCCCCCCCCCATGCTGCTGCTTGGTCCTCTGCATGCTGTGAGCAGGCTGCCCCCCAACCGCCAGCCGCTAAAAGAGCCAGAGCCACGTTTGTGTCTTGCCTCCTATGAAGGAACAAGAAGGACTCTTATCATTTGCTTTAAAATTATCCTCGCTCCTAACTTCTCTCTTATTTCCCCTGACTTGATTTCCCCAATCACAAATTTTACTGTCATCCAATCTAGTCATATTGTAGTGTGTTTCTTTTTTAAGCTGTTTCACACGCTCTCCGGGTGGGGAGGAAAGGAGAACAGGGGATGGCATGAGAGAGGAAGAGAAGGAAAATCTACCGTTTTATATGCCTGTGTGCCTTGTCAGTTCCTTTCCCACGCATACTCAAAATAAAGAAGTTTTTGCAAACAAGCAGTTTTCAAGAAACTTCTGGCAAAATTGGTTCCAATTTTACCAATGAACATGAAAGACATTAAACTAAACTTCGAGAGGTGGGAAGCAAAGCTCACTGAATGTCATACGACCGAAGAGAGAGTTTTCTGCAGAGCAGATCAAAGATGTCAATTCTGCAGCCAGGCCCCAAACAGAGGAAAGTCACAGACGAGCACAAATGACTGGGAGGAGAGAGCTGAGCTGACCGGGTGGCAAGACAACATAATTCTGGCAGAACAAGAAGTGGTAGTGAGACCAAGAGGCATCCCTCGTCAGAGTTCACTCCAATCAGGAAAGCCGGAGAAGAAAGGATTAGTCCACGCCGCAGTAATGACGCTCTGTGAGAACCCGCCTCACGCTCTGTAATTTGGTTTTACCCCCATGTGCACCTAACTTGTAATCCGACTACTGCTGTGTCATTCCTTCACATCACCACCATCTAGCCCCTCCATTGACATGAATAAAGGAAGCATTACTCCTTTAAGCGCTAATGAATCACCCAGCCTTTCACTGGACCTTGCTTCTTGATTGAGCTGAGGCAGAGAAATATAAACTTGGTAAAGTTGGGCTTTAGAAAGACCTTCATTACACAAGCAAGTGACTAGAGAGACACATGTGACAGACAAATAAATCTCAACACTGGAAGGGATCTGAGCCATCATCTAAAACACACTCCCTAACATATAACCGGGAGACAGGCTCCCAGAAAACTGACTTGGCATTCACTGAGTTCAGAAGTTTTCCCTCAAAACAATGTAAACAGACAATGAAACAAAAGCCCGCAGAACACGGTTTCTTATCAGGAGTAAGATAAAACCCAAGTGCCCCAAGGAGGTCTGCGGCCTGCTGACGGGGCACTGCCTACTGGCCCCAGCTCCCCCAGCCACCGCCTCTCTACCTCTTTCCACCTGTTTCCTGGAGGCCCTGCCCACCACCCCTTCCCATGCTGAAATGTCACTGTCATGCCGTGGCCAGACGCGTGCCATTCATCTTCACACTGCTTGTTCCAGCTGTGGCTGGCTAAGTCCTCCTGGGTCTGTAAGGATCGGCCTGAGCAACGTTTCAGGCTGAGAGGCAGCCGGGACCTGCCTCCACCGTCAGCCTCTCGGCAGCTTCATCCTGTTGGAGCGCATGGGCTCCCGTCAAATTGCCTGCACTTGAATCCTATCTCTACCCCTTATTGTCCTGTGTGACCTTGGGCAAGTCACCTAATTCTCTCTGCACCTGGCAAATGACGATAACGTCTATCTCCAAAAGGACACGGTTATATATTAAAAGGGCTTCCCGTGAAATTCGTAGAAAACTGCCTGGCACATAGGAGGTGCTCAGTAAATATCAGCGAGGACTAGGGTTATCACCGTCACCGGTCTTACCAAAATAATCCTGAGTTCTTGAGGTTAGAAGGGATGACCTAATAATCATCTCTATGCCCAGCCCTTAGCGCATGGCACCTGGCACATAGTAGGTGCTCAGAAAGTGTTTGATAGAGATGGATAAATAAATGGATTAGTAAAAGCCACATTTGTTATTGTCATTCCATTTGCAGAAGTGACTTGTGTTTGAGAAACGGTGATAAAAATGGAGCAGTTAGTGTGGGTCAGCTGCATTTTGAGGCAGGCATACCTGGCTTGACCCCAGAATGCGGAAGATTTCTATGAGATGCTCTCTTTCATAGAACTAAACCCTCAGCTGTGACCACACCCCAGCTGCTGGGTCTGACAGAACTAGAAGGGGACAGGAAACCGTTCACTGTCATGTCAGAATGGCTCTTTTGCCTTTGCTCACCTAATGCTAGAAGTTCTATGTAAAAATCTCCCTTTTTATATTATTAAAAGACATTATTTATTAATATTATCAAAAGGCAACTTTAACAATAAATAGTAATCTAATGAATATGTTGATTATATTGTTAATTTAATAATTTAATAGTAACCTTAAATATTAACAGGTAACTCAGGAAGGCTTGTGCGTGAAATGGAACTAGTTCCAAAATCCAGTGCGAATGGGAAACTACCGCATTGAATGAAATCTTTCCCACCTCTTCACCCTGACAGGTCTGAATGGATGTTTATCAGCAGGAATGAAGGAAAGAATTATGAGCTGCCATTGTCACTAACTACCCTTGTGACAGCACAGACAATGAGAATAATCTACGATGTGTTTCATCCCCATTTAAAAGGGAATAAAAACAACAACCCAGTGTGTCTCTTCTGCTGACACCGTCTCATGAATGAATGTTTGTGCTTCCCTCACTCTTGTTTGGTTTGTACATATCAGCCTGGAGCTTGTGTAACCAGACACAGAAAGTTCAGTGACATGGAGATTAACGCTAGTGTACAGACCGGAGCCTGGCAACACGGGAGAACAAAAGACAGTGTGTGTGTGTTGTGACCCATTTTAGGGAACACAGTAAAGAATGTAGCTTATTACAACTTAGTCCTCACTAAGCTTGGGATTTAAAGAAAAATTAAACCCAAGAAACTCTGTAGGTCGTTGGTTTGGTGCCCCTTCATCAGACAAAGAGTCTTTTCTTTGGAACACAGCCAATGCTGAGGACACGAGACAAGTCGTAGGTGACTGACCTCCAATTTGGGGATCCTCCGCTCACCTCAGCACTTTCTGCTCCCCACCACCCATCTCCTGACCTTCCCGTGGGACATTCATGCTCTCTTCTAGGGTAACCTCTTCCACTTGTTTCTTTTTGAAGGAGATGAGAAGCGAGAGCCTTGTGTAAACAGGCCCCAAATGACCTTAGCACCAAGGTGGAGGTTTGGAGAGAAGAGATTTGCTGGAGATATCAGTGCCAAACCTATTATGGTGCCTTTGAACTCCACACGAAGTTGAAATTCATACCCAGGAGCCTTGAGGAAGAGCATGACTTTTGATGAGTAAAGGCTGGCTTCTGGAAAGTTTAGCAATGGCTCAAGTCTCCTTTGACTCTCTGGCACCTTCTCAGGGACATCACATCACCAAGGCCTTCCCAGGTGTCTCTTCAGTTCCTTCTACCTCTCCTGTAATCAGCCTCCTCCTCACCTCTCACCATGACTATTAGGACTTTCATTATCTCGCCCAGGAATTCCTTTAATAGCTTCACTTACCTATTGTGTGACTTCAGGTCACAGAGGAATTGCTATTAAACAATTTCTTTCTGCTCAAATTTGAGTCAATTTGAGTGTCTACCTCAGAGGAGGTGATGTCCAGATTAAATTATATGAGATAATCCATGGAACAGTGTTAAAAACATGGCACATAATCCATAAATATTTAGTAACATACTAGAAATACAATACTCCTAATATATATTTCCATGTTCTTGATTTCATAGAAAGAACGTGAGTTTTTGTTTTTCAGATTACCACAAAGGACAGTGGGTTTTTTTTGTTGTTGTTGCTGACACAAAGTCTATTTTTTCCCAAACAAAAGTTAAATCATGCTGGCATAGCACGAGAGAAGCACATGATCCTGTAACTCTGTGGTAAGGACAATTTTGAGTCATGACTCCGGTCATTTGAAGAACTGTAATTATACTGTTTAAATGTTCACAGAGCAATTATTGAGAGGCCATTTACTGAAAAGAACCTTTGTCCTGGAAAATACGGGAGTCTTCATTCATTGTATTGCTTCTATCAGTGAGGATGGTGTCAATAAAATGTCAACGGTTTTCATTTCTAATTTCAGAGTTTTAACCTGAAAGGGAACCAGAAAGAGGCCCCAGCTGGGGGAGAACCTGAACACCAGGCAGTGAGGTCTCACTGGGTGACTGTGTTTGGCGGAAATGTTCTCTTACCAACCAAGGATTGTTCTTGGGGAAGGGGTGGGAACTTAGAAAGATTGTGTGCAAATTAAGATTTAAATTCTTAGCTTATCTAACAATTGCTGTACTGCCTGAGGTATAACAAGTAGTTTCACCACCTATTTAAATCCAGAATATAATCACTGAAAATATCTTTGGGCTATGTAAGCAGTAAGTATATTTGAGAAATCACGACTTTTCTCGTTGATGATTGACTGTCTTCTGAAAGGAGAGGAAGCTGTGAGAAGGTGTTTTTCTAATCCTGAATTTCAAGAACAAGTCTCCGGATGAAGGTTTAATACAAGAGTTGTGGTCAAATATGATCTTGAAATTTGGGACTCCCAAGGGAGGGAAGCCTAGTCTCAGTCAGACACCGTCCTAAAATTTGTCCTAAAATTTAGGAAGTTACGTATCAGAAAGTCCACAGAGTCAGACATAGATCTACCTTGAAGGGGAGAAGGGCTAAAAGGGTGGGGGGATTATTCTACACACACCTAACACCTTTGAAGAAAAGAAGGGGCTATTGTTAAGGTTACAAAGGAGTTTTCCAGGTTTTAAACAGCCTGTGGAAGGCACATCGAAAGAACCAATATGTCACAGTGGCTGAGATACAGACTCTGAAATAAGATTGCTTATTTTAGTCCAGCTCTACTGCTTACCAGTGCCTGACTCTGTCAAAGTACTTAATTTCTTATCTAGAAAATGTGTCAATAATCCGTACCTCATAGGATATTATATCAAATAAGATAATGTATATAAAATGCTCAATAGATGTCAGATTAAATCATGACCCGTAGTTATGAATACAAAGTATGAAACAGGCCTACTGTGAGAACAGTATGACAACGGTTAGGAATAAACCAAGGCTTGCAAAAATACGAAGAACAAACAAAAATAACTTTTTCTGAGCTAAAATAACTTTTTCTGAGGAAAATAAAGAACAGATCTGAAGACATGGGGCAATGGCATCATTTTAATAAGTGACAAAATGAAATTGTTCCAGCGTGTTCTCTGTCTGGTCTGTCAAGGAGAAGATTATCGTATTAGGAAGAGGGGAAAAAATTGTCAATGATGCAATGCAGTTATAGCAGAAATTAGGGTGGGAAACTGCGAGAGCAAATTTCTAGTTCTGAATGAGCTGAGGTCTCCTGGATGAACTGCCTGTGATAATTAGGTCCTTATTAATAAAGTAATCAAGGATTATTTATTATATTTGTCTTTTGTATTTAAGGACTGACTTTTGCTCACTTTTTAAATGACTTAAAAGTGGGACAGGTGGGAAATTCTGATGGAACCTTCTTTCTCAAAGCCCACTGAAATTTATAAATACCAAGTAGCATGAAGACATATTATGTGAAGTTTATTAGAATAGTCCTTTTTTAATACACGTGTAATGTGTAATTGTTATTGCACCAGCCGAGAGACTCTTCTCAAAGGTACAAGTAAAAATCTGTTGCTTAACTTGTGGGCGGTACCAGGTGGCCAAATGTATGCCTTAGATGAAAATGAATTAATTGTGAGTTCAGTGCGCTTATTTAAAAAAAAACAACCACCAAAACACATGGATATAAAAATAAAATTTGTAAAATACCTATATTATGATGAGATGTGCATTACAGAGGATTTCTTCCCATACCCAAACTATTTATATCGGCGTCGTTTATAAAATAATTTGAAATATTTTTCAGTGGTTACACAACATCTGCTTTATAGTATTCCAGCCAAAAATGCGTAACCTAAATATAATCACAAGGAAACATTTCAAAACCCAAACTGAGCAACCTGCTATAAAGTGACTGGCCTGAATTCTTCAAATACGTTGTGGGTATCATAGCAAACAAACAAGCAGCACAGAAGAAAGGCTGAGGGTTGGCTCAAGATTGAGGAAACTAAACAGACACACCTAAATACAAAATGGAACGCTACACTGGATTTGTACTGGGGTAAATGGCTTTAGGGAAAGTTATGGGACAAGGGGATGACAGTGGAATATGGAAAGTAGATAAGAGAAGTGTGCCCACGCTAAATTTTCAAAATTTGATTATTGTCCTGGAGTTATGGACATTATTCTTGTACTGTTCTTAGAAAACACACGCTGAAATATTAAGGAGTGAAAGGAAATGATATATGCAATCTACTGCCAAATAGCTTTTTAAAAAATATGAAAATGAGCACAAAATAACTGTGTATCTGTGTGTGTGTGGAGAGAGAAAGAGATGAGGGAGAATGATAACGCAAATGAGGCAAAATGTGTAAAAACTGGTGAGTCTGGGTAAAGCATATATAGCTGTTCTTTGTTCAAGTTTTCTAAATAAAACGTTATTTTTCAAAATTTGAAAATTATAAAAGAAACTATGTGGGAAAAACAAAGACAAATGATCTGTAAGTCCAATTTGACTCATGAACTGCCATTTTGTGGCCTTCGATTCAAAATGCCATTTGACTTATCTGAAACAGTTAAGGAAATAGTTAAAAATAAAACCAACAAACAGAAAAAGCACAAGCGCCAGGAAATGGCTGTGAAACTGGAATCAATGAAAATAAAAAGCTTTCACGCCTTCCACCTCAAGCTGACTCTATGTTGTAATGCCTGTGTATGATTTTATCCTAAAAATTAATTTTGAAAAGGACGGAGGGCATACATTTCAAAACAAGGCAATATTGTATTGTAAGAATTTCAGCTTAGAGTCAGACTTGACATTGCCAAGGGCCTTGAGGGTGAGATTATCTGCCCGCCCAGCCCTTCTCTTATCACAAAACAGGACCAGTTCTCCACAGCGGTTTGGAGAGTGCAGGGTTATACCACAGGACAGTCTTCCAGATAGCAAGCTTTCACCTTAAACGCTCTTTTAAAAGTGATGACTTTTTTCTAAGATACTTCCTGTCTTTAGGGTACACTTTTACCTATCTTTTCATCGCGCTTCAGCTAACGTTACTTGGGTTTTATCGGTCAGTGCCACAAACACAGGACTTCTGTTCAATTTGCTGATAGAAAGAGTATTGTTAAAAGGAGAGAATGTCCTTGGCTAAGACAAGACATGGAGGCTTCACGACAGAAATGCAGATGGATTAACCAGCCCCTGCTCTCCCGCCAGCACGCTGTGTAAGTCTTGGCAAATCATTTGTAATCACTGGACTCTAGTGCATCTTTAGAAAGACTGAGTTGAATTATATCATCTCCAAGATCCTTCCAGACCTAATAACCTCCATCATCTAATTGAGAAGGTAATCTGCTATCATCTCTGCTTGAGACTGGGGAGGATGCCGTCATCACACAGCTGTCCCCCGGGCTCTTTTACTGTGCTCTCCATCCAGGAAAGGTAGGCCTGGATCTCCAGGAGATAGATGTGTATTAATCGACATGAGAAATCCATTTACTGTTGCACTAACAAGTAAATTGAAACACACACACACACACCCCGACATTTAAGACAAAAGAGACCAAGAGTAAGCTGTAAACAGAACCTTATCACTCCTTGCCCCCTCTATTTCGGATATACTGTTTGGGAGAAAAGCCCTGAGTTGCTGCATGTGTGTCACTGGAGGACTGTCACAGCTCACCCTCCCCACTGTCTCCTCAGCCGGCTCCACTCCTGCTACTGGGATTACTGGCCATTGTCTGCACAAAGACCTGCCACCTGCCGGCCACACATCCTCTCTGCTCCTGCTTTCTCCTGTGTTTCTTGGGGGGAGGCAGGTGGGGGGGGGGGAATATCTCATAGATGTTCCCTAACTCTTTAAGACCTTGCCCAAAGTCACCTGTTTTGTGATGACTCCTTCCTCTCATCACAGCTTGCTTCCTCCTCTCAGAGGATGACCCAGGAGAGTTCTCCAAAGTACTTTGCATAAATTCTATCATGTAGATAAATCACTCAAGTCTGTGAACTCCTTCCCAAAATGTTGGTCTAAGACCAAAACTGTCTTATGGTTACCCTTGCCTGATCGCCAGCCCCTTGTCCACGGCAAAGGCCAATCACATTTACTAAATAAAATTTCTTTAGGAAAGTGGTACTCTATTAGAGTTGAATTCTTCCTTTCAAAAGACCCTGTTTTCTAGGAAAGCTGTGAAGGCAGTGATACAATGAAGATTAGAAGTAAAACGAGTCCACAGGCATTCCATGTACAAACAGAACACTTATGATGAAAGTGTAATTCTTGACTTCTTCTTTCAGTCACACCTTCCGAAGTGTTGTTCAAGAACGCTATTTCTGTGAGATGTGAAAGTAAATAAAATAAAATAAAAATGGCTCTGAGGAGTTAAAGATGCCTGGTTCGTTTAATATTTAACTGGGTGAAACTAAAAATAACACATTTCAGGAATAAAGAATGACCATTAGTCTATTTTTTTCTAAAACATTTTTAGCTTTCTGATTCATGGTGAGTGTGACAGAACGTCTTGTGGTTCTGTGAGGGGACCAGATGGCCCAGGACAGGGTGGGGAGTCAGGACCATGGCATTGCTGGTATACACACGTGCACACACACGTGCATGCGTGTGCACACGCACACACCACTGTCCTGCTCTGAGTATGTAAGAACCCGAGAAATCCCACAACCTGAGAGTTAATGACGACCTTACAGGAAAGCTCACACAAGGAAGGAGGTGCTGATTTTGTGGTTATAATGTAGGACCTTCTTCATGTAAAAATAATCACGGGCCACTCCAGGGACTAATATAGTGCTTGTTGGTTAACCGGGTGCTAAGCTAATGGAGAAAATAAGATCGATTACTTTCAGAACCGTGGGAGGTCCAAGACCAGGGGTTTTACCCATTTCTCTGTCAGTGATGCCTTTGAGAAGCTAAAGAGAGGAGCCATGAAATCGTCACAAAGATTGTCATCCTCTTGGGAAAACCTATGTCCCCTGGGATGGCAGCCTCACACGTCCCAACCCTCCTTTCCCTATTATGATCTCGTGATTTTCGTGTGTAGTTAATCATTTGTGTGTGTTGTGCTTTTTCAATACTACTCTGGGGACAATGAACAACTTCTTAGAACTCTGAACATTCATTAATTTCTCCGGAAGAGTTTTGACAGAAACATTAACGCCCAAGAAGCAATACAAACTTCCTCAGAGTTTTAGCAAAGCTTTTTCTTTCCACAAACAAACAAAACATCTTGAATTACATAATTAATAAGTTTCAAGATACCCATTTTCTTGATAAAATGAAGAATGCACACAGAAAGTTTTAATATATATTAGAACTAGGTTAACTCTCTCCATGATAAATCCAGGCCCTCCTACGTCACCAGTTGTCAGTAAAAAGTCACTCAGATTCCTAATTATATGGCCAATATTGAAAGCTCATGTGACTATTTTATTTGAATCAATATATACTATTTGCTTTATGAAACCTCGAAGAGCAGAAAGATTTATATGAATAATTCTGTTATAAAAAACTTTTTTATAGCACTATATTCACTTATTACTATATTTTCCTTAAAAAGAAAAAAGCTCAGGTCACAAAATTAAGCAAAAGGATTAACAGCTCTAAGAATTCAGTTGAGGGGAATATTAATAAGGGAGGATATTTTTTTTTATTTTAGTCTTTAACCTCAAAATAGAATGGTAGCTCTACCAAGCCTTAAGCCTATGCATGGTTCTGACTATTCCCGTTCTCTAAAGTAGACTCTTTAAATTATTAACTTTCAAGTTATCCATTACACTTTTAAAAAATTCAGTCGATCATGTCCTCACATGGCCAAGGGAATTTTTCAGCTTGGTTCCACCAGATCTGACTGAGAGAGTTATTCTGAAAGGGGAAAAAAATGGAGGAAAGAAAAGAAAGGAAGGAAGGAAGGAAGGAAGGAAGGAAGGAGGGAGGGAGGGAGGGAGGGAGGGAGGGGGGAGGGAAAGGGAGAGAGAGAGAGAGAGGGAGAGAGAGAGAGAGAGAGAGAGAGAGAGAGAGAAGTATTCTAAGATACATAACTGACTTCTCCTAAAACCTAAGATACAGGGAAACTTGAAAGTCTCCTCTAGTTTTTCTGTCCCCACATGTCCCCTGTGAGGCACTGAAGTCTTTACAAACGTGAGGGTGGTGGGTAGGGAGTCCCAGTCTCAACGGGCAGGCTGGTCTTACTGTTTTTGTGGGGACTGTGATCTTATCTCCCCTGCTTACCGCACACCAAACCGCTGTTGCCCCAACACTCACTGCAGTGTGGGAGCTGAGAGCAGAAGCACTGACCTGATGGGAGGAGGGGGGGCGAGAGAGGCAAAAACACAGAGAGCAGCTGAACGACCAGCCCTGGGAGAAGCAACAGACATCCCCGCAGAGACCTTCGGGCCCTGCCACATGAAGTCAGGGTCCAGTGAGAAATTGTGTATTTGACCACTATTTTCACACAGTGAGGTAAAATTAAACCATAATAACTGGCTGCTTATTGAGTAAGATATTTAGTAAAACATCTTACATAGCAATGCTCCTTAATCATTCAAATGGCCCAGAATCCGATGTACAAAACTCAATTTGGCATGAACGTTTGGAAGACCAAACGGAATATCGGATGGGATATCAGAATGTATGTTCTGCCATCTATAATTTCTAGGAAGGAACTAGTTGACCCAAAGGCATACCCACCTACAATACTTGGCTGGAATCAAAGAAGTAAACCTATGGTGCTTATCTGGTCATGACCTGCTATTTCGTGATTACATAGTGAACTGATGATACGCCCTTTCGTCCTGATTACAGTTTATCCTCTCTGTTACGTCAAAATGCGGTACGTCATCAATTCTAAGACGCACACTTCTTTCATCTATTAACATTTCTCAAACCAGGATGCATCTTAATTAATGACATATTGCAAATATAATTGACTATGTTTTTCTTTCTAGTGGCACAAAAGGTAACAGTGTGTGTCATAGTCTGTGGTATTTTACAGCCAATGAAAATTAGTCTCGCTGCTATGAGAAATGCCATTTTATTGGCATTTCTGCAGCCTGTTTATCTTACTTCCCCAACTTGCATATGGGATTATGTTTTCATATTATTATACCCCTGGCCAGTAGAATATTACCAACTATATTTTAGGAATTCATCAAGAATCTGACTAACAACGATAAAAACACCATGACCCATGGCACCAAAAGAGTCCAGATTTCTGAAGAAAGAATCAGTTGGATTCAGCTGTACATTAGCATAACGCATTTACTGAGTGCAGATATGGACTGATAGATTTTAAAAGATGTTCCACAAGGGCTAAGTTAAAAGAGTTCATGTCTTCTTTGTCACAAAGATACAATTAGATGTTTTTCTTTTTCTTAAGCTTTCTCAGACTTTCCAAGAATCTTAAGGATGCTAGGAATCTCTGACAGAGTTTTGAGCATTCCATCTTCCTGTGAAAGGTTTTACCTGGAATGCTAGGGGGAAAAGTAAGACTAATTTTTAAAAACCAGGCTTCTCCGTACTGCACATTCCAGGGTTTCCTGTCGTCGTGAGAATCCCAGGGGTCCTATGGGATGGTAGAAGGTGACCCTCCTTCGGTTTACAGAACAGCTTACACTGTGTTCTCCTCAACTAAATAAAGTCCACAACTAACCCCCAGTGCAGTGACATTCAATATTCATACATGAAGGGTCTGAGCGACAGAGGCTCATCTTTAAAAATCTCCACTTACATGTATAGCAAGTAAATTTTGGAACCACAAATGAAGTTTCAAAATTGCACTGAACTGCGATTCTCATATGCCTGCTCCCTACTGACAGAATACGGGTTTTTCCTCTCTTCTGGGCCAGATAGAGATTTGTTTTATAAACATTTGTTAAATATTGGCTACATGTGTGAACTCTCCAGCTCAGTGAAGGTGCAAAAATAAATTACCTTCAAAGGACTTACAGTTTAATATACAAGATGTGGGACCCCATCCACCTCCTGAGAACGTCACTGTTTTTGGGAGCAATGACACTGGAAAATCTTTTTTAAGCATAAATATTTATATTGAGGCTGTGCAGAAGAAGACATGGCAGAAGACAGTATGTCATCCCCCTTACATTATGTGATGTCAGAGGCCTAAAAATAGCATAGGTATCTTTAAAGGAACTAATGCCAGGAGAAATAAAGGTATTTAAAAAGATCAATATCCATTTGGCATAAGGAACAAGTTTTTACAGGTCAGGAACACATGACTTTTCTGAACTCAGAAAAACCAGGCATTCCGGCATTGAGATTCCAAGAAAAAGAACCCATTTCACAACTCGGAGAAATGTATCTCAAGAGTTGCAATCTGCTCTCCCCTTTCTGGCATCACAGGGATGCAGGAGGAGAACGTGTGTTATTTGACATGAAACCTATGTGAGGCCACATCACAGCCTCCCCCTGCTTGGGCAGAACTTACTGCTATCTCTGGACGCAGAAATCAGACTACGCAGACCAGTGACAATGCACAGACCTTCTAGACAGCTGGGGCTGACAACAAGTGGCTGCAGGGGACACACCTTTTTTTTTTTGGTGGAAATGTTTAAATAGGGTACAGACTAATAAAAATAAAAAAATACACCTTGGGGCTCATACATGATTTCAGAATAAGGCATAATTGTTCAAACAATCTTATTTTGCATTGAATTTACATATGTGGCAATTGGGTCAAACAAATATCACCTACAAGAATAAGCAGAGTCAAATTTATCACAGAATTTGGAAAAAATAGGTCTTGCAAACTTTGGACTGCAAAGCTATCCCGTGAAATAATAACATTAAAAAAATGTTAGGTAAAAACAAGTAAATAAAGATATCAGTCATTTTAGAATTACTATGAAGTTAATTCTATCCAGTCCATCTACCACCCAAAATATATTCCTTTGAGTGTGTGTACTGGGTAAAGAAAATGAACCAAAATGGAAGTTAACATGATGATTTTATTTTAAAAATTGTGATTTAGTTTTAAAATGGCGATCTTATTTAAGAAATTTCTCTTTTAGAAAATTATCTTGTATAAAAACTTCATGCAACTGTCAGCATAGCTACACTAATCCATTTCTGGGATACAGTTTAAACCTTATCGAACCATACATTTGAAACAACTGCCTCTGATTGTATGTTGATTATACCTAATAAACCTGCGAAAACCATCTCTGTAGGTATTTACGAAGTTGCACTAAACACAAAACAGCACAGTGGGGACACAGCATTATTTAAAGGATAGCATTTCCAAGAAAGGCTGGTATTACTGCTTCCAACAGATCTTTAAGCATTTACTCAGATAGCCTTTCTTTCAGAAGTAAAACTTAGTAAAGTAGCTGTGATAAAAGGGGAATCATACTAAGAGATTAGTTAAATCGGGGACAGTGTAAGGTCAGTGAATAATGGCAATAAAACTATTGCTGCAGTTACTGTGAATCTGGAAATCCTGCAAACTCATCTAAACTTTGGTGGAAAATGCTGGGCAGAAATCAAAGAAGACACTCTTCCTACTAAAAGCAGATATAATAAATAGAAAACATTGCTCTTTATTAAAACCTTACCATACTTAATCCCAGCCCCAAATATATTGACCATTTGACAGTTGTGGGAAGAAAAATTCCTCTTCAATTATGGAAGTTTAATTTGTTACCTTCCATGACTTTCTATTGAAGAGACTAGGTAAATGTTTAGACTGCCTCTTTTCTGAGTTAATTTCCACAAGTTCTTTTAGGTCAGAACAGACCAGGAAAAAGTATGTTTAAACTAAGTGTCGTTCTAACAGGAAAAGACATTAGGTTGAAAAGAATTGTCTCTGCCGGTGCTCTCACCCTTTTGAATTTTTAAATATCATAAACCAAACACCGGATAGCCCAGCGTAATAAGGGGGATACACCTGCAAACAATTAAAAAGTCTGCTGTTTGAAGTTTTGAACAGGAGATGAAAATAAAGCAGAAGACAGAATGAGCGTACCAGGAGGAAAACAAACCTCCTGTTTCTGAGTTTTTGCCCACATACATATAGAAATAAAAAAAATAGTATATAGCATGTGATTTGAAATACACACACACACACACACACACACACACACACACACACACACACAAAAGCATGAAAAGGTGCACTTTGTTCTAAACAGTTTGCAGAGAACGTCAGGGCCCCCCTGCCAAGCTCTGTGTGCTGACACAGCAACAGGCCTGCTGAGGGCAGCCCCGGGGAGGACCAGGAAGAGAGCTGACTGGCAATGCCAGGACATCATGGCCTTCCGGGAGGGGCACATGCACGGGCATTTTGGCAGATTCGGGCTGTGGTTCTGGGAAGGGAGGGTCTTTCAAGAGGCAGTGAATATAGAATAGCCCCGCCTTAGGTAGACATGGTCCAAGAGGCTCAACATTCCACAATTCAAACTTTTGTAGCAAATTCTTTCAGTCTATAAAACTGGTTGAGCGTACAAATGGTTTTATTTAAAAAAAATAAAAAATGAGTATCACTCTACTTAATCCGGGCATGTGACAAGATGAGCGGACACAAGTCCTCTGCAGTCTCACGTGACTGACACCGGAACTCAGATATAGTATGACTTGCTAAGTGCATGAAGTATGCTCCTTTCCTGCAAATGGCACTTTGCCCGGGATAACATGTGTGGGCGAAGTAGAGGTGGAAATGGCACGTAGATAATGAATCTGAAGATGATTTTGGGTAAGGGCTACTCTCAGCAGAAAAACACAGCTCATGTTCCTTGAAGAACAGGTTTTTAACTTGGCTCCATCTCAGTGACTATTAATAATAATAATAGAATAACCCATCGCTACACCATCTGGGGTGGTGGATTGTCCAAGTTTTTTGTTGCCTGTCTTCCTATCCTGGGAAAACTGATTCCATCACAGGGGGAAATGTGAGATGAAATTCAAGTCAAGTAATTTTTCAACCTTACAGGGAACTTGGTGGAAAACCAATACTGCAATTAACAAGCATGTCAAGTGTTTGTTGTTATTATCTATGGAATCAGTACCGGGGTGAAACAAGCACCATCTCTGGAGAGTCTGACCCTCCTTGTTCCAAATTCCTCCCTTCTTGCCTAGTAATCGTGCAACCTTGGGCAATGTGCTCCATGTTGCTGTGTCCATTTTTGTTTAACCTGTTTAATATGGACAATAGTGTCTATCACGGAATTTGGGGGAGGAATAATGTAGGTAATAGTTTTAAAGCGCAGTCCCTGGCACAGAATAGAAATACAGTAAGTGGAAGCTGTTACTATTATTGTTATTACTTCAGCGCTCACTAGGACAGGCCCCTTTCTGGCTCTCACTGGAGGGTGAAGCATGAACAACACGGGACATACTCACAGCTACCACTGCTTGAGAAGCAGGTTAGTTTGCAACTGTACATGACGCGTTAAAGAGTAAGGGCTCTTAGCAGCCAGAGAGCTGGGCCTGGATGGCAGCCTTGGGAAAGATGACAACTAGGACTGTTGGTAAGAAAAGATTGCTGCTCTGGGAAGTTATAATATGCATGGGGAGGATAGATCTAAGAGCAATATTCAAAGGCCTGCTAATCATGCCCACCCCTTCCCTGTCTAGGAAAGAATACCAGGAATGAGCTGTCTGCTTAAGATGAGAATTCATCTAATGTTAATGTCCAAGATTTCAAAAAAAAACAAAAAAAGCTTCAAAATCATATCCCGTTTGTCCTCCCACTCTGTCCCGGGCTCCCGGGCTCCAGGCAGTCATCCACTTCTTGTCACAACAGCTCAGTTGGAATTTTCTGGAATTTTATATAAATGGAGTCACAGGTATGTACTTTGGGGAGGGAGGAGGAGGCGTATGCAGAGTCTTTTCCCGACTGCGGCCAGAGTCTTGAAGTCCCACTGCCAGTACCTGTCACTGGTCCTGAACCTTGGTTATGCCACACGTCCTTCTGAGAACCTCATAGATCTGTGAGCCATCTTTCTATTAAAAAAAAAAAAAAAAAAAAAAAGCACTAATCTACATTCCCACCAAATGCTGCATATAATTAATTTCAGGGCATACAGAGGAAAGAATTTGCTTTTTCTTAAAGCTGTCAAGTGTATGATCAGCCGGAGAATCTCGATCTGCTTATCACATCAAAGCTGAAAAGGCAAGTGGGACCCAAAGCTGCAGGGACCCTTCGTATTGCTCAGGAGATAGGCTTTTTCTCTTCCTTTATAGGGGGCATTATACTGATGGAACCAACTTTTTTCTATTTTTAATAGAAAGGCTGTCTTTTTCTTTCATTGCTATATCGGGTTTTTTGGTGTGTTTTATGAGGGTGAGGGATATTATGTTAATGGAATATTAATGAATGTGTGTGTATAAACTATACATTTTAATAAATAAATTATAATTTATATCTATAAAATATAAGGGTGAGCTTACAGTTGCAGATATAAATTACCTTGGAAGAGGATGGCCATAGCTACTGTGTTTTCCCGAAAATAAGACCTAACCAGAAAATAAGCCCCAGCATGATGTTTCAGGATGACATCCCCTGAACATAAGCCCTAATGTGTCTTTTGGAGCAAAAATTAATATTAGACCCGGTCTTATTTTCGGGGAAACACGGTACATGCAAAACCACCCATCAGGTTAAAACACCCTTTGACATCACTCAAAATATTTCATTTTCTGCCTAGATGACAATGTGTTTTCTGTCTTCCCTTTAGCAATAAATGCTGCAACACTATTTATCAAAGGAATAAACATGAATGGAAATACATTGCTGTGAAGAGATGACAGACAGATCTCCTGGCAAACAACTGCTCGAGGGCGATTTCCTAAAGCCCAGATTCCTGAGAAAGGAAATGGAAGACACTCAGCTCTTGAGAAAGCTCCAATGCCAGCTTTGATCTCAATTATAGGACGCTATTACTGGAAAGTGCATGTTTGCATTTCGGGTTCAAAAGGGATACACTATGGCGTGTTTCCTAGAAAGCTGAGGAAAGAGCCATGAAAGCTTTGTCACTATTACTTTGAAAGAATTGTCTCTTTTTTTAAAAGCACCTGAGAAGACTGTTAAGACCGGCATGTCACAGCTCATAGGGTTCCCAGCCCCATGGCCTTGGAAGGTGATGGCTGGTGGAGCGGTCTGCTGGAAGGTGGGGATGTGGGACCCCTTTCCAGCTCTGGGCGACCACTAGCGGTGTGACCTCGGGCGGGTTCATTAACCTCTCTGGCCTCAGTTTGGCTCCAGAAACAATGCACGGGGTGAAGGTCATCTCTGAGATACTTTCTGTCCACAACCACCTGCTCCTGGGTTTCTGTTCACTAAGCAATGCTCACATTCCAGTAAACATACGCTAACTCTTAGCCTGGATAGAAATAGTTAATAAAAAAAAAAAAAATGAATAGTGAGAATTAAATAGACTCTTAGGCCAGTTCATGCAGTGGACATTGCTGGGGTTCAGCATATAAAAGGCACAAAGAATCAAATTTCAGTCAGCTTTTCGGATTTGTGTAAATACTATACTTTTGTAGATATCTAAGAACTTTTATTGGGCTAAAATGTTTTAATTAACGCTTTCCTAGTCTTTTGCCTGTCAAATGGCATTAAACTCAGTGGAGGAATTATTTCATACTGTCTAGGCAAATATTTTTGAGGTAATGGAAAAACATCTCAGAACAGTCTAGAGCAGCAAAAGGGAGGGAGGGGGGGGAGAGAGAGAGAGAGAGGGAGAGAGAGAGAGAGAGAGAGAGAGAGAGAGAGAGAGAGAGAGAGAGAGAGAAATGAGCCACAAAGAAAAAATGTCTCCAGCAGATACTGCAGAGTAGCTGAGAGGGAGGAAAAATGAAACAAAACAGCCCATGAATGAGCCCAAAGCTTCGACTACTGACATATTTTGATTGATTGCTGGGTTAAAATGGTGTGAGACGTATGCTCACACTACAGCTGTCTTCCTTTTTCACAAAAGGAGCTTTTCTCTCTTTTTTTGAGAAAACATATCGAGTCCAGATGATCTGGGCATGAATTCCTCTTCCTACCCCATGGCATTTTCTAGTTCCTTTCCTGTTCTTTGCAACCCACGGGCAGAGGCAGGCCTGGCAGGGAGGGGACGGGGAAGGGGGAGTGTTCACTCCATGTGTGTCCTCGGGCCTTGCCCTGCAGACCAGCTCCTCCAGCACCAAAGGGTGGGGGGCAGCTGTCACTTGCCATCCCGAGTCCCTGCAGCCTGAAGGAGTGACAGGTCGTCTAGTCTCTAGTCCCGCCTTCTCCCAATTTGAAGCTTCTCAGTTACCACCCTCACACTTTTTCTGTATATGAGGCTCCATTGTGCAACTATGTAATAAACACTTTTCTTTAAATGGTTCATTTTTTAAATTCAAACCAGTCTAGTTTAACAAAAATAGGAGTTAAACATAAATATGTGTGTAATGAAAGCAACCCAGTTTTATTTAATCCCCTCAAACTGCAGCCTCATCCCTGTCCTCGCCTTGTTAACGAAGAAGTTTACGAAGATGACAGAGTCTTCCTAATTTGGAACCGACGTCTTACCTTGACATCATCAGAAGGAATGAAAGATAATCGAGAAGGAAGAATTTTCTTACGCTATGACTCAGGGTTACTTAATGCTTTGTCTATGAATCATTAATAATCTTTCAAAGCTGGGGGAAAACACAGTGGAAATAGGGTACGTTTTGCTGATACGATACAAAGTAAAAAAAATAAAAAAGAAAGAAAAGAAAAAGTCCATTTATCCTACAAGACTCACAAATTTTAGGTTGATGCATTGGAAAGCGACCTAGACTCCCTCTTCACACAGTATTTACTCTTGCTTGTGCATGAAACACCCTAAGAAGATTTTAAAAAATAAAAACAGAAAGTCTTCCTCCTTGATGAAAAACCTTAGGATTTGTTTGTAGAGAGAAAGCAGCCACACAGCAATACAGATCACAGCAAACATTTGTTGGAATGTCAGCTAACACAGCAATAGCTTTCCTTTGCCCTCCTAATAATCATACCCTCAGCATCGACTACGGGCCAGGCACGATGTCACATGCTTTCCAAACATTATCTTATTGACTCTTCCTGCCCAGCCAATGAGGTAGATACGTTGTTATTCTCATTTATGGGTGAGGAAACTGAGGTTCACAGAGGAAACTAAATAAGCCCCGGGTAACACCACTGGTAATGGAGGAATGGGACTCGAATTCAGTTCTCTACGTTGTTTATTGCACAGAAATAAGGAGTCCTAAGGGTGAGCCAGGAAAACTTAGTTATCAATCATGCTTTTCATTTTCTTTCTGGTTCCTGCCTGCTGCAGTTTCTTCCATATAGAAAAGGCAGCACGTTTCAGATCCTTAACATTTGGGTGCAGTTTTAAATCCTGTCAGCTGCCAGAATGGTCAGAAGAATGCCTCTGGAGCCCAAACCCCACTGCCCCACCTATGGGGGTGTGGCCCACGGCAGCATCCAGTGCTGGGAAGGTTATCGGAGAGGATTGCATTAAAAATCCTTTAATCGGCCTTATCTGGAAGCCAGGCTCTGTAGCAAGCCCAGGAGCTTAGTTTTAAAAATCAAACAATGGCCCCCACACTAACCATTTCCCAGCCTGTGTGGGCAGCCCACAGAAGCCTATGGGTTCTTAGCCATTATCATAGGGACAGAGGGCAGACTGTGTTTTTTCCAAAACCTCAAGCTCACACTGACGTATGACTCTAAATTGAAAGTCAAATTTAAGGTAAAATCATGAACTAAGGTATGATGCAGCGAATGTTATCAAATGACTCACCTGCACAGCTGGAGGGCATTATGTGAGGCTAACCGCCCCTTCCCCGGGGGTGGGCAGTGGGCACCACGCTGCCTGCCGTGTTTCAGGAGCTCCAGCACATGCTGCCTGGATTTGGCCAGAGCAGCAGCGGCCATGCTGCCAGCAGGCTGAATTACTCCTGGACCCAGTCTAGGCATTACCTCCTGCTCTTTTTACTCTCTCCTCCAATCTGGTCCAACTCCCTAAAGTCACATCATTTAGAAATCTGTGTATTTAGCAACAATCACAAACAATATTAAGATGGAATGCTAATGAATGTTAATATTCATTGTTTATCAAGCAGCCTAACCTTTCCCTAGGCTAATTTCTAGCCAGGAAAATTTAATCGCTTTTAGAAATTAGAGTACCAACAAATTACAACTATTTGCATACAAAGAATATATCTGTTAAGACAAAGGAGCCAAGAACATACAATGGGAAAGGACAGTCTCCTCAGTAAAGGGTGTTGGGAGAACTGGACAGATACATGCACAAGAATGAAATTGGACCCGTCTTACCCCATATAGAAAATTAACTCAAATTGTATTACAGACTCGAACATAAGACCTGAGCCCATAAGACCCGTAGAAGAACACATAAGCTCGTTGACTTTTTGGTTCTGACCTTAAAAGCAAAGGCAACAAAAATAAAAATAAGCAAATGGGACTACATTAAAGTAAAAAGTTTCTGCAGAGCAAAGGAAATCATCAGTAAATGAAAGAGCAACCTGCTGAATGGGAGAAAATATTTGCAAATCATTTATCTGATAAGGGGTTAATATCCAAAATACACGAAAGACTCATATGACTCAAAAAACAAACAAACAAACAAACAAACAAAAAACCCCAATCTAATTAAAAAATGGACAGAGGATTTTAAAAGACATTTTACCAAAGAAGACACACAATGGCCAACAGGTCCGTGAAAAGATGTTCAACATCACTAATCATCAGGGAAATGCAAATCAAAGCCACAATGAACTATCACCTCACACCTGTCAGCATGGCTGTCATCAAAAAGACAAGAAATGACACAGTCTTGGTGAAGATGTGGAGAAAGGGGAACCCTCGGACACTGTTGGTGGGAATGTAAATTGGTGCAGCCACTGTGGAAAACAGTATGAAGGTTCCTCAAGAAATTAAAACCAGAACTACCTTATGATCTAGCAATTCCACTTCTGGGTATTCATTTGAAGAAAAAGAAAACACTGACTCAAAACAATATGTGTACTTCATGTTCATTGCAGCGTTATTTACAATAGCCAATATTTACCACATTCAGCCATAAAAAAGAAGGAAATCCTGCCATTTGCAACAACATGGATGGACCTTGAGGTCATTATACGCAGTGAGGTAAGTCAGACAGAGAAAGACACATTTTGAATGTCCTCACTTAAATGTGGAATCTTAAAAAACAAACAAAACAACCAAGATTATAGGTAGACGTGGTCAGCTGAAGGTGGGCGAAATGGGTGAAACAGGGCAACAGGTACAAACTTCCACTTATAAAATAAATAGATCATGTGTGAATAATTTACAGTATTGTGAGTACAGCTAATAATACTGTATTGTACATTGGAAAGTTGCTAAGAGAGGTGATCTTAAAAGTTCTCATCACAAGACAAAAAATTTCTAACTATGTGTCGTGACGGATGTCACTAGATTTACGGTGATCATGTCACACCATGTACAAATACCGAATCATGATGTTGTACACGTGAAACTAATATATTATATGTCAATTACATCTCAGTTTTAAAAAGAGCCTGTTTATTTTTCGGAGCGGCTTACAGGACACCACTGGAGCCGCAGCACGCCCTTGGGACGCCTAGAATATTCCTGCAGCTGCTGTGCTTAACAGCTGGCTGGGGACATCAGCAGCAGAGGATGTCAATAGAAGAGGTCACAGCTGGGATAGGTAAGCCTTAAGGACTTGCTTTACACGTTCATGTCTTTGTTTCACATATTTTTGTAATTATTATCTAAAGTCCCTTACAGGTCAGTAACACAATGTCAGTACAGAGAGGAGCTGTCTCTCATACGATCAGCTCTCGGCTTCCTTCCCCGCAGAAAGTCAGATCCAGCACCTGAGTCTGTCCCTATAGAGAGACAGCTGGGGAGCAGCTGTGATCGCAGGGACACCAAGAAATGCAAAAGGAAAATGGTGGTGGCCGATGACATGCCATCCTGCTGGAAGTGTGACGGGAAAAGATGCCTGTGGTGATCCCACACCTGGCTTTCAGGGTCAGAGAGAAGGCACAGACATTGGACAGACAGCTCTGCTGTCAAAGACGCTCAGACTCTCCCCCCAGGAAATTCAGCTCTGTGACTACAGTACCCAAGATCTGAAAGGCCACTGGTGGGTGCAACCTTGAAGACATTCACACTTTCCTTTTGATTTCTTTGCAGAAAGAGTCCTGGTAACAATTAGCCTTCACCTTTGACAAGTGCTGTGTGGAGAAGCCAAGGGGAGATTTTCACAGGAGCGAGAGAGGTGTGGGGCACTCAGAGCATTCCACAGAGAAACTTCAGCCTCCAAGCAAGGAAAGGGCAGGACTTCACACTTATTTGCATGAAGATAAAATCCACTGTTATCGCACCTGGAGCAAGGCACTGCCAGCCTGGGAGGAATTTCACTGAGAAACCAAACATGTCTGAGACTGGAGCCAGCAGGAACCCTGACCTCCCGGCTCCCATGTAACCGTATGTTCACCGTGACTGTGGATTTGAATCTTGGAGGAGTCGGTCGGGATGCCAACTTGATAGATATGTCCTATGTCATTAGGGGGCAGAGCATGAAAATGTTCGCTAATGCTTTTTTGGCTTGGAATTTGCAGAGGCAAAGGCGGCTGGCCTGGACTGCAGGACCCAGTGCAAGGCCAAGGCGAACTCACCGTAGGATGGAAGCCAGGAAGTCGCCTTAGCCAAAACCCAAACCCTGGTGCTTCTGGATGCTCCTTCTAAAAGGCGAGCGTTAGTTAGAATGTTCAAGATGGTATCTTCGGGATAAACCAAAGCCATAACGAATGGCGTGTGTGTGGCCCTTGCAGTGTCGTTTCGTGCACATTTGGAAGTCCTGGCGGCAGCCCCCCTGCTCCCCGCCAGCGCTGCCAGTGATCGTGGGTCCCAGTTCAGGGGTTTAGGGTGGGCAGGTCCCTGGCCTGAACACATCCCACACGCTGAACCCCCAGGCACCATGAGGAGACACGCTCCCACTGCCCAGGACCCAGAGCTGGCGGAATTCACACGGTCCCCTCAGCCAGGGCTGGTGGAGGCCCAGTTCATCCCAAAAGAACAGACTCAACAAGGGTGCTGCTTCATTAACTATGGTTATGCACATGAATTCTCCCCTCATGGAAAAAGCATTTTAAGTCAGCTAGCACAAACTCTGAACTCTTCCTCTGCCATCTATAAGTCAGGGGACCTTGGACATGTTACTTATCTTCCTTGGTCTGTACCTTTTTTTTTTTTGTTCCTATAAAGTGAGTGTAATAATGCTATAAACTGAAAGTATTTCAAGGAGAAATGAGTGAGAAACATATGTAAAACGCACCTCGTGGAATGTCTAATTCACAATAGACGGTCCCTATATGTTCATTCAACTTGGAAAGCTTGATAGAAGGTTTTATTAGGGGAGTAGAAAACAGGCTTGCAGTTAAATTTTCCTCATCTGTAATTATCGACTGTAAGATGGAACGCTTAGATTTCTAGCCAAGAACATGATTTTCCCTGGGGCACAGTGATGAAAGCTTAGAAGGTACAGTTGGAAAGTCATTTGAAGGTCACTCTGCTTAGTAGTTAAGCTGAGGAGTAAATCTTAGATTCAAATCCTTCTTCTGGTAACTCTTAATTGCGTAATCTTATTGCTTAGTCTCTCAGTGTTTCAGTTGCCTCATCTATAAAATAGGAATCACATTAATAACTACCTCATAGGGTGGTTTTAAGTGGCTGACACATAGTACACCAGTCCCCTCTTATCAGCAGGGGATATGTTCCAAGGTCCACAATGGGCGCCTGGAACCAAGGAGAGTACCAAACCAAGAATATATATATATGCTGAGTACCAAGCATGTATATACATGTGTGTGTGCGTATACATATATACTGTTTTTCCTATAAGTGATCTGATAACCCAGACAGCTTCTAGGTGACTCATGCACGGGGAGTAGATGAAGTACGAAGACGCTTGCTGGACAAAGCGAGCGGTCACTTCCCAGGTGGGACGGAGCAGGAGGCGTGAGAGTACATCACGCTGCTCAGGACGGTGTGCAATTTAAAATTTAGGCATTGTTTATTTCTGGAATTTTCCGCGTAATATTTTCAGACCACCGTTGACCACAGGTAACTGAAAGCTGATAAAATGAAAGCTCAGATAAGGGGAGACTACTGTATATACAACAGATCAATATCAGCTCGTATTAGAATTATTATTTGTTGCTTTATTAGCATTATTACTAGTAAGTATTATTAATTGTTCTCTCTGTATCACTTAGGCTAGCTTAGGTTATACTGTGCTAACAGTGCCAGAATTTTAGTGGTTAAAACAATGAAGATTTCTCTCTAGGTTACGCCAATGACCAGTGTGGGCTGGCAAGGGCTCTGCTCATCCCTCCCGAGGACCCAACCTGGTGGCCAGGCCATTTTACACACACCTTCATTGTTACTGTGGTAGCAGAACAACCCTCTGCAGTGTCTGCGCAGCTGATCAAATGTTTAGCTATGGATCTACCCACAATCCACTGGGTGGAGCCAGTCAGATGACCCACCCAGATGCTGAGGGATTAGGACACATTGTCCTCCCAATGCCTAGATGAACAGGGGGCATCGGATACTGGGGGGGGGGGGGGGGAGTAGCAGAAACTGGCACGTTTCCCATGGCTTTCTTCAGGAGCGGCTCCTACTTGTGCTGAAATAAGCAAAACCAGAATTATCTGGGGATGGGAAAGAGGATTATTTTCTTCTCCAAACTGGAGGATGAGAATTCTTAAGCGAGGAAGGCAGAAATGCACAAGGAAAGAACATGTGTTCATTTATGTATTTTCTCATTACTCACAGAAAGGAAAACGTAACTGTCATTGAGCTCTCTAGATTCTTATGACAGATATAAAAACGTTGAAAAGTGAATTATTTTAAACCCATCTTGGATCATAACCCTATGTAAACAAAATGGGAGTAATTACTCAAAACTTCACTCAAGAAATAGCTTTACCTTAGTTATCGCAGAAAATATAAATTTGCCATTAATTCCGATTTTATATACAAAAAAAAAAAAGGTTCCCTCCGAGATCAAACTGCTTATCACGCATGAATCCATTGTCTGAACCGCCTGGGAAATTAACTTTCACTGAACACTGTTGGGCTGCTGGCCTGTGACGCTTTGTTTCACAAGAACAGGTCATCTGTTCCTGGGATCTGACTCGTACCTCGTGACCAAACAGGCAACAGTTTTCCAAATGAGAAAATCTACATGTGTAACATTGATTTATACATAGTACATGTGCTCTGTGGTCTGAGTCCTCATTACTGATGGACAAAATATTGGAAAACCTTCCCCGAATTCACCTCAGAACAGTTGATCGTAGGTTGATCCACCTTCTTGTAAAAAAGAATGAGTAGGAAAACTGTAGCTCAAACTTCCACAAGATACTTCTTTTTTTCCTTTTAACAGCAATGAAGTCCAAACATTCTTTCTGAGGTTGCTTTGCTTTCTCTCCTAGCTCAATCTTCAGAATAACTTGCAAAACTGACACTAGGGGGGAAAATCTGAGGCCGTCTCCGCTCACAATCGCTCAGACTCCCTCCTCTGCATCTGCATGAACTCATAGTCCCTCACACATGTTTAAAAGCTCAGACTGTGTGTTTTTCCCTTTGCCCACGCTTCTTTTCAGCGCTGAAGTCATTAAGTAGAAGGTGGCAATCGTCCCCTGCTGACAGATAGAACAGACTCCTTTTTGTCGTTCAGTAATCACTTCATTGCAGGCTATTCATGAAACCACTTTGGAGATGATGATTTTTGAAAAGACTTTTATACATACGTATATAAAAAGATCACATATGAAAGGAGTCCTGCGCTACTGAATAACTGCCACCCAGAGCTAGCGGCCCTCCATCTCAGACAGACTCAAGCCTCTGGTCCCTTTCCTGTGCAGGTGAGATGGCAGTTGGTGCCGACTGTGGCTATGGCCTTTGTGGCACCCCCGATGGGCCAGGTCTGGGTCCTCAGTTCAATATCCTTTTACTACTTGAAATTAGATGGTAATTTAATGTGCATTTGCACACATGTTTCTCTGCAGACAGGGCTTGTAGTTCTCAGAAGCTGCTCAAAATGGATTCACGACCTCCCTCCCCTTCCCCGCCCCACAAATTTGTAAAAGCCACTGCATTTGTTAGGTTTCCATTACAGGACATGCAGCTGTCCAGGGCTCAGGATATGTCCGTGTGGGCCATGGAGGGACAGTCCAGGGATGAGAGGAGAGCCAGACTGGCAGGTGGACATAGTGGCAAGCAGGTCACAGGTTCACAACTACAGATGACATCCAGAAAGTTCAACGTACGCTATTCAGTGTCCAAGCAGCCCAGAGGACACGTGAGAAACAGACCTGGCAGAAAGGCAGCCCTGGGGAGTGTATCCTCCACTGACAGCAGAATCCAGGCTCTGGACATGGAGCCTCAAGAAGTGGTGACAAGGAGGCCACTGGGACCCAGGACTAGTCAGAGGAGGACAGTGGCTTTTATCCCTGCCTCCCAAAAAACAGGTGCTGAGCACAGATATCAAAATGAGGTTCTAGTCATCAGAATTAGAACACAAGACAGAAATTGTTACTGGAAACAAAAGGTAGCAGAGACGGAAACCCATTCTCTCTTCCTCCACGGCAGCAGAATTACAGTTGACCATATATACAGAGGGTGCCAAAAAAATGTATGCACATTTTAAGAAAGAAAAAGACTGTATTAAAATTACACTGATGGTAACCACCTTGAGCACCTCTTGTAATTGCAGAAGTCAAACGTGACTTGTATTCATCTTTTGTTACCGGTATATATTGAGTATTACAATTTTAATACAGTTTTTCTTTCTTAAAATGTGTATACATTGTTTTGGCACCCTCTGTATATATTCGGTACAAACAACGAGACGTGTGTGTGTGTGTGTGTGTGTTAGTAATGATATCTGCCTCCCTGAGTTGTTCATAGACATAATGAAGTAATATAAATTCTGTGCTGACACACGCTAGGATTCAGCAAGTATAGCTGTTATTTTAAGGTTGGGGGTACCAGCAAAGACATAGCTCATCTGAACCGCTCAGGCTGTGGGATAAATGAGCATTCACGATCCCATTAAATGCCCCACACCGGCCACAGCAAAGGACATTTTAGAACTGCTGTATATGTGTTAGTGTTTTCTTCCTTTTTCACAGAAGAGACAAGGAGATTATCCTACTGTTTTTGTTTAACCTCTGGTGTCTAAGAAGTCTTTTGCTGCAAAGATAGCAGGCATCCTTCCCTCTGGTTCAGTCGTCAGAGAAGCCTGGTCTGCGCTGAATAATATGAAAGCCCAGTGGGGCGAGAAGCCTGGGTTACTGGGCCGTCACAGAATCAGGCCAGAGCAGTCCAAAGCAGGACAAACTGTACCGCTGCACAGCCAGTCCGTCCCAAAATAGAGAGGCTGGGATGCTGGCTGAGCTTGGCAGGACCTCTCTCTCTGAATGCAAACGTCCTCTAATTGCCAGTCAAGTGCCTTGAATGAATGGGAGAGAATAAAGTGGAAACCAGAAAAGTTTAGGTTAGATACTTGTTTCCTAAAAATATTTTTCTTTCGTCCCCCCCCCCCCCCCCCCTATTTTCAACGGCTCTTGTTTATTTGGCCTGTCTCTTTTAGGACAAAGCCAGAGTGGTCCAGAACGCACAGTACTCCCTGGGGGCCGAGCAGGTGTTGTTCCTGCAAAGACTGCATTACCCTGGTCTCAGGCATTTACGTCCAGAAAGCAAAAGAGAGGGCTGGAGCGAGGGCACCCCCCGCTCTGATTTATGCATCCGAAGTCTGAGCCTGGTTCTCCGCCCCGACGACTAAGCACACTGAACTCCTGGGGAATGGACAGGGCAAAGTCTTCCTGGCGTTCCAGCAGCATTTCTGCGCTGCCGGCCTCTTTCCGTGAGAACCCCGACGGCAATCCCACTCCTCCCCACGCGTCAGAGCACCACGCCGCGGGAGAGCCCTGCCCCTGGGGAACGCAGCAGACCCTGCTGGCGGCCCGGCCCCACTGGAAAACGACCCAGTGCAAGCAGTCGGCTGGTTTGCTCGCCTGGGGGGCGCCAGAGCAGGAATTCCGCTGGGGCCTGGGCACGTCTTCCCGCGGAGCTGCTGTCACTGGACCACATTGCGGAGGGAGCGTCAGCACCGACAGCTGTTTCCTGACCCAGTGATGGTGTGCACCATAGAGACACATAAACGCTGAGCATTTATTACTAAAGCGTAGTTTGGGGTGCATTTCATATAAACACTCAGATGTTTTGCAAACGGACGGCCTCACAGGCAGACTCGGGTCCTTTTTAAAATTTCTCGTGGCCGTTTTAATAATGGACTCGGACCCCTTTTAGGTGACACTGGGTGGAGATCTGCCCGCCCAGTCCCACGGTCTCCTATCCGGTCCGCCTCACCTGGTGGCATTAGTTTTCTGACTCCTGAAATGGTTGATGTTTGTGAAAGTCAGAAACAGTCTGGTTTCATCCTTAGCGTCACACACAGCCGTTAGCCAGAAGCCGTGTGACTTGCTAGGAAGGCGTTACACGGTTCCAGCAATAACCTTTTACCATGGCCGTGGCCCTGGAACACGCAGGCTCGGAGGTCGTTAATGAGCGAAGCACCCGCCGTGGGAGGGAGGCCAGATGCCGGCTCCGTCCCTCCCAGACCAGGGCTGCGGTGCTGCCATCCCGCCTCGGGTCACCGCGCCACAGATGGAAAGCGGCAAGTTCAGCAACAGAGAGAGAGAGAGAATGCAAAGTGGGGCTGGGCGTGAGTGGGTGGCAAGCTCCATGTGAGAATAATTTGTTCCTTGCCAGAGAGAAGCAAAAACGTACTTCTTTGGGTAATAATGAACTTGCTTTATTGATGAGCATCCAGGAGCGTGAGGAGACGGAGCGCGTGGGCTGTCACCAGGGTAACCGAGTGGGCAGTGGTGCAGGCAGGCTGGCGAAGTCCCTGCGAGCCACCGAGAAGGGGTTCGCTGTCACTCCGCCGCCTGCGCGAACAGAGGTGCCGCAATGGGGGCTCACCTGCGGGCAGGGGCAGGGGGCTGGCAGGCGGCGGATACTCTAGCTCATTCATCAGGAAAGCGGAAAAGAAAGGAAACCGAGAAAAGGAAAGTAGCACGTGCTGGGGAAACACAGCAAGTCTGTGTGTAGACACACGCGACCACGTTCAGAGCCTGGAGACATGACCAGGTTGATTGCCTCAACGGACCTTCAGCCCTTGGTAACCCCAGCAATGCTGCGGCAGGGAACCCGCGTCTCTGGCTCCTTAGCTGATGCCTCAACCAACCTTATCACTGGTTGATGGGTGTGCAAAAGAAAAGTCCTTTCACTACATGTGCTCAGCAAAAACACAAAAAACAAAAGAAAACAATTTCTGACTGAAAACATAATTAGCTGTGTCAGATTAGCATAGCACGCGAAGCCCACCGATTTGTGAGGTCCTGAATAAAGACTCAGGACCTATTCAATTAGAGATTTCTGTGAAAAGAATTGTGTTTCCTGTTTTCACTGATCAACACACATAAGTATCGTTGTAATACAATAAACCGTTTCCTTTATAGTGTACAATTCAATGAGTTTTGACAGATGCATACAGGATTTTTCCGTTTCCCCAAAAGTTTTCTGATGCCCCTGAACAGCCCATCCCTTTCTCGATTCCCCTCTTCACGCCAGTCTCCCCTTCCCCATCAGCTTCCTACTTGGAACCCAAGGCCTGGTTTCAAGGAGGGAGACAGTTCCATTTAAGAGAGAAAGAAGCTGTGTGCATTCACATTACGGGAGGGCCCGCTCCTATCACCTGGACCACAGACACACCTGCTAAATTAGGGTGCATAAAAGTTCAGCCCTGCTCCCCCACCAGTTGCTATAAAAACAGAAGCCAAATATTTAACATTGTGCTGACATTTCGGGCTGAGATGGTCTAAATGAACCAGCACAGACATATTATTGCTACCATTCCGTGCACTTTTCCATTCTGTTTGTAAGATGCATCATCTCTCGGGCCAGAAACCCAGGTTAGGTTTAGTCACCACACCTACAGCTCTAAGCACACTTCCAGAAAATAAACACACCCCCTTCCCTGGCACCATGCTGCCACCCAGCAGGCTGCCATCTTAGTCACCATCCTTGCTTGATTCTTGCACTTTCAACAAGTTTTCTCCTCTACTGTCTCCAACAGAATGCTGCTCTCTCCGTTCCCTTCAGCCAACTTCTTCACTTGCTCTTCCTGTCTGAGGAGCACATCAACTTTTTAATTAAATGAGATGGGACAGGCAACGGACTTTATTAAATATAAAGGAACAACAAGATCTGAGCTATTGTTTTCTCACAGAGGAGCTGACACTGGAGTAACTTCAGAGAGGTGAAGACCACCTGCCTCCACGTCTCTGATGCAGTTTTTCACCTCACCTGCTCTGCCAGCTGCCACCCAATAGCTCCTCCGTCAGATTGAAACGAACCTCCTGCTGTTAGCTCATTACACATTTTTAACCTTTTAAAAATGTATGTTTCATTCACAAGCTGGGCATGAAAACATTCTGACTGTAACAATATAGAGAAAGCGCAAGTCCCCTCAGCTTTCATCAGTTCCTCTCCCTTTTCATCATCTGCTGCAGAAAAACCACTATTGGCAGTTTGGCTCGTATCTTCTCAGACCATTTTCTATAAATTTAAATATGTATATGTTTTTCCAGTCAGCATGGGGAGCAGGTAAACACTGTGCTCACTTCCTCTCAGGACCACATCGAAATTACAACTAAACTACAGAATAACCATTATGGAGAATCACCTGAAGTCCAGCTGAGCCGAAGTCCCACCTCTGAGGACATACAGAAGAAGCCACTTCAAGGCCTGTAGGAGGGGCAGAGACACAGAACGGGCTGGTCCCACACTTACGTGTGACCATTAAGTCTTAGTGTTCACATACTATCTGAATGAATCCACTCTTCCAAGCAGTATCTTCCCAGGAGACAGCTACTATTACTGTGCTTCCCCGAAAATAAGACCTCGCTGGACCACCGGTTCTAATGTGTCTTTTGGAGCAAAAATAAAAATAAGACCCAGTCTTATTTTACTATAATATAAGACAGTCTTATATAATGTAATATAAGACTGGGTATAATATAATATAATATAATATAATATAATATAATATAATAATGCTGGGTCAGATATAATATATAATATAATATAATATAATATAATATAATATAATATAATATAATATAATATAATATAATATATACCAGGTTTTATATTAATTTTTGCTCCAAAAGATGTATTAAAGCTGATGGTCCGGCTAGGTCTTATTTTCAGGGAAACACGGCAGTGTTCCATTTTACAGATGAAGAAACTGAGCTGAACAAAAATGAAGTCACTTGACCAAGGGCAGGCTACTGCTAAGGGACAGTCTCTATGCTGCACTCAGCAGTCTGATTCCTGAGCCTAGACTTCAGCGGTTATTCTAAATGGCTGAATCAACAGCATCTTTTCTTAGACCTGGAGATCTTTACAAAGTTGCCAGTTGCCACTTCCGTCTTTCTTGTTACTTCATTTGAGGACTTATTTCTTTTCCCAGTGCCATATTTAGATGTATTGAGGCCACATATTTGTGTTGGAGCTTTTACTTAAATGAAAGAGAAAGTGAACCATCGGACTTTAGATGCATCTTTGACTCAAGGGTTCTAATTTTGCTTATTCTCTCTGGAAATGTGCAAACATCCTAACATCCCAAATGTGTGTGTGACTGAAGCTTCTGACATTAGACAGTAACATTCCTTCTATCACTTCCCACGACTCACCCTACCGTCAGTCACTGAACTCTTCTGCAAACTCCATTCACTCACTGCCGTCCTACGTCAGTACCTAACATCGGGTAACCAAAGATGAAATTTGTCATTCTTCCGCTGTTTTTACACTGGCTGACTAGTTGTGCATTCAAGGGTTAGGTCACAGTTACCACAAGCCGGTTACTTTCCTGGATACATGAAGATGGTGGTATGTGGGGAAAGTGGACTCCGGCAAATGATTTCTGGTTTTGAAATCGGTGGTGGTATGTGAGGGACTAGAATCCTTCAGTCCACTTGAAGACAGTTGCCACGTGTCAGCCTAACCCAAATGGTGTAACACAGCGAGGGAGTCGCTGGTGCTCAGGTCACTCGATAATGACCGAAGAGCCAGTGAAGGGTCAGCTGCATTTGTCTAAGTACCTTGTGACAAAAGAACAAATTGCTTCCCGGTCTGCCTGCACACTCTGTCACTGTAGGCAGATCTGGGGAAAAAAATTGTGTGTGTGTGTGTGTGTGTGTGTGTGTGTGTGTGTGTGTGTGTGCCTACATGCAATTGGGTTTAAATGAGATGAAAGGAAGAAATTAGTGCTGTTGATAGTCTCACTTTCTTTTTGAGGAAACAACTGACCATATTGGCTTCAGGAAAAAAGATCCCACAAACCATCTGTGCGAAGAGCTGTATCAATTCAAACGCAAGTGGGATTCCACACAGCCACTGCCAGAGGCAGAAGGACTGCAGAAAACCCCCGAGGTTGTCTGTTTACAGGAGAAAGAGGAAGTTGTGCTGGTTCTGCTAACTGCATGCAGAGGCCTTGTCTGAGGCGCCAGACACGCTTTCCTAGCTGGGTTTGCTGCAGGGGCTCAGACGTTCTGGAGGCAGCATTATCAGCTCAAGGCATTCATCCCACAACTGAGGACCAACCTATTTCCCTGATTTGAGGTGAAATATCCTTCCTTTGGTCCTGTCCAAGACGTCTTTCTAGAGATGCAAAGCAGAAGACCCCGAAATTCAGCAAGTAGAATTCAAAATGAGAGGCATCTCTTCTTACTGATTTTTGCACCCACTTGAGATATTTTCCTTTAAAACACACACACACACACACACACACACACACACACACACACACACAGATTTTAACGCCATCTTGGAAGCATGGTTGGAAAAGTCAGAGGTTCATATCATGCTAACATGGGAAGCAAACAGGGGCCCAAGACGAATCTAAGTGCGTCATTTACGTGGGAGGCATCCTTTAATGCCTTCTCCTGGGTCCATGGAGGAGTGCTCGTGTCCACAACCATCCTGGAATCTGCTAGATGACAGACACCAATTCTTCAAGTCAAGATCAAGAGTATATGAATGGTCGTCCACCGATAACGCTGATCTAAGGGCATCGTGTGGTCTCAGTCATCGTGAATTGCTGGGGGTGGGGGGCAAATGTTTACATCAGGCGACAAAGAAATGAATAATTCTGCATTGTAACTCATTTCTCACCTGACAGAAGCCCGCGTCCGAACGCTGCTCTGTATTCATCTGCAATTCAGGAACGTGTGGTTTCCATTATGTTCCCAACCAGGCCTCAGCAGAACCAAACCATTTTTAAAATAGCAGAGCAGGAAAAATAAAGCAGGGGCTGGAGCCCCGATTCCAGTTGCACGTGGTGTCATATAACGTACATGCAGTGTTCTCACGTTCCTCCTGTGACCGCGACAGAAGATGAAGCATCCGCAGTTCCGTTTTTTTAGGCCACAGCTCCGTTTTTTTAGGCCACAGTTCAGGAGACTTACAAAGCAGCAGACAGGGATGAATGTGCACGCCATTTATATGCACACAGAAGCCTCACTTTCAAACTACCTTTGGCACAGAGTAGAGATACTTGTCTTTCATTCATTTTCCCTTCGCCTGCTTATGGCGTTGGCAGGCATTACCTTTCCGTTTTTATTGACCACTTAACATTGTCTTAGTGCAAAGGCTCCCGGCACCACTCTATCACTTAGATACCATGATGGAGCGACTGGGACAACACCCAAAATTACCTGTCCAGTGCCTCTAAGCTAAGAGGTCAGTGTATTCCTGTCCTTGTGCATTTAACACACGCCTACTGTATATGCAGCCTGTCTTAGGCATCGTCTGGAAAGCAAAGATGGCTCAGATGCACATCTGGTCCCCAGGAGCCGACGTGGAACCCGCCAGGTTACAGTGTTTCAGCGAAACCTGCACAGTGTTTCTTTTCTCTGAAAGCAAGTGACAGTTTGTATTAAATCACTGTTTACTTCACTCATCTCACCAGCTGTATAGCAGCTTTTGTGATATTCTTTAAAGTCATGGAAAATGTCTGTGGATTGTGTTCTGTCTCTTTCTTTCTTAAAACAGAAAGCGGGGGTGGGGGGGGAGTAGGGAGTAAGTGGGGCGAGTTATCAGGACATCTGGCGTGTGTGCCTGTGGGAAACGAGGATGGAGCACTTGATACTTTTCAGCCTTCCATGGCTGCCTTGGGCATATTAGTTATTGCAACAAATCTCCAGATTACGGGGTTTCTCTATTTCTTTCTTTCTGAATTTCTGACTTTATGGAGACAATTTTATAGTCCCATCTGTCAAAATCATTTACTCATTCATGCATTCATTCACTCAACAAACATGTCTTACTTACTAGAACGTGCCAAGTGGTACCTTATTCTAGGAGCCGATAGTCTTGAGAGAAAAGAGACAGGCAAACCCACAACTTTAATCCAACAAGAAATCGGATTTCCTAATGATCTGTGTAAGCCTGGATGGGCTGGAGCAGAGGAAGGCGCCAAGGTTAGTTAGTAAGGAGGGTGTGTGTGGGGGGAGCGGCACATTCTAAGCAGCTGGAAAAGCTAAGAGATGCGGTGCGGTGTGAGCTGAGTGTAGCTGGGCTGTAAAACAAGGGAGGGAAGTGAGCGTCTGGCATGGAAAGGCCTTGCATTGCACGGAAAAGAGTTTGTGTGTTTGCCCCAGAAGACATGGGAAAGCACCACAATTTCTGAGCAAGGGAGGGATGTCACCGGCTTGTGTTTTGTAAAGATCAGCTGACGGCACCATGAGGACTGAACGAATGATGACCGGGGAGAGGCATGGAGGCCAAAGAGAGACGGAGAGAAGGAAGGAAGCTGTCGCCATAACAGCTACGAGGTGACGGTGTTCTGTCTGATGCCGTGTTGACTCTGATTGATCAGACGGTCCCCTGTGAAATAATTAATGGAGGAAAACTGGAATGGAGGCATTGCTGTTGCAAACGCTTATTTAGTACCGATTGTCAGGCCGATGATGTGGTCACCACCAGGGAGAGAAAGATGAGTAACACATGGTTCTTGTCCCCCAAAAGCTGCAAGTCTGAGGAGTGGGACAAGTCAGGCCAAGTCCTTGGCACACGCTGAGAAAGAAGCCACACGACAGCATGGGTGCTGGGAACAGAGAGGCCACAGCAGGCCAGGGAGAGAAGATTCACAGCCTCCGATTATCACAAACGCGAACCTCATGAGAGCAAGCAGGTTTTAAACACCTACTAAATGCCAGACGCCGGGCAGATGATTCGTGGACATGAGCTCCATAAAGGGCAAGATACTAAAGATTACTTAAAAAAAAAATTGAGCCAATTACTTTTAAATTGTCTCTTTTCCCTCAAAAGAGCTCAACTACCCCAACATTATTCTAATTAATTACGTGATGGAGTACATTCATTTCTGCTGACTGCACAATAGCACGTTTGTGGTTCCCGGTTTCCCCCTTGGCTATGATTATCCTAAACAGACAATTACGCTGATGAAGAAGAAGACCTTACAGATAACCTTTGCAAAGCTACACATTTGGACTGCTAACTACAGCACCTAATTTATACCTCTCCCATTAGTACTGACCGATTTAGCTCTCCCTTAACAAGATTTTAAGGAAATATTAACAGATTGCAAACCTTGTCCCGCGTTTGTGCTCGAGGGTACAATGCAGCTGAATATTAACCACCAGTGAGTGGTTTGGCACAGGACGTAACCAAGGTCCCTGCCATGCTTTCTGCTCCGGGTCCTCCCGGGGAGTAGGTGCCTTTCTCGAGGACACAGCCTGGCCGGCCCCTCTGTGTGGTTACATTGTGTGCCGCGTGGCTGCGGGCACGACACCTGGTTACGTGGATGGAGCGCGTTTGCCCACAAGTCTGTCCAGGCTTACAGGTCTCTTGACCGACTCAAATTGCCTCTGAGATCCGTTGACAACAGATGTCTGTGACAGCCAGCGCTTTTCGTCACTCAAAAGATGTTCTGTTTTATACTTCACGTGCAACTTTATTCAGTTCAGAGAAACAGGGATTTAAGGAGCTGCAAAGGCCCTGGCCCCAGGACTGTCTCCGTCTACCACCCGTACAAGTTGTTTTCACGGCATCAATCATTTTCCCAAATAAACTGTAAGTTCCTTACAGGCAGAACCACGTCCTGTATTTAGTCTGCGAACCCCAATTGCTACACACGAGGTGTGGACAGAACCGGCCGCTTCTGGCTTCGCTGCTTGCCATCTTGTGGATCTTATTCGAACTCCCCTCACTCTCCAAGATCCAGTTTCCTCCTGTGTAAACGAGGATGCAATGTCTTTTGAGGATTAAATTAAGTCATGAATTTATTTACACCGTGCTCTGTAAACCTAAATAAATGGCCAAACAAAGGTAACCTAAAGTGTATTAGTAACATGTATGTTATTACCAAGCATTGTACCCACAAAAGCGTAATTTCTTCTTGTCGACGACTGAGCAACCAGTGAGAATGGCCCCTGGTCTTACATGGCAAACCTGTTGAGAAGGAATTTCTGAAAGGAAAACAAAAATCTGTTTTATGTGATTTGTACAGTGCTGTCATACGTCGCAACGGTCTTACATGTTTTTTTATAATGACAACGCTACCGATTACCTCCAGAGACTACAGGGCTGAGGAAGTTTATGATGTTTAGCAAGACAATATGTTATAAGTCGAAATGCAATCTATTTGCTCACAGGTACGGAGAACTAACTGATGGTTGCCAGGTGAAGGGGGGGGTGGATGCAAAAGGGGAAGGGATTCAGAAGTACAAACTGGTAGTTACAGGATAGTCATGTGGATGTAAAGTACAGCGTGGGGAATATAGTCAACAATGTTGCAGTAACTATATGTGGTGCCAGGTGGGGACCAGACTAATCAGGGGATCACTGCATAAATTATATAATTATAACCAGTATGTTGTACACTTGAAGCTAATGTAATATTGCATGTCAACTATAATGGAAAAATAAAAATAATTAATAAAAACTAGCCAATTTAAAGTGTCATTATTCCAATTTGAAAAAAAAAAAAACCCACAAGGAATATTTATACTCACTGTCCAAAACAGATGAGAAAAGAGATTTAAAGACTAAAAAACTATGCAATTAATGTAGTCAAAGCAATGGTCACCAACAAAATAATTTCCTGTTTTTAAAATCACATCAGTGGAGTTAAAATGAGTGGGAGCATTGTGGTCCCTCTGGGATAGTCATTTGGTTTCCATGCCTTTCACTGGTACACTTCACTCATTTTTTCTTTTGTTTTTTTGTTTGTTTGTTTTTGTTTATTTTTTAAACTTGGAGGATCAAAGCTCTATCAAAAATCAGTGATGTTTTTGAGATCAAGTTAGAGACACTAATCCACGCCCCTCATCCGCTTCGATTGTGCGAAGCATGTCCTTTATAAGCCTCACGTCACCGACGTCCTTCAGGGTTCAAAGGTTCCAACGTGCACATCTTCCATGAAAGCACGAGAGCAAGACAGTGAGCCATCTCAGCTCATTAGTGCTCAGTCGCAGGGCTGTCCACTCACCCCAGATAAGAATATGCCACCACGTGGGGCGGGGGGAGGAAATGGTCCTACAATGGCACAGCCTCAGGCACATTTTGCAAAAGGCTGGCAGGCGTTGCCTTCATCTTCGTCCCTTACTGACTGACCCTTCCCAGACTTGGTTACTAGAGGCCTGTCTTAAGGACTGGGCTGCCAGTGTTTCTGACTGGCCAGTGGTTTTGGTTGGTTTTCTTAGAAATGTTACATTTCCCTAATGCAAATCATTCTGAATTGTCCGTGTTTTTGTGTTAACCTTAGGCAATGGCATGATGAAAGGGTGGTAATAGGCACATGTGCCCACACCTCACTTATCACCCAGGTCTGTAGAGATCAATCCTCTGTGTTTGAAGGCTCTGGGGGCCCACGTGGTGAAGGGCCACTAAGGCACCGTGTGTGGTCCCAGGAGACTGTAAGTAAAAGGAAACCCTGCCATTTTTACTCAGGTCACGGAGTCCAAAGCACTTACTTTCCTTCAGAATGAGGGCATTTTCAACATAGCAGATCACACTGGGTGATATTAGCACATAGCTTCTTGGAACATGAGTTTCCACTTACAGGCCCAACTGATTACCTTGAAGATCTGAGATACCGAGATGGTAACGAACATTTAAGTTTGTTTTCCCTGATCTTCCATCTACCTCACCCACGTAACTGATGTCACCTCTGAAACCATACATTGATCTTTTTATTTTTCTGAAAAATTATCTCTGAGTTATAAAGAGACATACAGAGTCTTATTATTGACCACTTTTGTTGAAAGCAAAGCACCGAACTCAATATAAAATGACGACTGATACTACAATCAAGTGTGCTTTATATTTTCAATGAAGGATCAGTTCCTTTCTAGGAGTAAAAGTCGTTTCTGGTAAACGAATAACCGTGATGCATCCATCAATGTAGCCTATAAACCTGTACGGAATCCTTTCTGCCTCGCACTGAACGGGTCATCCAGCACAGGTGAGGCTCGGGCATGTCCTGACCCATTTATGGATGGACGGAGGTGAGCGTGATGATTAATTAGGTGTGTTGGGGGGCGGGGGGCAGTCCACCAGCGCTTTACAGATCCTGAATGCAAAATGGGGCGACCACAAACATCAGAAGTCTTCAGAGAGAAGAAACATAGGTGGACCTTTGATCTCCTGTCCCTTTCTACCCACCCACGACATTTCATAACCCTCTCCGTGTCTATATTGCTTAGAGAGCCGCCCTAGACACCCACTGTGTGACGGTACACTTTGGCAGCAGCCCAACAGCCCTAGGGATAAACGGCCAGTGTTACAATAAAATAAGGAATGCAACAATTGCTTGTAAAATTCAGCAGAGTGAACGCAATGAAGATAAGGCCAAAAATGGTTTTGCAGTTTACCCGAAAAAGAATGTGTGTCTTCAGAGAGGATCCTACACTTCGCCACCCCCAGAAAACAGCATTTGGTGTTGGTGCCCCTTCTAGTACAGGCCTGAGAACGCAGCCCACAGTAAGAAGTCGCAAGTCTGAACTCCACCAAAGGGAGAGGTGTTAGAGCAGCACATTTCATCTACACGTGAAGGTGACCATCACGGTCACAGGACTCTTGTTACTTCATCCATGTATATGTTATGGGGTCATTTCCGATTTTGTTTTTGATCCCAAAACGTGGACCTAGTCCAAAATTAAGATGACAACTGGGTTTCACAGCTAAAAGGTGATCAAATAATATTTACCTAAGGGGAAAAAAATAAAGAAAAGAGTTCCTCATATGGTAAAAATTAATGAATCAACCTAGAAGTGTACATTAGTACCTAACGCCTTATCCCCATCATCTGCCTCGTGAGCAGGACCTGCGTGGCCTGTGAGAACAGAATGCATGCTGGTGCGCCCTGGCACAATTCCTGGTTCTGACCAGCAGCACATCTGCATAACGGAGCTTCAGCAAATGTGATGTGATTGTGTGCCCTTAGATGTGGAAAAAGAACGTCACTCTATCTAGAACCAAGCAGCAGTGTGTGTGCACACACGTGCATTTGTGAGTGTCTGTTCTCTTTCCTTAGATGTCACAGAGCTGCCTGGGATCTATGTTTCCATTTTGTAGAAGAAGGAACGGAAGTTCAAGAGGAACAAGTGACTTCCCTTTGGATTCAAATTTATTCTCGTGGGATTTCCAAGAATGTTTCTGGTCCCAGTCACTGAACCATCCTGATGTTAGAATACCATACTACTGGTTGATCAGATGCTTGCTAGAAAATGGTAACTGGATATTTCACGGCCATTTTTATTACAGACTAATTGAAGACAATTAGGATGAAATAACGATTTCCAGATTTTAGTAGGTTCCAGGAAACACGTGTTACAATCAGAGGAAGCAGTTGTTTGGTTTATTGGAATTTGTTCCTCAGTGTCTTTTTACAAATGCCAACCCTGGCTGCAATTATGAACAGTTTTCCGAGAAAGCAAAGTCTCGGGCAGCTTTTGGCTGTTACTCAAATTTCCTTTAACTCAGATTAAGTTTCTATTAATATTCATTCTGAAAGGATAAAGGAAGGAACTAGAAACCCAGGCTCCCACAGTTCGAAAACCACCGTGTAAGATGTTACTATGTCCTACTGCGTCTAAATCCCACGTTTATCTCTCTCTGCTGCATTTTTCTTCCTTTTGTTTTGGGTTAATGTCTCTCAAGAAGAGACGTGGACGGTTCGCATTACTCATGCGCCATCTAGTGGTGACTGATGGAAAACTCCACGTAGAAAAAGAAAACGAGCAATTGACAAAATACAATGCTTCACCTTTGGAGTTATACTTAGTCAGATACGCCATTTGTTATAAAGAATTAAACAATTCAGAATGATCTCTGATCACCTTTTGAGCTGCGCTTCCCAAGTGGATTATCCACAGCAAGGGGAAAGGACTGTTTCTGGGTTGTTTGTGCTGAGACTCATTGCAGACAATTCCCATTGTGTTTTAGGTCAGCTAGTAACCAGCGCTCACTCACACTCAGGCCAGAACAAGAGTACTTCAGGGGTCAAGTGCTCAGACGATGGGGTCAAAGTCGCTGGGATGAAATTTCTGGCTCTGCTCTCTATTGACCTTGGGCAAAATTACTTCAACTCTCTGGCCTTCTGTAAAACTTTCCTATAAAACGGAGGTAAATAAGAAATCACACGTTAAGCCCTTACAAACATGCTCGAGGCACACTGACTAGTCAATAAATGTTCGGTATTGTTAATGAGTATGAGTCCTTCTCGAGCAAGTCCACTGTCATTCCTGGAGGACGGCCAGGGGACAGTGACATTACAATACATTCTAACTAATCTTATTGTTCTGGTTGCACGAGAAGTCAGAGACGAGGAACTATCCATCGCTGTTGAAAGCACTACATGTTGAACTAGCGAGCTGAAAGCATGTACGTTTGGGAGTGAGACATCTGGTAGACAAGTTTTGATTGATGGAAAGTTAGAGGGCCAGAATCAGGTGCTGCTAAAAGAACTGAGGCCCACGACAGGTGTCCTGGAGGAAGGGACCTGGGCAGCGATGGGCAGCAAGTGAGTGCTGACTGCTGGCCAGTGAAACTCCTTGGCACCCTCCGTTCACTGTGTCACCTCAGCCTGGGGGCTGGCCGTTGATAAACTCCTTCTAAAACACATTCTCGGCATTGATGGTCTTATTATCAACAACCGACCAGATTGGCTCCTTGCTCTTTGATTTATTCGAGGAACGTATATTGAGTTTCACAACCATCTGTACGTGTTGTGCATAGATAGAGAGCAGTGAATTACTACTAATAAGTCAGTGACTGGCATTCTGTACTTTCTGTAGTATTAAAACATGGGGTGCCCATTTAAACATTCATTTAACAAACAGTTTTGAATACCTGCTCTGTGCCAAATACATGTGTGCATGACCCATTGGGACTCAGTGACCCAGATGGGCAGAGGACCAGCTCTCAAGAAGCTTATGTCCTCGTGGAGGTGGAGGTTGGGGGCGGGGGGGGGGGTGTACAGATGAACTGACATGTAAAATAAACAAACCGTTGTGATAAGGGCTGCTTTAAGTTGAGTGGTCAGGAACTAACTCTTTCGGAGAAATCCAAATTTAACCTAGGATCTAAACAAGAGGAGCCAGTCATAGAAATATTATTCCAGCCAAAGGAACAGCCAGTGAAAAAGATAGATTTGGCACGATCAGGAGACAGCTTTCCCCACTTGAAAATTCTCCATTTCTCTTTCTGGATCGCCTGCCTGTTCTCTGTGAGAAGGAAGTGTTTGCAGTCTCTGGCAGCTCAGATCGCTTCCTGCCCTATTCTGAAAATGCCACTAGAAGGAGTAGGTCTTTTCTCAATATTGCTCTCTACCCAGAAAAATAACCTAGAAAATAACATACAATTTCTTTATCCAACTGCTGGGGGTATTAGCGCTTCCCTTGCTGGACACTTTACATGCACGGCCTTGATTATTCCTCATTTTTACGATAAGGAAGAAAATATTCTCTCTGTTCTATAGACAAGTAAACAAGGGCCCACAGCTCTCCTTGGCAAAGCTGAGATTCAAATTCAGATTTCTCTGGGGCCTCCTTATAGGATACAGAAGCAAAGGAGCCAGACGCCATGTCAATCTTCTCAGAAGCAAGGTCCCACCTCTGGGTACCAGACAGGTGACAAAGAGATGAGTAGGGCTGTCCAGCTGTGCACCCATGACCAACACACACACACACACACACACACACACACACACACACACACACACACACTGAAAACTCCAGCTGTCTAAACCTTCCTTCCTTCTGGTGGGTGATATTCCGTAATGCTGACCAATGCCGGGGTTGCTAGCTAGAGAGCACTGGTTTGTCTAGAAAAATGGGGACTCAGAAGTTTAAATAAACGGGGGCAGCCGCGTGGCTCCGTTGGTTAGAGCGCAGTGCTCATAGCACCAAGGTCACTGGTTCGATTCCCACACGGGTCAGTGAGCTGCACCCTCCACAACTAGATTGAAAAACAGTAACTTGACTTGGAGCTGATAGGTCCTGGAAAAACACACTGTTCCCCAATGTCCCCCAAT
The DNA here is from genome assembly GCF_057876585.1 of Rhinolophus sinicus. NCBI lineage: Eukaryota > Metazoa > Chordata > Mammalia > Chiroptera > Rhinolophidae > Rhinolophus > Rhinolophus sinicus. Next base: position 1,983,683 of record NC_142507.1, on the reverse strand, counting down.
AAATTTTTTAAAAATAAAGAAGTTTAAATAAACATAGGGAAAGAAGAAAGTCTTAAGAATGTGCAAAATGGGCAAAGAAAATTATCCATTAGATTTGGTGTTTTGTAGGAAATAAATGTTTTGTTTAAAATATGCCAAGTCTCACGAAGTTAGTCATCTAAACGGAGGGGAAAAAATTAAGCATAAGGAGCTATGTTTGCTCAGGTAAGAAATTACCTGAGGCTCAGGACCGACCTGTTCAACAACGACACTGAGAAACCCGAGGGTCAGCAAGGACACTGGGCAGTGACCATTAAAAGAGATCTTTATTTTATCGATAGAGAATGGCTCATTTAACTAAAATTTGTGGAAATTTTGAAAACCAAGCTGCCATTCTGAGCGGCGCTGGATCTGGAACAAGTATATTGTGACACAGAGCGGTTCTTTGCGTAAATGGTGTACCCAGATGTCTTCAGAGGCATAGGAGAGGTTTGAAAGAAAAAAACCCAACAATGCCACAGGGCATATTCTATTATCTGTTAGCTATAAACCAGCAGCCATTTTTAAGTGATGATAACCACACCCTTCCCTTGGAGGGCAGCTTGCGGGTGAGTTTACAGAAGCTGGAAGGTTGTGCTGTCTCCCAAATCTCCACATGTAAGCTGATGCTAACAACACACAGCAACTCACATTGGGCTTCACCACCCCTGTGCCATCAAGCAGGGGACCCAGGGGCCCCTGTGCTGCGCACCACCATCCCCACGTCATGGACAGACTGCAATGGCTCACGGCATCGCCATTTTTATAACTGCCTGTTTGAAGCACAACTTACTAAAACAACAAATCTTCCTTCCCAGATAGCAAATCCTTTCTTGCACAAGCTAACCAACTCTGCTAGCTTTGCACGAGTTCTGTTTTTCCAAATCAGAAACGCTTGATAACATTTTCTGAACAATTGTTAGTCCTGAAATAATTTGGCTTTTCCTCTATTCATCAGACATGTAGCACATGGACACAGATACAGGAACCATGTAAATCGCACACCATTCAAATAAATAGATGCGTACTTAGTATATATATTTATATTCGTTTATCCTTAGAGAGAGATCGGACACTGAATCAAGGAACAACAAGTTTCTAGTTTTGTTTTTTTTGTTTTTAAAGGAGCACAGCAAGTAGAAGCTCTTGGAAAATAAAAAAATAGTGTAGCAAAAAAAATATTCAACACACGGGTTTAAAAGTAAATATCTAATCATTGAAGTTCCCAAGGGAAGAAACTTAAAGGGCAGAAGTCAAGACTATTTCACAAAACTGAAGGATTTGCCATCCAGATTGAAAGACCCACCGAGTGCCCAGCGTAATGAAAAACAACAAAAGGTAATGTACCCAGGGGTCGTCCTCGTGAACTTTTATAGCACAGGGAATAAAGAGAAGACCCCACCGCTGTCAGAGAGAAATCAAGGGTCACCTAGTAAAGACCAGAGTGGACTCCTAGGCAGCGGAACAAAGGAGCAACCTCACCAAATTCTGTGTGAAAAGGATTTTCAGTCGTGCGTGCCATACCCAGCCGAGATCCAGTCAAGAGAAATGGTAGAAAAAATACCTTTCTGGGCATCCAAGTTCTTTGAAACTTCACCAAGGTATGTGAAGCTCCAGTTCTGGGGTTTCCCCAGGAATTTCTGGCAGAGGTTCTCCCCTGAAGTAAGGGGATCAATGAAGAAAGAGGAAGACATGGGATCCAGGAGGAAACCAAGGACATCTAACAGAGAACAACATCCAAATTTCCCTCACAGTAGCTTCTCAGTACAGTCTGAGCCAGAACGACAGAGAGAAAAGTCCAGCAGTAATCCCATAGGTTTGCTGATGTATTTGAAAGGGAAAGTCCATTAAGAAACGGCTGGCAGACTTGACAAGAACAAGTTATATCCCATAAGGTACATGGAAAACTAAGCAAATTAAACAACAAACAGAAAAGCAATAATTAGCTCAGGAAGAAGTCAGAAAGTTGTACAAAAATAGAAATCTAGTCACAACACATTCTGTGGCTCATGTTACATGATCAGAATGATGTAATCAGTGAATATTGATTTAACTGACAATTAGGATACAGGCTACTAATGGACAGGGAATGACGTGAGAGAGCAGAAGCCTCATCTATGGCAGAGGAAGTCAATAGCTATTTCTCAGTCTCTATTCCAGTAAAGGAAGTGTAGTGCCTTGGAGAAATGCCTGATTTCAGGTCTGGAATAAGAAATGCACCCGAGGACCCTGGGACACCTCGTCGTGCCGGAAATTGAGGACGTGACCAAAGGTTACTGAGTGGTGGCCATAGATGTTCAATGTGGTGTTCTCATGACATTTGCTTTGCTGGAAATTTTTCATTATAAAATAGTAAAAAAAAAAAAAAAAAAATGGTTGGGGAGTAGGATTATGGGAAGTAAAGAGAATTTTTCTAGCAGGCGAACTTCAGTGCTGTTTGAATATTTTAGATAAGAATGTAAATGTATGCAGTGCATTAATTGCTAAGTGATTAAAGACGGGTTAGAGTCAGCGCATGTGGACGGGTTAATAAACTTATCTGGGACCAGAGATTTCTATACCCACTGCTCTGCCCTGAGCCACATTGAATCATGTGCAGTGTCTCAAAGATGCGCCGTCAGTCTTTGTGAAAGACCCACACACCCCAGTACAGCCTGACACTTAGTAGGTTCTCAGTAGGCATGTTTTTAGAGTTGCAGGAAAATCTACCCTTGTAAATAATTGGTTTTGTTGGAATGTAGAAAGCTATAATGTAGAAAGCTACCCTGGTAAATAGCTGCTCATTTTGTTCCTTTCTGCCTTGGTATCTCATGACACAATTAGTTCTGCCTGCATGAATGGTGCAGTCCTGGGAAAATAAGTCATTTCCAGGAAGCCATCAGAGCGCGAGGCTTGGCCCTGGGAGAGAGCGAACAGCTGCAGCTGTGTCTTAGTAGTTAACACAGGGCATTTTTACTTTGTTTCTGGATGGCTGTCATTGTTACCGTGAAAAGGAAAGAAAGTCCAGAAGCCTGAAACAGACTGAACTAAAAAACAAACCATCAGCAGAAGAAATGCGCTTCTTATGCTGCTGTCATTTGCTTATGGGTCTGTCCCTTCTAGTAAACCGTAAGCTTCCTGAGAGCAGGACCTGTATTTTACTTCCTCAGCTTCATACCAGGGACGATACTGCAGACTTGGAACCAACAGTGTGGGAGAGGCGCTGACCAGCCAGAGCAGGTGCTGACTGCAAAGCACCCATGGCTGCAGTGTCCCCTCTGTCCCTGTAACCTAGTACACGCCAGGGAAAACACCAGATGCTAAATGAACGTTTGGTGCAGGCATGAGTAACGGAATGAATGAGTCCGTAAACGCCAGGAGCAGACCATCCCGCCCAAACCCCGCTCTGCCAGGACTGTCCCTCTGTCACTGCTTTGGACTAAGCAGCCTGGCATGAGGCAGAGCAGAAGTGTGGGCACCAGGGAGCCACGTGACCTAGAGTCCCCTGAAACTGGTAGCAATGGACTCAGGTAGCCCAGGGCTCTGTGACAGTCCCACAGCCGTGAAGATTACTGAGATGATAGTATCGGTAACACTCACAGAGAAAGCCCGCCCACGCCCCCTGTGCCTGGAGGACTGTGCTTCTAGAAAACAGGCTACTTGCGTCCGTGCCTCCTGCACGGCCGTGACGAAATGGGACACAGAAACGAAGGGTTTGTGAGAGGCCGCCATTCGCTATGGTATGTTAAAATCAGATTCCGTGGAAGGTGGTATTTGGCGTTCCGATTCTGTAACTTTGAATAAGCACTCTTGTATGGTTTTATTGGAAGGTAGAAAGCTATAAAAAATTAGCATCAACGTTTATGAAAAGATACTGTTTCCTACTACATAAGTTGGAAAAATAAATCTTAACACTCGCATTTGCTCAATTATCGGCAGCAAAGCACCAAATATTTACCGAGCCCTTTGATGGGCAGTGGCCATTTGGAGCCACCCGCATTCCCGCCCCTCTCTTTGCTGGGCACTCACTATGGCACCTTCCTTCCCTCTAAAAATGTTAACGGTTGCACAGGGCTGTCAGGCCCCTCTCCTCACTGCTCAGGTACAGTGTGGTGGTGCTGGGGGTTGGGCAGCTAACGCTGGTCCCATCGCTCCGCTCTAGGCATGCTTGAACTGTAAGCAGAGTGACACAAGTAGAAGCAGTGGTGGAGCTGCTAGGTGGCAGAGACTGTGCCTACGGAAGGCTCTCCAGTGCGTCCTGCAGCAAAGGCCTCTGGGCCTGACTGTTTGTGCCAGACGTGGAGCCTCTGCTCTTCCCTTCAAGCTCTTGACCTCTTGCCTGTCTTTTCCATAAGCATGATTTTCGTTGAAGTTAGACAAATTTAGTTTCTGTTATTTGCACTGACGGGTGGCAGCAGTGTTTGGCAGGAGGGCCTGGAATTACACAGTCCTATCCCTGCTTTCATGAGGGACAACCCAGACAGCATGCGGGCAGGGGGCAGGAAACAGAAGTGGGACGGGACAGCAGGGGAGAGTCAGAGTGCCCTCGGGGTCAGGTGGTTTGGGATGACGGGGCCCGCCTGTCCGTCCACATCCGCACTCCTTGACAACTTGTGCAGTTAACTGACGGCCAGCAGAGAAAGCGCTGTATCCTTAGAGAGACACATCTCATTCATTAGAAAGTTACGAAGTAACACGAAACAGGCTGGAGCTTAACGATTGATTTGGTCATGCCAACGTCAGCCCAGCAGGACTTCAGAGAAGAGAGAAGGGACAGTGGTTAGACGGGACGTTAAAGAGAGACAGCATCAGCTAATTCAGAACAGCCTGTAAATGTTGCCAATCCAATGGAAATATTCAATGGGTTTCTTTGTTTCCAGGCATTGCATAGACCAAAAATTTAATCATCTGATTTACATTTTTTAAATCGTATTGCTTTTGGTGTTATGGACAGCTGTAGCCTGAATTAGGTTTATGAAAAAAAATGGGCCACGTTGTCTGTTCAAAACACACACACACACACACACACACGGATAATAGAATTTACATTAAGTGTTATCCTTCAATGAGAGAATGGACAGTCGATTTTTAAAAATTTAGTTCTTAAAACTAATAATTTCCTATGAAAATGTATTTCAAAAACCATTAAGTCTCATACAGAAGTTAGGACGCACCAGCACAATCCTAAGAGTCTCACAGTCAAGTTCCTTAAATGAATAGGAGAGAATAAAATGGAAATCAGGAAATTGTAGGTTAGATATTTGTTTTCTAAAAATATGTACAGTGTTGTTTTCTATTGACAAGGACCCTAAGTGGGATCTGAAAAGGGACTTACAGGTCAACTTTCCCAACACCCACATTTTAAAAGGTGGACAATTAGGGTCCCCACGCAGGTTATTGACAAACCCATGATCATTCTGGCAACAAAGTGGCTCCTTGTGGGGTCTGGATGGGCAAGGGGCCGACTCCTAAGCGAACTGGTCGAGTTTCCAGTCCTGAAAGTGGTCTCTTTTCTTAGTTTGCAGACATATCCAGGTTCAAGTGTCCTTTTCAGATTTACACAGCTTCCTGGCTGCTTGTCCAGGCCTCTCTCCCTAAAGAGCGTCTGGATAATCTGGTTTGGCTTCTTGCACAATATACAGAGGGTGCCAAAAAAATGTTTTGAGAAAGGAAAAAAACTGTATTAAAACTGTAATACTCAATATCTACCGATAACAAGAGATGAATCCAAGTCACGTGTGACTTCTACAATTACAAAGTAGTTTCCATCAGCGTAATTTTAATACAGTCTTTTCCTTTCTTAAAATGTGTATTCTTCTTCTTCTTCTTTTTTCAATATTAATTCCTTCTGTGTTGCTTTGACTCCCAAATGGTTTTATTTGTGTTTTCTTTACTCGGTTTTTAGAATTCTCCGTAAGGGCCCATAGCCCTCGGTACCAGCGCAGCATTGTGATGGTTTCAGAATGGCTTCGGGGTCCGGGGTGGTGGGTGTGGGGTTCGTGATGCAACTCCAGAGGGAACCGGCTGGTCGTCAGCTCTATGGATGACAATCCCCTCAGCTGGCTGCTGAGCCAAGAGTCTGTCCCCTCTGACAGAGGACCCAAAGAGGAGATGGCTTTACCCGTGAAATGTATGCCCAGTGTAAACAGTCAGCATACCAGTAACTTCACATGCCTGAGTGGGTAAAAAATGATTTCTTTGCTTGGAGACTACCCAACTAGCAATCCAACGGATCTCAGTAAAAACAGCAAAAGAAAAAAACAAAAAAGGATTGGATGGTCTCCGAGGTGACCAGGATCGCAGCTGGTGCCAGCTACATGGGCTGACACCCCCACTCCTCCCCACCCCCCACTCTCAGGTCTAACCCGAGTGCTTCCCCACCCCCACACCTGTAGCAAAGATCCCTAACAGCTCCTTGGACCAAAGCCCAGCTATGGCCCCTTCCCCCCTTTCAGGGGTGACTTCACAACCCCCCATCAGCCCCTTACCTCAAGCCCTGTGTTCTGCGGCTTTTGGGCACATCCCCATCGATTTCTTGATGGTTTGCTTTGCTCTCTTCCCAGAAGAGAATTATCAGGAGGAAAAATAAACAGAAGCGAGGAGATACCTCAAAATATATTAAAAATGCATTAAGATCGTCAGGTATCGGCTTTTCTCAGGACTCGGAATTAATTTCTGCACCACAGCACTGCCTGACCTCGGGGCTGAGAATTAGAGGAGACACAGGCAGGGAGAGATTAGACCAGTTCTGGGCGAAAGAGGAGGGGCAGACAGGCTGTGCTTCAGATGTGGGGTCCTCTAGTTTTGGGGGGGGGGGTTCAGGGGCTGAAATCCACAGAGGCATCTCAGATGGTGGTGAAGTTTGACTGATCTTCATGTTTGTTTGTTTGGTTTGGGGCAGATCTGTAGAGACGAGCAGACTCATTACCTCTTCTAGAAAGAAAAGACGATTGAGGTTTATTTTAATTATTTAAAGCCTGTTTCTACAAAAGACTGCACAGGCTGTATCTTTTCTACCCGTTGTGACGAAGAGGCTGGTGGTGTGATTTTGCTCCAAGCCCTCAACCATGAATTCCTTACAGAGGACAGAATGTTTAACCAGTAGGTGATCTTTTTCTTTTTTGATATCAGTGTTTTATTGAGAAAAGTGCACAACATCTGCCCGCCCACCCACCATGTACAAACCCCAGATGGTTATAGCACAGATGGTTATAGCAAGCAAGCCTTCTTGTGTCTTCATAGAAGCTTCACTTCTCTGAAGCAGTGTCTTGCCGATTCCAGCGAGGGTCTCCATGAACTTGATGCCTTTTCCTCCAGGCTCAAAACAAATTCAAAGTCCTCTTGGGTCAGGGGCTGAACAGAGAGGCTCTGGGGAGTGAAGAGCCCCATCGCTTTTGAAGGATTCCCCGTGGCTGTGTGAGCTTGGTGATGGGTTTTGAGCTCAGCCAGGGGAAAGACATGCTTCATCATCCAAACCAACGGTACATCCACCATGGACCATTTAGGGCTGTCTTCTTTGCTGGACGGATCATACTAGGGATGGCTTTTTGCCAACTGTGTGTGGTCTGGGTGGCCTCCTTCACAATCTTCACAAGCCCTGCGATGCCTGGCCCTCTGCAGCAGCTATGATAGAAGAAGGCATCTTCCTCCAGCTTCACATCTCTGGGAGTTCCGGGCCTGACAGGCAAATACCTTCGTAGCACGCTGTCTGCGTGGGCTGTGCTTTCAGGTCCTCAGTGCTGAACCTCACATCCACACCTTTCTCGAGGTGGCTTTCTGGCTCTGACTTCATCAGCCAGTGGTTGCTTAGATTCTCCCCGCCATTGTTAGAGGTTGAAGCCTTCTGAGGGCTGGAGTTCTGCACTTCAGTTGATGCCTCACCTGAGTTCTGAGTCGTGGTACATTTTCCTGCTGGTCCCTTCCTGTCTGACTTAGCAGCTGCAGCCAACCTCTTCCTGGGTCTCAGCATGGTCTCCCTGCATGGGGCTGAAGAGCAGAAGATTCTGGAATCTGCCAAGATACTTGAGGCACCTGTGTATCTGCCCCAAGAAACCATTCTGCAGACACCACCCCAGCACACTTTCCGAGGCACTAGAAAGCCATGTACAGCCTCTTTCGAGACGCAGCCAGTAAATGATTTTTTGAGACATCACATGGAAAATGTTCTAAGCACCGCAGTTTTACAATTTACACGTGGAAGGAGAGAATGTTCAATGTGTGTGTGTGTGTGTGGGGGGGTGTTGAAATATTGAATAACTGAAATGAGAATTTGCTTATCAATAAAGCAAACTCTGGTCCCTGAGAAGGCTTCCTCCTTCCAGACAACAAAGGGAAGTCTGGGTAGGAAAACCAGCCCCAGGGGACGGCACTGGCAGAGGTCTGGCAGCCTCGGGCCTCTCCGGGCATCTCTGACCACCCTGTGACCTTCATCATGGGAAACCACTCGGTGTCCTGAGGTGCAGGGGAGGCCAGAGGGAATGTGAGAAACCAGAGAGGCGGGGGAGCCTTTCAAATCTAAACATGCTAAGCTAAGTTAGCTCGACAGCCCCAAACAGCTCTAGAGAAGGTCCTGACCTGCAAGGGAACAAGGTCCTAAAAACACAAAGTGTGACTCGGAAACCGTTCTCTCTTCAAGGCTAAATGACAGATGCTCACTAACAGACTCAGAGAAACAGGACAAACAGGAGAGGGAGTGACAAATGCTGACTTATCAATTTAGCTGCAGGGGCTAAGGACAAAGCCCTAATTTAGATGATCATATATGTTGTCCCACCACGGGTCACGTCTATGGCTGCTCGCCTAAGGCTTGGCACGGCTTCTGTGAAGACAGGACAGCTCACAGCTAGAAGCCTTGCTTCTCTGAGGCACTTGCCATGAATGCCGCCCAGCACGGTGGGGCGAGGGGTGACGCGGCTGGGGTGGCCGCTCAAACCGGGGGTCCTTCGGAAGTCACTTTACCTCTTGGCCCTGTAGTTTCCTGTACTCCAAGGATAGGCAACACCTCTGTTCTCAAGCTGATGCTCTGAGTAGGTGGGGTGGGCAGTTGTCTACTCTGGTTGAAGGAATACTTTGCTCCATCAAGTTCTGTCCATTCGTTTCTTCCTTTATAGCTTTAATAAAGGATAATTTGCAGGCAATAAGCTAGAAGTCACTGGGGGCCAGATCAGGTGAGGAGGGAGGGTGTTCCAATACAGTTATTTGTTTACTGGCTAAAAACTCCCTCACAGACAGTGCCACGTGAGCTGGTGCATTGTTGTGATGCAAGAGCCATGAATTGTTGGCGACAAGTTCAGGCCGTCTCACTTTTTCATTCAGCCTTTTCAGCACTTCCAAATAGTAAACTTGGCTAACTGTTTGTCCAGTTGGTATAAATTCATAATGAACAATCCCTCTGATCTCAACAAAGGTCAGCAATGTTGCTGCAACAAGTTTGTGAACTTAATTGTCAGACCTCATACAATACGTACTTTTTTCTAACTTCTTTCACTCACTCAGCATAATCACTTTGATTCATCCGTTGCTATATGTATCAACAGCTCATTTTTTAATTATTCTATCAAGTTTCCCATCCAATCTCCTAAACTTTTAACTCCACCATAAGACATCCCTTTCAATCAAGGGAAGTTTCTGATTTTCACTTTGTCACTCAGAAATGCAAATCTGTCCTGACATTTAGGCTGACACCTGTGTTAGGGGTTGGGTGGGCGCTGACGGTGACTCTCGGGCACGTGGGAGGCAGATGCCAAGGGAAGAAGATGAATACTGATGGGCAAGCAGGAGACGCCAGAAATGAGCTCTGCATTTTTGTTGCTTTAGTAATCTCATACAGAGACTTTAATGAGGTTGCCTGTTTTCAATAGCTGAATAATTATCATTTATTCTTTGCTGGTTTCACTGCCAGCCAGTCCCACCCAAGCTGCAGGGTTGGCACTTTCCCTTACACGGCCCCTTCCCTTCTGAGTATGGAGGGAGCACACCCTCTGTTGCAGGGGGCCTCAGTGTGTCCGGGGATCCACTGGGGTCATCAAAGTGGCCGACAGTGAAGGGACCCATGGCCCCAAAGCAACAAGCTGGGCTTCTCTGAAGGGCTTGCCAGCCTCGCTTAGCACCGTGCTCCCACCCGTCTCCCCCTGCACCCCGCTCCTCCCATGGGGTCCAGTCGGGCCCCTTCTCTCCTGCTCCATCCCTCCAGTCTCCTGGAAGGGAAGTTCCTAATGCCTGCTCCCCTTCTGTAAACCCTCCTTCTTCCTAGAAACCCTGTTTCTGAGCCGAAGGGATGTGGGGACAGAGTGGGTGCAGCAAGGGGTCCTTCCATTTCTTTCCAAATCTATTGCTAATTCATAACATCTGGGGCTTGTTTACCTCGGGGCTTTCTTCCTGTTGATCATCAAGGCTGGGACTCGGATAACTTAAATTTAAAAAAAAAAAAAGGAAAAAGGATGGACAAACTACTTCTTGACATTTTGTCCCCAGGAAAACAATCTTACTCCTTGAATTCGTGTGGAAGAAAGGTCATGCATAATAAATGGGGGAACGTAAAACACAAACAGTAATATTTCAAGATATTATCTTGCTAAATGTATTTAAACAATTTCTATGTATTTGCAACCCCTTAATATTAATGGATTCAGAGACATTTTTAAATGAAATTTAGTAAAATATTTCCAAGTCTAAGAACACTAGAACAGTGAGATGTAGCCATCAAGATACGCTTTTTGACCCCAGGGACCCTACTGAGCTGTGGTTACACTGAAAGGGTACTTTGCAGATTTTTATAAAGGCCAAACCTGAAATTAAAAAACAGAAAATCGATATCACTATTATCCAAAACCATTTACCGAATAAACGTAGCCCAGAGCTGTTTCAATCCCTGGCATGGACTTGGGCTGGCAGACATGAGGCCCCGAGGACGCTTCAATGCCATGACTTTCTGACCCCTCGACAAAGCAGAGGGTTGGACACAGAGCAGGAGAGAGCCATTCCGTGGAAAGAAAAACTGTGAGGCTTTTACCCAAACTGGTTTCAAGGTTTTCAGAAGGGAATGCAGCTTGCCACACGTGCCCCTCCACCCGGAGAGCCTAAGTTTCCCCGAGACCACACTGCGGACCATCTGCAGGTCCTGGAAACCCATCACGAAAGCCATATCAGCGACCTCTTTCCTCTAAAAACGAGCCCTCACGCGCACATTTGAAAGTTTCAAAGACCACTCACTCATTCATCAAGTACTGCGTCTACCATCAGCTCAACCAGAAGCCAACAGAAAACGGTCTTCCTTAACAGACCTAGTACCCCTTCTTGTTTCAGAGGCAGCCTCAGCTCAGTGTCCCATGAGATCTAAGGTTCGCCCATTCTCGTTCGGGGTACCCGAGCTTGCCTCATCGTTCAGGGGCCAACAGTAGGTTCACAGTCGAGGAATCGTACGAATCCTCCTTTCACATATAGTTTTTCATGAAATAATGAAATGTCACTATGACAAGTCTACTACACCTGGCAGCTGTGAAACCTTCGATTTATTCTTTCCTTTTTTAAAAACAGCAGAGCTCTCCTTGAGATTTTGGAGATACTGGCAAAAAAAAAAAAAATGCTATGTGAGTGACTATATTTATAGGACATTCTGGAAAAGGCAAAACTATAGGAACAACAAACAGATCGGGGGTTGCCAGGAGTTATGTGTGGAGGGAGGGGGTGACTACACATTGGCAGCATGAGAGAATTTGGGGGGTGACGCAGCTCTTCTGTGTCTCGATTGTGGTGGCAGTCATGGGACTCTGCATTTGTCAAAACTCATAGGACTGCACCCCCCAAAAAGTGAGGTTTCCTCTATGTAAATTATACAAGAAAATGCACTGAGGCCTATTAAATGGGACTATCCCATACGAGATAGAGCTTGGAAAAAATAGTGGAAATGACAGGGATTCAACTCCTATTTTTCTCATGCCATCTGGTGAAATCATTTTCTTCTGTATTATTATTATTGTTAAAATAATTCCTGATCATCCTAACAATGAATAACATGGCTATTATGGCACATATAGAACAGCAAAGTTCACACAGCTACAGCCTCGTCCAGTGTTAACAGAACACTTTAAATGTTGTCCCTAACCTCCATCCAAGCTTCCTGAACTTTCTCTTACTAGACGCTTCTCAGCTAAAAAGGTTTTAACTAAAAGGAGATAGATGATTATAGATAGATAGACAGATAGACAGATAGATAGATAGATAGATAGATAGATAGATAGATAGATAGATAGATAGATAGATAGATAGATAGATGATAGGTATTTTGGTATTTACCAAAATGTCAGCCCACAAGTGGGGATTAATTAATCATGTTCATGTATCAGCTTGTTTACTGGTGAAACTCAGCCATGTTTGGAGCCCCAGTCACGTCTGTATCTCCAGAAACTCTTCAGCCTGCTGTGTGCTCCTAGCAAACACCTTTTCCCTGGGGTAGAAACTGCGGACTTCCTAGTTAATGAGCTAATCTGCCTGCAGGCTCTGTGAACAGTGCTTGTTTGTCTTCCCTCCTTCAGCACCTTCATGCAGCTCCTTTGAGCATCTTCTTTCTCCTCCAAACCCCACACAAGGTGACTATGGTCAGTCCATGTCCTACAGATTGCGTGTGCGTGTGTGTGTGGTTGTGTATGTGATCCAAAAAATAAGGAATGAAGCAGTTTGCAGTACTTTTGTAAAGATCTGACAGAAGTAATAGTACCTTTTTTGTTGTTTTTTTCAACAAAGGATGTTCCCAGTTGATATGTGGAGACAAGCAGTGTTAATGAAGGTCGATTTGGGGTGATATTCCCAACCAATTAAAGGGAACATTTTCTGGTTTTACACCAGTTGTTCCTATAGGAATTCCTATAGCAATTACAGTTCTTCTGTTCAGTCAATAGAAACAAGATACTTACAGGTCCCCCAGCTATTACTCCTCCTAGTCTTACTTGGCAGCCCATGAAAGAAAGAATTTCATGGTGAATTTTTGTCGGTCCTGCATGATGAGGGTTGTGGGGAGGGAGAAGGGCAGTGCAGGGTTAAGAAAAGACAGTAGCCATGAATAGAGTGCAAGCGGGGCCAAGGGGATCAGCCTCAGGGACTGAGCGCCAAATCGGGCCAATGCATAGCTTTTACTGGTAAACTTCTAAAGAGGTAAAAGATTGTTAATCTCAAGATCTGTGAGGTAAAAGATGGTTAATCTCAAGATCTGTGAGGTAAAAGATGGTTAATCTCAAGATCTGTGAGGTAAAAGATGGTTAATCTCAAGATCTGTGAGGTAAAAGATGGTTAATCTCAAGATCTGTGTGTTAGCCTGCTGGCTGTCTTTCCGAAAGTTCCCATTGTGTTCCAGCTTGTACTTTGCCTTCACACACACACACACACACACACACACACACACGCACATCTCCAAGGAATCCATTGAAGGGGAGGGACTGATACAATTCCATCGGGCCTCAGTTTGCTGAGGCTCTCCCTTGTGAAATCCTGGGAAGAGCGCGGGGGAACAAACCGTTGGCAGCTGTAAGGCAACAAGTTTTATCATGGTAGGAATGTATCAGTAGCTTTTTTATATTTTTTAAACCATTATTTTCCCTTGCGTTCTTCCCTTGGAAACCACTTAAACTCTATGTGAATATTTAGAGACCTATTCTTACTTGAGTAACTGATGTGTTAAGAGAGAAAGCAGTTTGGCTGGAAAACAGAAGGATGATTTATTTGGGTTTGGGTTAATAACTGCAGAAACTGAAAGGCTATTGAGGTATCATCAAACACCTGAGAATGATTTGTGGTCTATAAATCCGTATTCTTTCCACCCACTCCACAGCTGGACTGTCTCTCTGGGCTTGGAATACGTCACCGTAGCCTTGACTACAAGGCAGCCATTGATTTGAAAACAGAGTGGGGCCGTCCTTGCGCCTGCCTAAGTTCTCTATGCTTCTCTAAACTCAACACAGAGTTCCTCATGGTGAATAATTCCAGATTCATCCACTTTAGCTGCAGGCTGTCTACAAAAGATATCAATGTGCAAAAACAAACTTCCCACAAGGATTTCTACAGATTAGAAGCTATTTAACCCAGCTCCAGGGCTCCTTGATATTTCTGTAAATTTGGGAGCTGAGATTATACTCTCTGGCTGTGAAGGAATATCATCTTAATTGATTTACTATAAAGGGTCATTAAAATATTTGAATATGTGCTTACATAATTAAATAGAAATATGTAGAATGACACAGAAATTAGAAAAGAGGCATATTTCCCACCATGTTCCTGAGTTTCTTTTTGGTTTCGCACTGGATATTGTTCATATTTATGAGTTTCTAGGATCTGGCCAGGTTTTCATACTGACCCTCTCGATGTCAGGCTTGGAGAAATAAGTGTAACGTCACTGTATCATGAAGTCACTGCTACTTATTGAATACTTACCATGTATATAAGTGTATCTATGCTGCACACAGGTACAATCTAATTTCCTCAACGACTCTACTGTGTAGGACTCAGCCCTTGTCTTGGTCATTAAATGGGGAAACTAAGACTCTGTTAGTAAATGGCAGCTCTGAGACCAAGGTCAGGTGAGGTCAGCTTCAACATCTAGACTTCTCCACCTCCCTTCCGTGTTTCTCGCTGTGTTTGCTACAGACACAACAACGTTCTAGGGTCTGGAGGGTTCCCAAAGAGTATAAAGAATTATCAATATCGTGAACAAATTTTAAACTTTGTTTTGATCGTAAGAGAAATGTGACAAAACTAAACTAAAGAATGACAACATCCCAGAGCTTTGGAATGCGTTGCCAGGAACTATTCTAAATGCTTCACATGGACGCACAATTATTCATTTAATCCTTACAACAACCAGTGGGTGGTCACAATTATTCCCACTTTACAGACGAATGTCAGACAACTGCTAAGTCCCAGGCTGGGCCTCCAAGGGCACAAAGGCCTTTGGAGGACAAATCTGGAAAAAGACCTAACTCCCTTCTTTCCTCTGCCCGGCACAAGAGAAGGCGACCACCACAAGGATTAAGTTCCTCCCCCCACCCCAACATGCACACACCACCACCCACTCCTACAGCATCTGGGAAAACGGAGACACACACCCATCAGTGGAAGACTCGGCAGACAGATCATAGATTTGGTCCTTTTCTTCCCAGAAGCCAGATGTTGGCTCAAGTGACCAGGGCCCATGAAGAGTTTCCTGACCACTTGTGAGTGGATGCAATTCAGTCTCAAGAAAGCCAGGAAGTGGCAGATGACAGCAAAGGCAGCCGGAGTTCAAACGTAAACTGGGAAATAATACCCCTGAATGGTCTGCACGAACGGCATTCGAGGAGGAGCGTGTCTGCCCAGGAGTACGATGTCCACATCCTCGGGTCACTGCCTTAAATAGGGTGTTGCTGTAAAGCGCCTGGCCCAGAGCAAGCTCCATGGCAGTGTGTGTTAAAATAGAGTAAAACGATAGCCACGCTCAGTAGACAGGTCAGGCTCTCAAATCCCCACGCTATCGCATTTACGTCTCACGGGTTCTCACATCCATAATTGACACTGCTTCTGCCCGGCTCCTGACGTTGTGGGGAGTGGGGAGTGGGGCACCACAAATGAGGGGAGACTGGACAAGCACTTCCAAAACTACCTAGTAGTGTAAGGAAGCAAAACCTAACCCCCCGGCAATGTCACAGGCAGTCACTGCTCCAAGTTCAGAGGGTAAGGTCGGGCTGTGTTTATAGAGGATGAAGAGAGAACAGGAAGAGACGTGGGCAGGATGTGAAGGGACAGCTCAGAAGACAGGAACAGCGGTACAGGAGCTTCCGTGCCGGAGGCACATCGTGAGTCCAGAAACCATTATGTCCCCAGGTTTCTGCTTCATAAAACTGCTGCCTCTTCTCTTGTCAGTTCAGGTGAGAAAATGGGCACTAATGTGCCAATGAGCGGAGTACACGGATTTCCTAAAAAGTGTCATTTTTCCATGGCCTTAAACTCAGCCTTCCCCATCTCTCCCATCAAAACGACGTCTCTTTCATATCGAAAACAAACTCTCCTTTTCTTGAGTCTCAGTTTTTATTGGTTTTAAGTACCCTCATTACTGAGCCTTCTTAGTCTCTTAGAGTTTCTGTTCCGTGTCTGCAGGCATTTTTAGGATAAGGAAGTTATGTATAATTTAAAAGTATTTTATTTGTTATGGAGTCTCTGTTTCAGGAGGAGTAAAACCTCTCATTTGTCATTCTGAAAAATATGTGTTTTGTTCCAAGCCTCGTCGGTGGGTACCTGTTCCTCACTCGATTTCCTGCAGTAATAGAAGCACTCTGTGTTCTCTGGGCTGCCACAATTTAAGCAAAGCTATTACCGACCTTATTATATTCAGCAGAAAAAAAATAAGGCTCTCATTCTCTGGGAGAGCTTTTGCAGTTTCTACAAAGGTTAGTAAAATGGCCCTCTGAAAATGCTCTCACTTCCACTGTAGGCAGTAAATGTCGTGGGGGGTGTGGGGGGTGGAGGAGGTTGGGGGGTGCTGCTGGCTTCCTCCTAGACCCTAACTCACTCAGTGGAATGACAGTTCCGAGTGGGTTGTCACTGGATAATGTGGGGTCTCGTGCTCCTTCACAATGCTCTCCATTTTTCCTTTCTCCTTATCAGTGCAGCTGTCTGCTTAAGCCTTCAGAATTTCAGCATTTTCTAATTTTGTGTGGCTCTTCAGAAAAACACGAAGGAGGCTGGTCCTTTCTCCACATCAGCAGTTTTCACGGGTTCTCCTCACGCTTCATCAGTCAGGTCGGGAGACAACAGAGGGAGATTCAAATCAATCCTCTGCTTCCGTTTTAATCAGTCCTCCGGCTTGTGGGGCTCCAGGGGCTGGAAGAAATGCACTTGGTTCCCCTCCCTCTTTGTCCCTCTCTGCCTTCCCCCCGTGTCACCTCCAAATGGTGAAGAATGTCCCACCTTTGTGGCAGGACATATCTTGATGTTATATTTTAATGCTTTGCTCCTTTTCAAACTCAGTGCAAGCATTAGATTGCATTTCCCCCGGGGGCTTCTGACGCAGGGGGAGGCCAGGCCCTGAGAGCCCAGCTGTGTCCTCGCTGGGCTGGACTCCTAGGCACTGACTGAAGTAGGCTGACTGCGTCCTGCTCACCACATGCGCTGTTCTCTGCCTCCTGGGCACGGGCCAGATCACAGCCGTCCACACTTGCAGCTAAGGGGGGCCCTGGGACTCATTCTCTCCCCACTGCAAGGCAGGCAGATGGATGTGAGCAGAGTCTATCCCACTTAGTCAGGAGGGAATGATTTTCCCTTGAATTGCTCTGCGTCCTCTTTGTGCTAACTGGACACAGACCGGCCTGAGATGCAGCTTCAGCCTTGCAGACGAGCCAGGGCCCTGGGGCAGGGAGAGATATGATGGAACGACGTCCAGAGCAGCGTGGCCCCACAGCCTCACCGGGAAGTGTTGTGTGGGAGGGAAGTGAGCTCCGGTCTGTTGCCAGCCACTGAATATCGTTTGCTTGGGGTCCACGCCCCCAGCTTGGCCTTTCCTCCGAATCTTCCTCGGAGCCCAGACAGATGTATTTCTTCTCCCCGACATCACCCCACCGGTGGGAAGGAGGACTTCTTTGCGGCTTCTGCCTCAGCCGTGCCCCATGCAGCCCACGCAAGCAGGGCGTCAGGCCCTCACATCTTGTACCACAGCTTGGGCAGGGAGCTGTGCAGGAATGGGTACCAGCCTTGCAGGCTCAGAGAAGAGGGGAAAGCAGGCCCAAGCGGAGGGACCGGGAAAGACCTGAAAGAGGAAGTCCTGCTGGAGGAGCCTCAGGGATGCAAAGGGCTTTGCCAGTGGAGATGGGGCGTGGAAGTTCTGAGCGAGAGAGAATTGATAGAGAAGCAGAGACAGAGGCCCGAAGATGACAGCCTGGCTAGATCATGATGGGCGTGAAGAGGAATGGAAGCCAGAACCAAAACGACGGAGTCGGAGGCCATCCTTGGAGAAGCGGCTGGTCCAGAAGACAGGGCTGGGACAAAGGATGGAGAGTGCTGAATGGCACACTTTCTCCTTAGACAATCGGAGGACATAGCAAAGCTATGGCCCAGCCAGGGCTAGGCAAGCGAGCTTTCCTCTTTTTATCTGAAATGACTGTGTTGCTGGTAGGTGACAGATGAATGCATTCATTCAGGGAACTGCCTGGAAGCTAGGACACACGCTATAAATACTGACAGTAACGCACCAACATCAATTTCAAGGCTGGTAGACACCACACCACTCAGTATTCCGATGAGAAGGCCAGCTTTTTCTGTATCTATTTTCTCGTCTGATCAGTGAATTATAGGAGAAATGCTAAGCTGATTGAAATGTCTTTAGAGCTTTGTGAGTTTTAAATCTGTAACTTCAGTGTGTGGTGTTCTTTGGTCACACTGTCCAATCAAATCAAAATGCCTACCTACATGCTTTCAACTAACATACCTGGGTTTTTAGACCTTTTTTTTTTTTTTTTTTTAAATGTAAGTAGGAGGAACGTACATATTTCCTATCTGTCTGTGTTGCGGTCCCAGCCTTTAATGTGTGCAAGTTCTCAGTAAATAATTATAAAGTGCTCAGCGGGCAAGCCAGTGCTCCGGCTTCTGCATTGACAGAAGAAACTGGGAATGTCATTTCAGCTGATGTTTATTCGAGGTTCCTAGCAGCCAGGTGCTGTGCTAAGCAGTCCGAGAGCACTACCTCCTTTCATCTGCACCCAAACCCTGAGAACTAGGGGATACAATGACCACCGCCTGTATTTTCCTGACGGGTAACCTCAGACTAGAAGTTAAATGGTTTTCAGTAAAGAAACAGAGCTGGGATCTGACATCCTGTCTGGCCCCAGCGCTCATACACCATCTTCAACCTCAGAAAGGCCTGGGAGCAGCACCTCACAGCAGGCATTGCTCATCTCCCCATGTAAAGTAAGATGTCAGAGAGAGAGAGATGATTAAAATGGGCAATGGAACTTACCCTTTCGGGCAAATGCCGGGAGGACAAAAGTGGTTTGCGAGCTTGCCTGTCATATTTATAATTCAACAGCAGCCCCGAGGAAGGATGACGAGAGGGGCTCTGTCCTACTGCCGTTCAGCGGAATGATTGTGCCCCAAAGCACTGCAGCCAGGCACACGGAAGAAACGGCAAAACATCATTTTTGCACACACGTTTGCTTTTCCAAAGCGGTCTGTGTGCATTTTCTGGGCCCATTTCTGTACTTAAACAGCTAGAACATGCAGAGATTTAAAACACCAGCGTGGTGCAGGCTGGAGCGGACCGTCTGCCAACGCGACACAGCCTTCGGATAGCCTCACGGCACGGGATGTGACTCCGAGAGCCACTGGTGCTGCCACAGCACCTGAGATGTGTCTTCAATTATTTCAGCTAAGACACAGTCCAGAGTGATGGCCACATGACAGACTGACACGTACAACAAGCGTGACTCACAGGAGCCTAGGTCCAGGCAGCTCCCAGAAAAGAAAAGACACAAGACCCAAGGTGACCTTGAGACCCCCTCAGGCTGAATTGTTTCCTTCTGAGAAAGCACCATCCTCCCCGACTGCTTTCCTACCTCCCAAAGGGGAGGAATAAGACCTGTTTCTGAGAGATCTGGGGTCAAAGTCATGAGTGGCCAGGACTGAGGCGGGTGAATTGTGTGTGAACACTGCTCAGCTGACGTTCCCTCGTTTTTCTTGCTCTTACGTAGGTTTTGTAACTTAATTTCAAATGACCAGGTTGATTCCCAGAAAATACTATAATCAATCAAAATGAAATATCCTTCAGTAAATACAATGAAAACCTAAAACGAAGGTCATGTGATGAGAATGACTGTCGGTCAACGGCGTCTTCTCTGAGGAGGCCCCCATGTGAGTCAGCTTGGTGAGTCAGCTTGGTGAGTCTGTGCGGAAAGGCAGGACCCAGAAGGAGATGGTGGCAGGCGTGGGCATCCGAAGCTGCACCACACAATGAATTGGCAAGGGGTCTGGAGCCCCGCTTTCTAACTGTGCCCCATGCAGAAAATCACTGCCTGCATTCATTCTTTCTAAGTCGTTTGGTGCTAGTCATTTGCGAGTCAAACATTCACACTGCACCCCTATATATATGCTCTTTAGACTTCGGACAACATAGTAACTTAGTTCTGACTTCATCAAATTCCCAAAAAGTTGTGTGTTTTTTTTTTAAAAGGAGATCGCACTTGCTAATGTGGTGGGCCTCACCCAATCAGCTGAAGGCCTTGAGAGCAAAATCTGACATTTCCCAAAAGAAGAAGGAACTCTGTCTCAAGACGGCAGCAGAGAAATCCTGCCGGAGTTTCCAGCCTGCCAGCCAGCCCTGCACACCTCACACTCAAGACTGCAACATCCACTCTTGCCTCCTTGCTTTGCGACTTTGCAATTGACCACTCTTCATTGACTCTAGCATTCGAGACCTAGAGGTGAGGTCCTATATTACGTGTATTCAGCACCCTGCCGTCCTGAGAAGTACTCTCTGGGGGAAGCTTTCCCCCTAGGAAAAAAACCTATTTGAGAATGTACTCTAAGGTGAATTGTATAATAATAACCTCATATTCGTATAAAATTATGAATAGTTTATAAATCACTTTTAAAATTGTAGAATGAATCATGAGCCTGAAGTCAGAATATCTTCATTTTATCCCCAGCTCTGCCATTATTGATTTGTGATTCTGTCAAGAAACGAAAAAATTCCTTAACCTTTCTTTGGGAAACGGGGTTTCCCTTTCTGTAAGGTCAAAGGGCTGTTTTTGACGTTCCTAAGTTCTTCGTTACTTCCAATATCTTTTATAACTCTATTCTGTGCAGCATTTGAAGCACTCTTACATCAAGAAATTTCCAGAAAAGGGAAAAATCATTTCAAATCATTTCAAAAGCCATCTTTAACAATTTTAAGAGGAACTGTCAAACCAAATAAAATAATTATTTTTTAAAAACCCCATACCTTGCAGAAATACAACTAGTTGATTGGAGTACTATGGGAATATGTTTTTCTTTACTAGAAAATAGGTATTTCTAATACTTGGAGCTATCTGGAAATTTAATGATTAGCCTGAAAAAGCCGTAAGCGACTATTTCTGTGGTTGCTGTGACATTATCGCAAATGACCTCTGAGGTCCCTTTCTGTTCTGAGATTGTGAGTTTTGTTAGTATAGAACCTTTTCTGATTACAAATCTTTCTTCTGTGACATTTTCCTAGACTTATAATAATGTAAAATAATGACCTTCCTACTGATAGTAATTCATTTTTCTTAGTTCATAGCAGAAATAGTATTCTCAGCATAATAATGCCGTTTATTATTCCTACTCGTGAAGTTTTCATCATTAGTTCACGTAATTACCATACTAGCTACTGCTATAGCAAAATGGGTCCTGGGATCTCTGCCACCAAAATAGAAAAAAACTTAAAAATGGGAACTATTTGGAGGGGAGCAAAGAATCTTGTAGAGCCATTAGGTTCTAAAATACATAGGAATTAAAAAAATATACAATTTTCTTCAAGTTAAAAATGCACTGAATATTTACATAACAGTATGGTGTATGAGTTTTATAACGTTTTAAAAAATAATTAATGTTATAAATCGGAAATTTCCCAAATCGTGTTCCAAAGAAGACTACTTCTTCAGGTTGTTAAAGGCATGAATTTCCCAAACAAAGGGGCTATTGTCCAATCAATTGTTTAGAAAATGCTGTTTTAAAGTTAAGCAGCTTTAATGACCACGGGACTTCCCACAGACGTCACCAAGTGTTCATGGACTTGGATGGTCCGAGGCCGGATGTGGCATCTTTTGCAATTTCTCAAACCTGTTTGTTCACAGAACTTTTCTCCCCCCTCCCCACCCCCTCCACAGAATACCTCTCAGGGACCCTCAACACAAGGTAAATCGCTCTGAATAAATAGTGCAAGTGAAACCAGACTGGGAAATGAGATGAAAAGGTAAAAAAGTAATTTGCTGTTTAGGAGGAAGAAAGGGACTTGCATTGTGATGAGAGATTGGGGAAGGGGGCAGGGGGGAGGGGATGGCGACAGAACTCCTGGACACGTAGTGGGATGTCTGGAAACAATCTCTTAACATAAACAACTGGAAGTCCCTTGTTTACACGGTGATGTGAACATTTTTCTAATGGAAGAATCTTACGGGTAAGGGAAAGA
This sequence comes from Rhinolophus sinicus, assembly GCF_057876585.1. Classification (NCBI taxonomy): domain Eukaryota; kingdom Metazoa; phylum Chordata; class Mammalia; order Chiroptera; family Rhinolophidae; genus Rhinolophus; species Rhinolophus sinicus. The sequence goes on along the minus strand of NC_142507.1, from coordinate 1,961,527 downwards.
CAATGAAAACACGCCGGCTACAATGGGAGGGTGACCTCTTGTGGTTCGAAACCAAAATGACCCCTTCGGAAAATCAACTCGAGCAACCAGGAGCCGCAAATGACGTGGAGCTTAAATAACCTCTATCAATGTTCACCCAAACTTTTATCAGTGTTATCTCGTCAGTGTGGTCTCAGAGGAACTTCCATCTCATATGTTTCTGTAACGGTTGGACTTTGGCAAAAAGTCTGCATTGCTCTGGTGAGCAGAAAAGAAAACAATACAGAACAAAATACAAAATAGAAGGAAAATGGTCATCTTGCTCAGGTGATTCTTCATTTCTCTGTCAGTCAGAATACAGAATTTGGATGAATGTCCGAATTAATGCCCTTACGTTTTTGAAACAAACATCCATTCCAGGATTTTGAACTTTTAAAAAACCTTTGCTTTATAGTGGTGCCTATGTACATATTTTATCTAAATACGATGAGTGATGATTGATTCTTGCACTTGTCTAAACAGATTAGAAATTCTTGCCATAGGACAGATTTTGTAATAAGAAATGAAATAGGGTCACTGAAGAGCAATATGAGATATTACGAAGGAGACCTGCGCTATATCAGGCCCAGGTTTCATTTATACTATACGAAAGCAACAATATCATTTTGTTAAAATACAAAAGGTGAACTGTTAGGGCAAATAGCGCATTGCAAATCCCTAACAGGACAGATTTCACAGCCAGCCAACACCTAAAATAATGAATTGTAGTCTTCTCTACAGGAAGAAGAAAATATTAAGACACCCTTAAAACTGTGAATTATTGAAAATCAACAAAGAGTCAATAGTCCCACCTCTAACCTCAACCATAGGGATTCCACTGGCTGAAATAGCCCGGAAAGTCAGGGATTCTGAAGACCAGTGGCAGGTTTGTGAGAAGCAAGTTGGAGCAGGAGCGCCCCCTGGCGGGGAATGTGATAGCTGCTCTGAATCGGTGCGGGGCAGCCTGGGGTTTGCCTGCAGAGTTCCTGGGCTGTCTCAGTCACAGGCTTTCTGGTTTTTCCTCACTGAAATCCACTCTAATCAGGCTGAGATTCTTGGAGAACATACACAAGAGTTAAGTTCCTGTGGCTTTAAGACTCAGTTCTTCAGCATGATGTTTTTCTTGCACTGATAGGGGAGGTCTGTTTTGCGTTGACATGTTCTAATTAGAAACACTTCAGGACTGGAGGGAAAAGTTAAGGAAAGGTAACCTTGAACCCATCTGCAAAAGCACTGCCTCTGCTGAACTTGTCTGTTGAGTGCCACCCGTGTGTGGTGACCTTGGCTTCCAGGGAACAGTGTGGGGCATCATACCACCTGCCATCCTGCCCACAGCACTGCAGAGACTGGCCTTGTACTGAACGCGCATGCAGAATGGTGAGGTCAAACCGGAGCACCTCGGAGGAGTGGCCCAGTCCAGGTCTGGGCGGAAAATGTACAAAATGAGCATGGAACATCCCGTCGTTACAGAAAGCAAGGAAACTATCAAAAACTACCAGAGTTAGAGCCAAAGAACATGGTGACTGAGTTTAAATCCAGAAGTTAATAGCAATACCTTTGATTTTTAAAAAACCCAACTCATTATTTGGAAAACTGATAAGAAAATGGAACCAGTTAAGCATTTGTCCTGCCTTGCTTACATGAACTGTGCACAAGGACACCCAATAGTTGATGTTGAAAAGTTTGAGAGTTCCAGTCAAAATGGTGGAGTAGGTAAACGCAGTGCTTGCCTCCTCTCAGGACCACATCAAAATTACAACTAAACTACAAAACAACCATCATTGAGCATCACCTGAATTCTTGCTAAGCCGAAGCCCTACAATGAAGGACATACAGAAGAAGCCACCTCGAGACTGGTAGGAGGGGCAGAGATGCGGAACGGGCTGGTCCCACACCTGTGTGTGACCATTAAAAATCAGGAGGGATATCTCAGCTACAGAGGTCCCCCAGAAGGAGCAAGGGGTCCCCGCACCACACCAGGACCCCCAGCCCAGGGTTCCAGTGCCGGGGAGAGAAGTCCCCGTAAATGCTCACTGTGAAAAACCAGCAGAAACTGTGGCTGAGTGAGATGGAGGGCGGCTGCACTCCCAGGTGCTCCTCATAAAGGGACCGCACATGGACTTGCCTACAGAATCACTGGCTCTGAGCTCCAGCACTGGGGCAGCAGCTAGAGAAGTGACAGGGACATATGGGGGGAAATGAATGGTCTGGCTGCAGAGTGAGGGCTGGAAGGGCAGCTGGCAGAAGCCATTGTTTCTTTGTTGAGCCCTCCCCCTCCCTGTGTGCAGACACACGCACACACACACGCACGCAGATGTCATATCCGAGTCTCCATTACACTGGCCAGCACCTTTTGTCTGCCCCGCCCTAGTGATTCCCTGAGACCACACCCCACTCAATTCTCGGACCCACTCAAGCCACTTTCAGTGGCTTCTCCATACAAATGGCCTGTCTTGGGTCATGCTACAGACTTTCCTAAAGTCTCTCAAAGGTTCACAAAACCCAGACAAGCAGCATCTGGCTTTGGCATGTCCTTTACCTCTGGCTGAGCAGCCCTAAGCCCGGCACTAGTGACAGTCGGCATCGATTTGCATCTTGGCCTCTTGAGGCACTTCCAAGCGTGGCACAGGCAGTGGCCATATGCAGATTGCTTTGTGTCTCCCAATGGAACTGGATCTAGGTGGTGATCAGGAGTGGCTACTGACATGTAAAAAAAAAAAAAAAAAAGGGGGGGGGCAGACAGCCATTACAGGCATCCTGATGGAAATACTCAGTACTGCTGTGTTTCAAAAAAAAGAAACAAAGAGAAAACTGACATAGAAGTGATCTAGCTTCCAGATCTAACTACCAACTGATAGGAATTACAGGAGACAGGGCAACAAGTTAAACGACACCTCAAGATGCAGTCAGCAAATTCCAAACCATGGAAAGCTCTGTAGAACATGTGACCCAATTTCCTAAACAAAATGCAGGGCCAGTGGGAGGGGAGGTGTACCTAAAAGAAAGTTAAGTGATATGTAAACCAAATTTCACATCTCCTCATTCAAATAAACCAAGTGTGGGAAAAAAAAAATTAAGTTGAGAACATTTAAACATAGATTTATTATAGATTTACTCTTAAGAAATAACTTTAAGTATTATAATAGAATGGTGATTTTATTCTAAAAAGATCTTTATCTTTTTGAGATACTGAAATAGTTACGGATTAAATAATATGGTATTTTAGATTTACTTGATAATAACCCAGCGTGGGGAGGAAGTGGACAAAGGTACAGATCAGGGAGGGTTGGCAAACTATGGCCCAGAGGCTGAATCAGGCCCCCCATCTGTTTTTGTAAATAAAGTTTTATTGGAACACAGTCATGCTCATTCATTTCTGTGTGGCCCGTGGCTGCTTTCCTGCTACAATGGCTGGGTTGAGTGCTAGCAACAAAGATTGTATGGCCCACAATGCCTGAAATATTTACTATCTGGCCCTCTACAGAAAAAGCCTGCTGGTCCCCGGAAAGCTGATCCAGGACTGACCGTGAGCGGGTAATTATTGAAGCTGGGTGAAGGATACACGGGGGTCATTTACGGTATTGCTTCCTTTTGCATATGTTTGAAATGTCCCATAATAAAATGATTTAAAGTTTAAAACAAAAACAGGGATGATTGCTTTAGTTTGTTTAACAAGCACCAGTGTTGCTGAATTAGCTTCTCAGGATTCTTCAAACTGCCTGTTCATAATGGATCCATTCACATCACTTAATTTTTTAAAAATGCCCTCTCTTTCTTCACATTAATAGTCCTGAAGAAACTTAGGACACATGTAATTTACAGTTGAAAGCTCAGAAGCTCCGATGGTGGGAGGAATGTTTACAAAACATTTAGGTGTTTCTGGTCTTCCAATGGCACAGCTGGGAAGGGGCCGGTGGGGCTGGTGGTGCTGGGTGGGACCAGCTGGTCCTGACCCCCTCCTCCTCCCTTCCTCTCCTCCTCCCAGTAGTGGTGGCTTCCTGGGTGGATGGTTCTCTGGCTGATTCATTGTTGCTGTAAATACAGAGCTGAGCATGCTGTGTTCAGAGTCACTGAAACTGGAGGAAACTGGTCATGCAAACCCTGACTGTCAGCTGATAGCCGGCTTCCTGATAACTCCTGGGAACTGCCAGCACTTTCCCAGACTGGTGCACATCCTCAGGGGCTGCCCAGGACACAGAGCTGTTTCCGCGTGATCACTGTCCCCATGCTGGAAAGCGCCGAGCTGTACTTTAATGTGGACCACGGCTACCTGGAGGGCCTGGTGCGAGGATGCAAAGCCAGCCTCCTGACGCAACAGGACTACATCAACCTGGTCCAGTGCGAGACTCTGGAAGGTAGGCCCTGCTCCTCTGGCCATTGAGCCAGGAAACGATGCTGCCCCCAGGAAGCATGGAAAAGGGACCATGGTCTCTGGCCTGGGAGCCCAGAGCAAGTTCTTACTCCCAAGGCCCAGACTGCAGGGGTCCATGAACACGGACGAGAAAAACAATTACATCTCCATGTTCAATATTCTCTAAGTGGAATTTAGCATTTCCTTTCACTATGAATGTAGGCAACAAATTACCAGGGTTGGTATTTTGTCACCAAAAGAAGTTAGTCTTTTCCTATGCCTAGCCAATTCTTGTAGATGCTTTAAAATATCATTGATGTTTTCACTACTTCAAAATTATAGTAGCTATTGCACTCATCTTTTAATCTTGATATTCAATGTATTAATCAAGAAGTACGGTGTTACATGCTTTACAATATCTTGATAATTATAGTTTAATATATTTGGTTTCCTTCATAATGCTATGTATTTTCAGTCTACATATTTATAAATATTATTTGGAGAAAGACATCACTAACCTGCCCAGGGATCTATGGGGAAAAAAATGCTAAGAACTTTGGACCAGAGAATTTTATTCTCTCCCCATATTCTCAGTATCTATTGACATGAGAATTTATTTCATGTTTCTCTTTAACTGAAGTTTCAAAATATCCACAGAGGGGCATGAGGTGGGGCCAGCCCTGGAATCAAAAGTCCTGACTTTGACCTCTGCCGAGCCTCGGAAGGTGACCTAGGGCTCAAAGCCTCGTGGTAACCATGGCAAAGCCTGCTTTGCTGGTTGTTTGTAGAAATAAATGTGGTAACACTTGAGAGACATGTTAGAACTGTGAAGGACTTTGCAAATGGAAATTATCTTTTTTTTAAACCACTGATTACTGAGGTACGGTTGACATACAAAAGCTGTACACATTTCACATACGCAAGTGGATGAGTTTAGGGATAAGTATACATCCGTGACACCATCCCCACAATTTATGCCATAAACCTATCACCTCCAAACGTTTCCTCCTGCCTTTCATCATTATGTGTGTGTGTGTGTCTGTGTGTGTGTGTGAACTACAGGCTCAATGCTGGACGGGAACCCTTTGACATCTTCCCGTCTCCCCCTCCTCTCTGAAAATTATCTTTAAGCCACAGTATTTTCAAAACCTTGCCAAAGATTTCGCATCTCAAATACAGTGTTTACATTCTTAAAAATGGCTACACTCGCTCATTCTGAAACGTACTAATCAAATCAATATTGTATATGTCAATGATAAGGTGCTTTAAAACTTCCAGATTAGTCTAGAAAAAGCAAGAAAGCAGTAAGAATCGAGACTGGCAGGACAAGTACTAGAAGGAAAAACAAACTGGAAAACGTGAAGGTGACTTTGCAGCTTCCCAAGTGGGGCTCAGGTCCTGAGGTCACGTGTTCGTGGTTCTGCCGGTTGCAGCCAGAGTGAAGGGAGAACTGCCCACGCTGACAGAAACCCTCTCCTTTTGTTAGCAATGGAAACAGCTAGAAAAGTCTTTGAGATGATAACTAACTCTGTTGGCTGCAAATAATTACAATGCAATCCTAACCCCTAAATGACTTGAGCATATTATATTAGGACTTTGGTGATTGGAGAGTATTAATCGTGTTTAGAAAATCTGAATAATTTGAGGTAGAAAAAAAATAATGAAAGCAGGGCAGCAAGAGTGCTTCTGAGAGAAGCAATTTGAATAATTTGTGTTTAGTTTTCAGTCAAGCTTTTAAGTAAGTAAAGGAATGCAAATTTAAACACAAACAATACAGACAATGTCTTCAGGATACACAACAAGGTTTAGCCAACTCATTGTCAAGAACTGTCTTGGTAAAACACACAGGGGGCACACAAACCGAATTTTCCATATGGTATCAGTGGCTCAAGGACCACCAATGCGATCCCTGCACCCTGGCTAAGAAACCCTGTCACACCCACCATCTTTTTACTGTCATTGTGTCTCGTGGTTTCTATCTTTCTTTCCTCCCGATAATACATATTTTTTCAACCATTTGTTTCACAACTATTTTTTAATCTGTGCCAATGTACTGTTTGGGGGCTCCCAGGAACATGAAGCGAGAGCCCTCAAACTATGGGTTAGAAAGACTGCTGAGAACATCAGTCTGGATAAAATAAGGATTTCGTGTCTGTAGTTAACTGCTAAGAACACTGAGGCTTATAGTGGCTGTGACTAACCAAACACTCTTGGCAGGGGTTGAGGACACAGGTATTCGCATCTGTTTTCCCCTAAGATGTCTGTGACTGAGCGTGAGTTGAAGATACATGAATAGGTCCCCACTGATGGCAGCGCCATTTTGATAGTAAAAATAATAAGGTCCGCCCTACCCGATTATTTCACGGGGCTGTCGGGAAGGAAAGGACATGCGGACAGCTCTGGATCTGTTGCGTGTGAGCATGAACTGAGAGAAACTCAGCCACCTTCCCAGCTGGCTGAAGAGTCGAAGAGAAGAAATTGAGACACGTATTGGGACAGACGTTAAGGACTCAGGGATTTCTGCTTCTTTGTGCATACAATATGCCCCGTACAGATGATGAATAACACAGAGTAGTGTCAAGCGGGTACTCTGTGTCAAAGCAGGTACTTTCTGTAAAAGAAAAGCTAACTCGGCAAAAATTAAATGTGCCTTTAGTCTTTTAAAGTCCTCTGGTCTTAAGGAAAAGTGTCCTGAGATCAACAAATTGTTTAGAACCACGTACAAGGGACACACGGGATTGGAAGATAGAAAATGAGGATTGTCCAGACAAGCTCTGAAAAGTCCTAATATTTATAATTGTGCATAACTGTGTGTGTGTGCTCAGAAATACTCATTTATTCCAGTGCCTGCCCCTGACTGATGGTGAATCGGTCACTGGGACCCTCTGTGACTCAGTCCTTCCCATAGGCAAGTGGGAAGCTGGTCTACGTGGCCTGTTCCACCAGTCTGTTTGGAGGTGTGTCCACACAGAAACTTCCAAGTTCTTTAAAAGAGACTTGAACCAAAATTATAACATCAAAGGGCCATAAAATATTCTTTGAAAGAATTAGCACTGCTGTATTTGTATTAAGACTATCTTTATAGAGTGGTTTTAGGTTTGCCGTAAAATCTGTACTCTGCCTATTCTCCCTCCCCCTGCCTCCCAATCTCTGGCAACCACAGATCCTTTTACTGTCTCCACAGTTCTGCCTTTTCCAGAATGTCATAAAATTGGAATCATACAATGTGTAGCCTTTTCAGATTGGCTTCTCTCACTTAGTCACATGCATTTAAGTTTCCTCCGTATCTTTTCACAGCAATGCTGCTATTTTCATCAGATTAAAAAAAAAAAGTTACAAACAAGACTGTTGTAAATATTCTTTCCTCTTCAGAAAAGACAGGGTGGTAGAATTAATACTTCAGAGCTCTAGAGTTTGGTAGTGAACGGTGTTTTCTAAAATACATGGTGAAAGTGCTGCTCGCAGGGGTGGCGAGCAGTCTCTGGGATGAGCCTTTACTGTATCCTCTCTGCCACCGTTTTCAGAAGGGAGCGGGAGGCACAGACTATCTCTCACTAACAAGTTTGTCCTTTTCAAGGGATGCGGATTTCATTCTGTTCCAAGTGTGCCTTCACATGGGAATTAATTCAACAACCATAGAGTGAGTGCCAAAGAAGCGAAGATGGCAAAGGCAGGCCTTAAAAGGGCTCCCATGCTAGGGAATAAAATAAATAACGCCCCTCAGCAGGGCAAGTGGGTGGCTCCTACCCAGATTCCAGATATGCATACAGTGCACTCGGCCGGGACTCTGTGTGGAATCGCGAAAGAGGGAAGGAACCAAATCAGTACCTGTCTGCAGGGCCCTGGGTGGGTGACTTATGGGCAGGCACACAATGGCACATTCTGCAGCAGGGAAAAAGGAGCGAGCCTGAGGACGTGCTCAAGAGGACGGATACAGAAAGATCGCGTAGCTACACTAACTGAGGAGGCAAGGGGGAGAGGTCTGTGGACAGGATGCTTTTTAATGAGCAAAGCAAGTCAGTTTAAAACATATTTTCTATATGATTGTCTAAGAAACTGTGAAAGGACCCCAAAGAAATTAAAAATAGTAGTTACCTGGGCCGCAAATAAGTGGGTGGGGGTGGTGAATGGGTGACAAGTAGAGGACACCTGTCACTGTTTACCCGTGTTTATATCTAACACCTGCTTTTCATAAAAATTGTTGGAGATATAACTGACATATAACGTACTAATTTCATAACAATTCGATATATGTATATATTATAAAACGATCACAGTAAGCTTAGTTCACATCTGTCACTGTACATAGTTACAAATGTTTTTCTCTTGTGATGAGAACTATTAGGATTCACTCTCTTAGCATTTTCAAAAATGTAGTACAGTATTACCATGTTTCCCTGACAATAAGACCTAGCTGGAGAGTTGGCGCTAATGCGTCTTTTGGAGCAAAAAATTAATATAAGACCCAGTCTTATTTTACTATAAGACCGGGTCATATAATATAATATAATATAATATAATATAATATAATATAATACCGGGCCTTATATTAATTTTTGCTCCAAAAGATGCATTAGAGCTGATGGTCCGGCTAGGTCTTATTTTCGGGGAAACGGGGTATTACCTAGAGATCCCATGCTGTACAATACAACCCCATGACTGACTGACTTTGTAACTGGAAGTTTATACATTTTTGACCCAATTCACCCACTTTTTCCACCCCAATCCCCGCTCCTCTGACAACCTAATTTTAACTTTAAAAATATCTATGGAAGGAACACTCTTATTTCTAAGGGCTTTCTCCGTGCTCCTTTAGATACTATTTATACCTGCAATGATAGCACCTATCTTTTCTGCCTTGTGTTAAAAGTGCATGTCCAAGATGCTCGCTGCCCTGTTCAAAAACACTTCAGTGGCCATTGAAGAGAAACCACAGGCCCCAAACGGTGTCACTCATGCTAAAAACCCATGGCACCAAACCTAGGTTTACTACCTGACCTCCCAGAAATGTAACCTTCATCAACCAGTCTGGAACTTTCCATGAGGTAGCCTCTCACCTGGGCCCTCCCCACTCCCCATAGGAAGAAGAGGCACCTGCCTAATAAAAGCCCTGGCCATTTCCTTCCCCCACAACAAACTGAAACTAATCCTTTCTTTCACTAATAGCTCCCTTGCCCACCCTTTTTTCTGTAAAAACCTCCCATTTTTGCACAACTCCTTGGAGCACCCCTCTGTTTGCTGGATGGGATGCTACCCAATTTATGAATGGCTTAATCGAGCCAATGCAAGCTTTAAATTTACTCGGCTGAGTTATGTTTTGCAACATGGCTTTTCGTCAGGCAGCATGAGCTTCTCGCTTAACTCACAGGCTCGAGCGGTCTGTCCCATCCGTACCCGGTGAGCATTTCGCCAGAACCCTCTATTTTTTCTAAGGTTTCCTTCGGTGACAGATTCCGTTTGCCTGGAGAACACACCTTCTTCTGCTGTACCTAGCAGTGGACCTAGTCCTGTAGAGCGGCTGTGACACTGCACAGGTGTGTCCCCCTGGGGCAGGACGTGTCCCCTTGTCTATCTAGCCCCCTGAATGATCAGGTAGGGGCCTAAGTCAAGAATGAATAATGGCCTTAGCCCCTCCTATAGTGCAAAGCTTCTGAGGCCAGAAACTGCAAATATGTGAGGTGGTAGAGATGTATGCGGGTTCAGTGTGTGGGGATTCTTCCACAGTGTTTAAGTACCGAATCACCACAAACGTACACTTTAAGTAGCTTACAATCAGGCCTCAATAAAGCTGAAATTTTAATAAATCCCATTAAATAAAGAAGGGCAGAAACTTCACCTTATACTTTCCCGCCAGCTCCACCAGCCTCAGGCTGTGTTTTGCATATAGTAGGAGTTCTAAAACACATAGTAGGAGTGCTAAACCACAGTAGAAACGTCTGCGTTTGGGTTCAAGTCTGGCTCTCTGCCTCCTGGCACCACTGGACTTGCAGCTCTTGCGTCCTTATCTGATGCTTACAGGACAACTCCCTCCCTGGTCAACCCTCAGTTTCCAGGGCAACCAGAGATTTCTGAAGGTGTTTTGTAAACTGTACATCATAAGCATTCCCAGGAAATGCTAAGCACCCCTGAGCAGCAGTGTCTATGCAGCAAGAATTAGTTCCCCCCTGTTCTGTAAGACTCTTGAATTCCTGAAATAATGCTTCCCATTTTGTGGTTAAGGTGTTCGGTACGTGATTCGTGATTCTGTGTCTTTGATTCTATTCCCCTTCAGAGCACAGCAACTTGTTCTGGAAATATCCATTCTGGTGAATAAGAATCAAAATGAGGCGTTTCAGCCCTTGGAACGTGCACTGAACTCTCTAAGGAAGTGCTGTGGGGCCGCTGGTTCCTCCGTCCCAGGTTTTCACCACAACTGAATCTGTTAATGTTTGAAATGCATCTGTGTGATAGAAATTGGATTAGGTGGACATTAAAAAGAGGACATTATTTACTCTCTAAATGGTATCTAGTTGAGAGGATCTCATAAACAAGTGAAAACAACAAAAACACAAGAACAGTTGAAACCTATTGATAGAAGATGTATTTGAAAGTGAACCAGACTTTGGAGGAGAGCAGGTTGGGAAAATGCCAATGGGCTGGGGGTGGGAGGGGAGGGGAGGAGAGTTGAGCAGACAAAACATTCTAGGCCCACAGGGAACACTAAAGACCATGTTTCCCCAAAAATAAGACCTAGCTGGACAATCAGCTCTAATGTATCTTTTGGAGTGAAAATTAATATAAGACCGGTCTTATTTTACTATAAGATCAGGTACGATATGATATGATATGATATGATATGATATGATATGATATGATATAATATAATATAATATAATACCAGGTCTTATATTAATTTTTGCTCCAAAAGATGCATTAGAGCTGATTGTCTGGCTAGGTCTTATTTTCAGAGAAACACGGGAGTTACAGATAAGAAAAATAAAGGTGAGTGGGTGGGGAGTAAACCAGTTTGGCTGCAATACTAGAATACCTGGAGATAAGGCTGGAATTTAGCTGGGAAACATTTTGAAGGACTTTGAAGATCTGACAATGGAGCTTCCAGATGTGAGATAAAGACAAGAGATGTGCCTGACCTCCAGTCAAATACTTGCAGGCAGGGAAAACATGCACAAGTTGTCTCTCTGAGCCTCCGTTTCTGTGAAATAGGGATGATTGTTACGGGTAACAGAATGTGTATCACAACTGTTCCATCCATGGTAAACCTTTCTACAAGTGTCGTGAATGTTTTTTTGTTCGTTTGTTTATTTAATCTGCCAGAAACTTTCCAAGCTACTTGTGGGATTGTTACGAGATCAAAATAATTTTTAGGAAAGATTACACTGAATGAGTTAAAGGCAGGAGAAGTGAGCCTGGGAGAGTCACTTAAGAGATGGCTGCAGGACCCTAAGCATCACTGCTTATTTTTGAAGTAGATGGGTACACATGACAAGAAGAAAGAAATAACATTATGCAGTGATTTCTCTATGCTGGCTCATCACCTACGTCTTGTTTAATCCCCACAACAACAACCCAAAAGCATAGATTCCATACCCATTTTATAGATGAGGAAACTGAGTTCAGAAAGGCCTGATGACTTCTGAGTTCAGCACCAGCAGAGTGTGGGGCGAGGATCGAACCCTTCCCAGGTACCTCTGCAGCTGCTCCCCTGGCGTCACCTACGTGGAGAGTGAAAAGTCTGGATGTTCCCTTTTATAGAAAGGCCCAAACAAGAAGCTGCCAGGAAAAAACAAAACAAACAAACAAAACCCCCAAATCTCTCGACATTTTCTAAACCTGATCTGCCCAACAGTTTACCAGAAGACAACCAGGAAGTCCCAGATCCTTGCCCTATCTCACTAGCCAGGTGGTCTCAGGTATGACACTGTGACCCCATGGACACACCTGCAGACACACTCGTCCATGTGACATGCTCTGATCTGTGTTATAAGAACCCAATCCAGCCTCTTAGTCTAGTTCCGTTTGGGAGCTCTTGGAATGATTTACTCGGTAGCGATCCCACAGCTTGGAAAACACTCCACTTCCTCATTTGAATAACAAAGAAAAAAACCACCACTTGCCACACAACTTCTCTGGATGGAAAGGCAGCATAATTTTCCGAAGTGTGTTGTGTGGGTGGTCGCACTGTTTCCTGGTGCCTGGGGAGCTTCTGTACCCAAGATCACTGAAATGAATGCGTTAAAGGGCTTGCAATTCCTGCCGTTAAGAAGCCTGTTTCTTCCCATTTATTTGACTACAAAGTCCTATTCTTCACATACTTATGTAGGGAAGCACTTGGGGAAATGCAGGGGGAAAAGTTACTGAACCAATTTTGCAAAGGATAAACCTACGCCTAACCATGGCTGTTGTTCCTGGCAGGCAATCAGCCTCTCGGAGCAAACATTTCAGATCCTGAGACTTTTTCCTTAGAATCTGAATGCAAGTGTCCCCTGGGTCATTTTGCTTCTGGGGCAAAAGTATTCCTTGCACTGCATTTGCCTGTCCATCGAGTACAGTATTACAAGCTTCCTCTGGGGTCTGAACCGCTGGAGACATTTAATTTCAGGGTCTCGCTGGCAGTTGAAAGGTTTGGAAGTTTTATCCCTTAAAAGAAACACATGTCACACGAGCAAACTATCATGGTTTGGAAAGAAGTTCCATGTGTGTCCCTTCTGTTGCCAAATATCCCTCAGCGCTAGGAACGCAAACTGTCCAACTGTACACACCAGAACTGCCAGAATGAAAGACAAACAAGACGTGGCAAACGGAACAAGAGGAGTATGATTTTGCACATTGAAGTGAATTAGGGAGATACATGAGCAAGTCAACTCTGCAGTCAGATAAAACGCCGTCCCCATGCATCCTGCAGGTCCCAGGAAGGCCTGGGCACTGGGCAGGTCCTCAGAAGCACTTGAATGTCTCCTTGCGAATCCCCCCCACCCCTACCCCCAACCCCAACACAGCCACCAGAGCTGTCAGTGCACATCAGTTACCTCAGGACACAGGATGTCCTACCGAGCTTTCCTGGGGACACCCCTGCTTATTCCTCCCCCCCTCCTCTCCCCTGAGTCCTTCAGCATCACCCGGCTGCTGTGAGCCCATGCGCACGCCCCACCTGTACTCATTCACGACTGCCTTCCTCTCGCTCCGTCATAGCCCCTTAATGTCCATCTCTGGCTTAACGTCCCCCAGGAAACCTTCCCAGGCCCTCTGCTCCCATCCCCAGGGACCATAAGTCAAGGTCCTGACCTTTGTCTCTGAACCCGGCTCGCGGTCGAACCCTGTGCTTGTGGCGCCTCCTTCCTGACCAGACTGCTTCCTTGCGGACGAGGAGTACGGCTCGTCCACCTTTGGGTCTCCTGTGGTAATGGCACAGGGCAGATACTTAATCAAAAACCCAGTGAGCTCCAGGATGCCATATTGGCTCCCGCTGGGTGCGAGACGGTGCCTGAGATGTTTTTAACATTCAGACATGAAATAACACTTGAGGGCTGGGTGCTTCACCAGGAGCCACAGATAAAGGACGGAACGAAGCCAGCAGAACTGCCTCTGCCGCTAACACACTTAAGACTTGCCCACATCTTGTGACAGGTGCTGTGCTAAAGTATTACCAAAGTACTTCAAAATTCAGATGAGTGAGATGGAATAATTCTGCCCAGCAGAAGTAACGCTTTACTGAACAATGGATAACCTAATTGAATGGACTGGCACTAAAATACAGACTGTAAGTGGCTTTGAAGTCAGATAAACCTGGCTTTGAATTGTTTATCAATGTGATTTTGAACAACTTAGGAAACGCTGAGCGTCGGTTTTCTTATCTGTAAAAGGGGATGAAAATCATTCCTACCTCCCAGGATTGCCATGAGTATTAAATGAGATAATACATGCTTAGTCCAGTGCCTGGTACACCACAAGCACTCGGTCACCGGTAAGTATTATTTTAATGTTGAAGGATGCATTATGATGAACAAATCTGGAAAGGGTCTCGGAGAGGGGGGACTCTGGCAGAAGAATGGGGTCAGCGTTCAGCCAAGAACACATGCTGCGAAACACGGGGTTTGCTCAGGAGGAAGCAACAACAGAGAACGTTGGAATTCGATCCATTTCAAGAATGCTGGCATGGCGCTGCGGAAATGGTGTTGGATTTTAAGAGTGAGGAGACCCATCTGCTAGTTCGAGGCCTTCTACTGTATAAACTCGGCCCTTCGCCCCTGGGACTGTGTCTTCATCTGACGCTGCCCTTCCACCTCTCCCACACCTGCTGATAACACCCAGCACCGTCTCTTCCCACGGAGCTGGGCTGCAGCCTACGGTCCTCAACAGCTTCCGAGCAGCTATTCCCAACGACTACAACTGGCTCCGGTAAAAACTACTTGACATCTGGGGATCAAGGGCTTCTTCATGTTCTCATCAGCGGTGCGAAACGATGCTAGATTTTTCAGGTCACTGAAAATGTTTATATTGCCCTAGAATGTCCACATTGAGGGTTTTTTTTATTGCTTTAGAGATTAGCGCTCAAGTCTACATCATATAGAGACCTTATGTGAAGGTCTAGTGAGGTAAGAAGAATTAAATATGCATTTATCATAAATGCATCCAATTAACGTTGCAAAAGCTATTCATGCACATTCAAAATCTAACCTGATTTGGGGTTTCGTTCAAATTTCAGATCTGAAGATTCATCTTCAGACCACGGATTATGGAAACTTCTTGGCTAACCAAACGAACCCTCTGACTGTTTCCAAAATTGACACCGAGATGAGGAAAAAGCTGTGCAGAGAATTTGAGTATTTCCGGAACCATTCCCTGGACCCCCTGAGCACATTTTTCACCTACATGACGTAAGTGGTAGCGGGAAGCCGTTAGTCTCCAGTGTGGCCGTGCCAATGATGCCAACAGGCACAGGTGGGGTCTCAGGTGGGGTTTTTGGCTAGCGGGAGGCCTAAGACCTTTTCTATTGTTTGCTAAGTTTGAATACATTCAAGTCTCAGCAACTGATACGCTCACTGTTAGAACATGGATTTCACGTATTTACAAACATGGTTAGGTAGGTGGTGGTGGCCGCCTCCATATAAAGCAGTGTTTTCAGTTCTCATTTTAAAAAATGGTAAGTGGTGCTGATGCTTGAATCGTTTGTGTTGCTGGGACGGATGGTAAATACTAGGTGACATTTTTGGATCACTTGTCTGGGTGTGGCTGAAATGTCACAGATTGTTCTTCAGGCCACATGTGTCCTTTCCTGGTTTCCCTGCAGCAGGCTAAGGAGCCCCCATCCAGCAATGGTAGTAAATTTTCTTTTTCTACTCCAGTAAAGAGGTCCAAGTTGTACTTAACAAAAGTAGCACTAATTTGCACCCCAAAAACAGTGCATGACAAAGCCTGTATCCTTAGACCATTACCAACATCAGATACCATCTTTGCCCATCCAATAGGTTAAAAAAGTTATATCGCTTTGCTTTAATTTCTATTTCTTAATCAGCATAATTGAACATCCTTTCAATTCATTAGTCACCTGTATTTGCTACCTGACTGAATACTTTACCTATTTTTTGTTGTTCTTGTTGGAGTATTCAGCATTTTTTTGTTGCTATGTGAGGGCTCTTTGTAAATGAACAAAGTTAGCCATTCATGATATGTTACAAATTTTTTATCCTCAGTTTGGTATAATCTAATTTTTTTTTTTCTGTAGAAACAGTGAACATTTTTAATCAGCTACACTCATCATTCTTTTCATTCATTGAGTTCTGATTATTATATCCTTCCTCCACTCCAAAGTTATAAATAAATTCACCTGTCTTTTCTTCCATTCATTTGTTGTTGATGATCTTTCATTTTTTACATTTAAAACTTTGGTTCATCTGGAATGTATTTCTGCGGAAGGAACGGGACTAGGGATCCCGCTGAAATTATCCCCCCCACCCCACACACACACTGGCTATCCAGTTGCTCTTATACCATTTCTGTAAATAAGCAAATAAAAACAAAGAAGCAATAAGCGGCCATGACCAAGGTAGCTCTAGGTGGGTTGCGACCACGGGTGTGCCCGAGATGTGCGGGTGGCGCTGAGTTTCTGCTGTGCCCTTGCAACTCCTATTGGCGCGGTGGGTTAGCGCTTTAATTACTGGCAAGACACGACTGCCGACAGTTTTTAGGAATCCACAGGTACACAGCTAGTCAGGGATAAGTACTGGGTATATATTTGGCCCTAACTCAGTCCAAAGCCCGAGCACTTTCTCTGAGAGGATTCTGGAAAGCCTTCCCAGAAGGGCTGACTTTGCTGCTGTGCCTGGGGATGGGGGGCGGTTTGGAGACCAGAAGGCTGGGAATCCGGGTGATGCCTGTGGGTGGCAAGAATGCCACGTACTCATGAGTAACCCCGGGGTCGGGGTGCCGAAAAGGAAGGGGAGACAGGGGGAAGGGAGGCCAGAGAAGGAAGTTCCAGCCAGCTTATGGCAAGTCCCCAATGGCAGCGTAAGGAAGATGGGCTTTATCACATCGGATAATATTTTGTGGGTGTATGTTGATAACCTGCAAGATCCTTCCCTAAAAATCAAAATCTTAAGCAGAAATGCAATATGTAAAAGGGAGGAAAGAAGGGCCAGGTTTGCTCCCAGGACTCTGCCCCATCCCCATCCACCCCTTCACACACACACACACACACACACACACACACACATACACACACACACACACACACACACATACAATGGTTGGGGTAAAGTGGACAGGGCTTGGGCTTAGGACCAAGTCGGATCCAAGTTTTCATCTACTCTTCAGTGGCCTGTGATGCCTCCTGTGAAAATGTCTGTTATGGGTGATTATGGAGACATTCAAGGTCCCTGAGCTGCAAGGCAAGATGGCCTGTGTGGTAGCAGAAGTGGCAACCAAAATACTAGACACCGTTTGCCGAGTGCTACCCTATAGGAGGGCTCTGCTACGGGAGGTTCGCATCTTGTCTCCTGAACCCTCCTGGCCAGACTTACTCAGTCCTCATCATCACCACGTAAGGACGAGCAAATTAGCTCAAGAGCAGTGAATTTGCTGGCTCACAGATCTAACAAGTGGAGGGATCATGATTTTATATAAATGTTAGCAGCAGGCTTTGTAAGATTAGTTTCTCAGATTGTCAATGAATTCAGAAAATCTACCCAGGACGGTGGCAGCCTAATTTTAACTGAGTCAGAAAGCTGCCAGGTTTTGTACGTTTTGGGTTGCGTGACAGGTCTCACATGATGGAAATTTGCCCCCAAATATATGGGGAAATGCTCTAAGACTGACTCTGAGTTGTCTGGTCAGTGGTTCTTCTTACATGATGATTCCGTGATTTATTGTTTCCTAATTATAGAGTCTTAAACCTGGAAGGAGCTGCCTTAGTGTTATTAAGCAAATTTCCTTATTCACAGGAAACTACCATACTGGTCAAGTTAAAATATATTGTTTCTTAAAAAACAAGCTTAAAATTCCAAATACCTCTAGTCATTAGTGATGTTTAAAAACTATATAAGAATGCAGGCAGTCACAAAGCCCTGGGTAGAATTTAATACAAAACTGGGAGTAGAAAGGCAGTTTTGGTAGTGTGAGCATCACGAGAGTGGTACTAGTGATAGACGTGTTTGAATTTACTCTCTCCACTGTAAACTCTGAATGAGTTTTTTTTCTATCAATATCTAGAATCAGTAGTACATGACGGGCGCTGAATATTTCTTGAATCATATGTAATCCTGTATTTAGCAGCACCTTACACACAACTAGAAAAATACTTCCAGCCCACTCAGAATTATATATTTTATACAGCACTTGAATATTGGTTATTTATTGGCCAATATGTTAGGGGTGAAAAACAGATGCAAATGAGGCAGAGAGCAGAGCCAACAGCACGGTTGCCACATGAGATCAGCAAAACTCGCGTCCGAGGGTTAAGGATGTGAAGGCGACGGAAGTGAAAGGTTTTAGGGCATTATCCCTACGACGGTTCTCTCCCAGCGGGAAACAAAATCTTTCCTCTGCTTTTTGTCAACTTTCTGGTTAGGCAACAATCAACCACTAGGGGGCATGACTGATCCCAGTAACCGGTTCTCCCCGGCAATCCATTGCTCAGTAAGAGATTTGAGGCTGTCTGTCGCCTGGAGATGGAAATCCACCCTTCTACTGATCCACATAGCCACTGCCCAGTTTGATCTTATTTTCTCTAGTTCATTTTTGAATTGAAAAGAAGTGTTTAAAGTAAAAGAGTTTGTATTAAAATCAATTTTGTGCTCACTACAAGTCAGCACTTTTATAATCACTTTACGTGTATTAAATTCATTATCAAGTGGCGATAATATTATTGGCATTTTAGAAATTAGGAAACAGAGATAAAGACTATATACTTCAGTACCTATTTCCCAAAGGCCAAAAACCGGAGGTAACCACTCATAAGTTTGACGCATAGCTTTCCAAATCTTTTTTTGTAAAAAAATTATGTTTGTAAATAAACAAACAAACATATATATATATATATATATATTTACAACTATACATACATAGTTAGTTTTATTGTTCATTTTAGAATAGGGAGATCATATTATATGTATTACATACAATTTGTCTTTTTTATATCACCTATTAAGAATTTTCTACATGAGTATATATAGATCTATCTTATTTAAAGCATATATTATACACCATTGTGTTGGGTGCACCATAATTTGTTTAACCATCCCCTTCTGTCCATCTAGGTGGTTTCATTTATGTGTCTTCATTGTACATATATCTTGGCTTTCTCATGCCAGGATTTCTTTAGGATGGATTCCCAGAAGCGAAACTGCTTTGTCAATGGATATGCAGATTTTAGATTTTAATAGATATTAGCCAATTGTTCTCTCCTGCTCCAACAATATATGAAAGCCCTGTTTCTCTCCTACCCTCTCAGCTCTGTTTTTTTCTTTCCTGGTGAGAGTGAGATAAGATGTTCTAAAACCTGTTGTGACTGGTGTTTTGATTATAATAAAGACGAGCTCCACCCACCACTGCTGCTGACCAGGTGGAGAGCAGTGGGTGACAGACGTAGGAGTTTACCCATCTAACTGGCCAGAAGAATCACTCGTTGGTGTTTCCCCATGACTTACGTAACATTTATAATCATGGCTAGAGAAGGGATGGCATTGGAATAATCTCTCTAATGTCATACATTTCCTCAAGGGACAAGTACAGAAAAATCAAGAACTAGGCAGCGAGGATGCTAGAAGATACCAGGTAGCAGTTACTTCCTTCACTTCTGCTTACCCGGTGGGCAGCCAATTAACATCACTGTACGAACACAGAGGAAAACGTATTCGTTGACTGAAAAAAAGTCATCGCTGTGTTTCTATTCTGCACGAGTATGGTTCTTGACTCTCGGAGGCCATAAAATGGACCAAACACAGTCCCTCACTTTAAGGATATTGTCACTAATAAAGATGGGTGGCATTAGTGCTACTTAAAAAAAAAAAAAAAATCTCATTTGAGATGAACAGGTAAAATGACACCCGGGACACATAACTGGACACTGGCAGTAGTCCTGGAATCCAGGTCTTATCTCCTTAGGGATGTCATAAATATTTGTGAATGGACGAGCCAACGATTTCTCATGTTCACCACGGCTACTGCCAATGTGTACTGAAAATTAAATTCACCCCAGGATAAATATAAACACAGAAATTCAGAGAGAAAAAAAGACATCACTTCTGGCTGGAGACCGTTTTAAAGCTTAATGAAAAATGTGGTCTTTGAATGTGGCTTTAAAGGATGAGAAAGATCTCAAGTTTTAGCAATCAGTGGGGAAGGGAAGCTTTCTACATCTAGAAAAGAGTAGGAACCAGGGCACGGATGTAGGAAGAAATGAACAAGTTTGAGGAATTTTTAATCTGAACAGTTGGGTTACATCAAGATGGCGGAGACTCTTAAGTATTAGAGAAAAGTTTTCTAAACGTTCCAGAGTTCCCAAGAGTTTGGGAATTGTGCCGTGATCAGCAGTCTTATTCTAAAATACACTCTCCTGGGCAATGCTGACTTATGAGTAGTTTTTCAGTATTTTGCTAGAAGGAAAAATGAGTGTGACAGCAAAATTAATTGCGTTTCTAAATTATTTCAATTTTCATTTCCTCTATTTAAAAAAGGGAAACTTCAGGGAAATAAACAATGTTACCCAAAATGTCCTATTTCAAGAGGTAAGCAGAATGTGTATGGGGATATTTCTCAACAGGCTAACTTAGCAAATCAGACCAAACAGCACAGCTGCCCATGAGCACACGTGCGCTGAGGGTGGGACGGAACAAAGCTGGAGGGAGTCTGACACACTTGGCTGCCAGTGTCATCAAGGAAAGCTTTCACTGGACAATTAACACATTGGAAAGTACTTCCCACAGTATGGCCCTTACTGTGCATGTCACAAGGAGTAACTGGGGTGGCCCGTTAAGGGCCGATGGGCACCTGTCTTAGAGCAATTTCACCGAGGAGTGAAATGACTTCACATGCAGCAAATATACATCCCACATGAACAATTCCTCCTGGGTATGCATTTCATGTCCCTGTATTTTCCACACGGACCAGTGTGACCAGCAAATATAGTCTGCAGTTCTGGTGACCTACAACAGAATCGTCGTCATGGAGACCGCTGTAGTAAGTGTTGCAGACCCACCCAGCCTGTCAGGTAGGCAGGACCCGGTAGCAATGAGCGCTGAGACCACAGGAAGTCGCAATGCTTTCAGACAACCAGTCCACTGCAATCACCAAGTTCACCCAGTTATTTGCTGCCCAGTCACACCCAAAGGGGGAGGTCAAATAAAAGCAGTTATCCTGTGGGAAGACTCGTTAACCACCCGTGTTACGAGATTAATGATTACATTCCCAAAGAGATAACATGGAACCTCTTGCGGTTCAGAAATCTTAAAGGACACATCATAGGCAAGAATGACCACACAGGGTAATTCTAGGGTTGCAAGAAGCAGAATAGGATGGCGACAGGCTTTATAAACTAGGTGTACATCAGACTAATATCTCAACCGGTAACACGATGCATGGTCTTGTAGATGCTCCATCTTCCGAATGACTGCACCCCTCAGCTTCTTCTCTCCACACCTGGACCGATAACGCCTTATCTTCTAAGAGCAATAGGGAAACTTAGGGAGGACGCTACTGACTAGAAGTAAGTGGGAAACTACAGATGCAGAAATCTCAGACGTAAGAAAAGATTGTCAACGCTGTGAATTTTTTATATTAAAGATTATGTGGCTTATAATTTTCTGCTCCCATCCCGCCAAAGTCCAGTTTACAGGAAAAATCTCTAAGAGCGTATAGCTCTCCTTCTCGGTCAAATCCACTCTGCTGGTGCTTTTGTATATTACTGGTCCTGATGCCCGCCACTCAAACTCGAGTAAATATTTCCATTTTCAGACAGAGCAGGTGGAGCTCCTCTCAAACTGATTTTTACGGCACAGAGCTGGGCCTAGAAAGAGGCATGTGTACAAAGCCCGGGCTCCTTCTGTGACACCCTGTGATTCACACACTGCTGTCCTATGCATTGTTTAGCTTGCAGTGACCCTGTGACCACAATGGGTGGGAGTCTACCCTTCCCTCGTTAATTGTCCTCTTAGCCTTACTGTTCAGGCCCATCTCTGTTCCTGAGCCAATCCGAGCTTGACGCTTTCCTGGAAGTTTCCCGGCACTGCAGCTGCTTTATCATGTGTGCATTCTGACCTGTGACTTTCTTTTTGCTCTAAGCCATCAGTAAGATGCTATTTGTTTCAAATCTTCTAGAAATGTGTTGAAATCTCTGGTTCCCTCATGTCCCTCCAATGATGAATGTCTTCCTTTGCACTGCAAATACCTTGAGTATCTAGATGGTTTGGGGACAGCCAGATGACACAGGTGTGCGTGCAGCCCACCATCTGACCCCGAGGCCTGGAAGGATTTGTGAAAACCCCGCCAGCTTTGACGTGTGCCCATCTCTTGGTGGCTGCGTCTTCCTTAATGACCTGACACATTCCTTCTGGATTTGTTTGAGCTTCTCTGAGGGCACTTAGAAGACACTTCTCTTTTTCTGTCTCATGCCAAGGTGTTTGGTGAATGGCAGTCATTTCTCGGCTACTGGTCATGACAATTAATTCTTAAAAGTTTCATCCTCAGACGGTTCCTACAGCTTGAGAAGTTTATGGCTCTGCATCATCTGACTATTTAACAGCTGTCCTCTCAGCCCGGAGGTGGAAAGCTGTATAGGAAAGGTATTTTAGTTCTTCTCAAGAGAGTATACAAGTTTGGGAGTAAACAGAGAAAGAAAGCAGAGCTCTGAGACGCAAAGGAAAAGCTAACAAATTCTCTGGCATGAGCCGTTTTATCCCAGCCTACCAGGGAGCCAGTTTTGGCTTTGCGGTCCCAACTCTGCCTCTTTCCATCAGTGTGAACTGCGACTACATGTCACCCATGAGGTAGTGACACTAGTGGTTTGCACAGCGCTGAACTGTCGCGAGGCCGAGAACACACACGTCATGCCTGGCGCGTAGTAAACACCTCACAAAGAGTTGGCATGTTTAAAGATGACTATTTTTACAACCTAAAATTTGTGAAATTGAGGCACTTAGTCCTAAGTCGCAATTTTAGGTGACACCATGATTTCCGCGGGTGCCATATCAGACATATAGGACCACATATTTAGCAGGGGCTGTATGTGAGGGTGTCTGTCTCGAGCGTGAGCAGGAGAAGTAGTAAGCTGCGTGAGTGAGCCCTGCTCCCGGCTCTGTCACCACTTGTGCGCAGTCAGCTGAAACACGCCGGGTCTGCACCACGTGAGTTCCTGTCATCTTTAAGCTCAGAAATCACTCGGCACCGTCAGTGACCTCAGTGGTGGCTGCCAGGGTCATGGCCCTGGAGCTCTACAGAGATGACAGGGTCTTCTGGGCACACAGAAAGGAACGTGTCTTCTGGGCACACTGTCCCCCTGCCGCCCCAAAGAGCCAATCTTATTATATACCTGTGCATATGTGTGATGGGATGAGGGGACAGGAAAGAGAACCCCTCCTGTCCCCTGCCTTGAGCCAAGCCTGGGTTCTCACCTCATTTACTGAACAAGATTGTGAGAACTGGTGTATTGTCCCATCTTAGAAACAAGGCCACTTAAAGAATGAGTTGAAATAAAACAGGATCCAATCTCTACAGCCCTTGCTCTTTGCTGTATGGGGCCTAGAGTCTCTATTAGTAAAATAAAAAGATGCAATGCACACGTGTGTTCACACCCACCCACACACTGTACAGGTGTGAGCTTGGGGTTCGATGTGGGCTACAGCTGTACTCACACCAATGACACTGGCTGACCGTCAATTGGCCTAGCCATCGTCTGCAGACTGGGAATGTTGGCAGCTCAAACACCTTTGCATTACAGACGTGTGTGGGGAGCAATTCAATGTCTGCTCAGGATTATTAAGTGCTGGCAGTTCCCCTGTCAGGTAATAGCTTTGGAGCCATCAGGGACAGTTAAATAAGCACTCCCACTAGAATATAATTTTCCAGAGAGAAGGATTCTAAAATTCCATAATGTCTCACTCTGGGTCTGTTGTTTGAGAGGGGAAGACACTTCATAGCCGTGTGGTTTTTATAAAGGGATAACTGTCTGCTTCAAAGCTTCTGTAGGTAGAATTTTCACTGGGGCAAATTGTGGAAGCTCCACGTTTCCAGGAGGAAATGCGTCCTGGCTCAGGAGGTTGGTAACCCAAGCCCCCAGACTCCAGGACACTGCTTCCAAGTGGCTGGATTAATTTTTATCCAGCGGAAGGTGTTATTTCCAAGCCCGGATTGTGGCAGTGGTTGAGTGCCATCGCTGTCCCATCACGGGAGGACCGCGACTCTCCCATCAGCTGTCCCCTCGCTCCCTGACCCACAGCTCACCCTCTCGCTGCCTCTTTCCCCTGGGCACCAAAACATGTTAGCTTCTCTCCCGTGTTAAAAATACAACACCCAGAATGGAAGTCAAAAGCTTGCCTGCCCGCGGGGTCTCCATATCATTATCTCTCCCTTCCTTTAAAGGCAACTTGTAGTTTGCACTGTTTTAAAAACCTCTTTCCTTCCCACTCACTTTAAACACACAGCGACCAGGTTTCGGCCTCCGCTTCCCCTCTCCCTCCCTTCCACAAACAAAGTCCATGGAAAGTGCTCTTGCTGTCCTCAGATGACCTCTTAGTGGCTGTGTCCTGGGGACACTTCACTTCATGTCTGCCCTGACCTCCCTGTAGCCTCTCATGCTCCGTCCTCTTCTTCCTAGAATTCTCTAGAACTTCCTAGAATTCTCTCCCCTGGGCTTTCCTCCGACCATCTGTCAGCCTTCCTCAGGTTCCATTGAGGTCCTGAAATGTTGGGGTTTCCTGGAGTTCTCAGGACGGAACTCTAAACACGCGCGGACGTGATCCCAGTCATTCCCAACAAGACTTCGCTTCCCCCTTCACACGAGCCCTGCTGACGCCCAGCGTCTGTCCACAGCTGTCTTCACTTGAGAGGCCTGCCCAGCGTCCCCTCTGGGCTACGTCCCGGGCACTGCCAGCTCTTTCTGCCCAGAGCGCCTGCTCCCACCTCAACCTCTTCTCCTGCAATGGTCTCCCACATTTCATCACTCCCACAGTCCGTGAGACCCAGAAACCTATGTGCCGTCGGGACAACTAAACACAGCGTAGAGGAGGGTTAGGAGAAAGAGTCCAGAGTTTCAGTCTCAGCTCCCTCATCTATTAGCTGTGTCCTCATGGACGATATGTTTACCTCTCTGGGCCTCTGTCAAATTACCCTCATCTGTCAAATGAGTAATAGCAGGACCTGAAATAGAAATAGTACCTATTATCATCACGGTGTTGTTATCATGATGAAATAACTTGTGTAAAGCACCTCACTAGTGAGTGTTTACCACTTGTCCTGTTTTCATCCATGTTCCACACAGACCATAATACCCCCTTCTGTTTAAAGGCATTTGGCTTCCCCTGTCACCCTGAGCACCCAAATTCCGCATCTGGTTGTCATCGGCCCCAGAGAAAAGGGCTTTGCACGTGCATCTTTCTGCCAGAGACGTCTTCCCCCTGCCCCAGTCCCTCTGCCTGGACATCTGCTTATGCTGCAGGTGGCGGCGTGACCGTCACCCCCTGGGCAGGCTGACTCCAGACGGGTTGAGCACTTGGCTCTGCAAGCCCGCACCACCCTGTAATTCTTTTGACAGAGCGTATATACATCATACCAGTTACTGTCGTGGATTCCGCGTCCAGCTCCCCCCTTAAACTGTGCTCTCTGTGAAGGAAAGGACTGTGTGTTACTTCTTGACCTTGCTGAATATCCTAGATGCCGAATGCACGAGTGGACAAGCACATGCACCCAGGATATTCTGGCAGGGCTCAGCCTGGGCAAAGAAATAACATAAGATATGAACCCGTGGACACCTTGGGATGCTGGGTTGGGGGGAATGTGAGGGGGGCTAAAAAGTTCACTGTCTGCTCTCACAGAAGGAAAGGAATACAGACTATTTTAAAAAACTAAGAGTAAATATTTACTATTAAATTGAATCAGTATATTCACATTTTCAACTTATTTTCAGATATTTTAAATTTTGAATTCTTGATGATGGGCTTCATTGCAGATTTAAACAGTCAGGTTTTAAAGTAGAATGAAACTCCCTAGGTCTGTGTTTCTCAACTTTGAAGGCCAACCGTCCATGCTGATAAAGCCGACCGGTGCACACCCTCACCCCCACCCCACCCATGTGACAGCTACTGTGTAGTTGTCTCATCTTCTTGTAGTCTCACCAGCCACGGCTTTATGAAGCGTCAATTCGTTGTTACAACATTGGATATGGTTTTTCCAACTCGGACATGCCAGAGTCAGATGTTTACCCACCCACCTCTCTCCAGCCCCGGAGTTCCAAACAGAGACTCACCCATCTCCTCCGCGTAGAGCATCAGCCTGATGTTGTGTTTGTCCAGGGGCTGCGTCTTACTCCCCTGCGGGTTCCCCCCCCCCCCATTCTTCTTACCAGGTGCAGCTACATGATCGATAACGTGATTCTGCTGATGAACGGCGCGTTGCAGAAGAAGTCTGTGAAGGAAATTCTGGTGAAGTGCCACCCACTGGGCCGTTTCACGGAAATGGAAGCGGTCAACATTGCAGAGACACCTTCTGATCTCTTTAGTGCCGTCCTGGTGGAAACGCCCCTAGGTAGGACCGCATACATGATTCTAGAGCTGCCCTTGTGTGTTGCCACAGTCACTAGGAAATGTACAACCAAGTCACAGTTTTTTCCGTAAATAGGGTCATACTATACAGGCTGCTTGGAGTGGATGGGACATGCAGGAATCTTCTAGTACAGACCATTCACTCCTCAGAGCAAGACAAATGAAGTCACCTGCCAGCGTCACAGATGAGCCATCTCTAGCCAAAAACGAGCTGAGGCTCACCCCCACCCACCCACCCACCCCAAACCCTTGTACTTTGTACCAGACCACAGCAAAGAAGTGAACAAAACTTGTACTTTTTCAAAATATTAATTTTCTAGCTAGGTTTTATGTAATTAATTCCGAATCCTTTCATTTGAAACTTGTGTTTCAATAAGGCTTCGTGTAGAAAGCATTTTGTTTTAGGAAGTTTAGAAATGCCATTTTCCTGAGATGCTCAGAAACGCCCATCTGTCAAATGACCAGAAGCAATGACGAAATGAATGTTAATGTCTTTAGAATTCAGCACTGACAATAGCTGTAGCATTCAAGATGCTGATGGGACAATTTTGGAGGCATTATTGTCAGGAAATTTGGATAGCAGCAAGGTACTATTGATGATTTGTCAAAATTACTGCTGTTTAGGACAGACGTTTTAAAAAGAAAATAGAATTGTGTCACCTTCAAGTGTCCGATGCTAAGGGTGCATATCACAGAGGAAAGAGGGTGGGTCTGGAATCAGACATCTGTGAGCATGAAGCCAGGCTCTGCCTGGTCCCAACAAGGTGACTTGGGGCCATTCAGTCCCCGTTTCCTCATTTTAGAGTTTTGAAAACTAAATAAGATGCAGTTTAAGTACAACTCAAAACTTGGCACATAGTAAAGTTGCAGATGGTAAGTATTCCTATTAGATAATGGGGGGGGAGGGCTTCAAAAAGTAAGTCTGAAAGTGAGCAATTCGTAAGGACTGAGTAAGTTACAGTATGTCCCATGTTTTGGGAGGGTTCACACATGTAAGTGCTTAGTAAACCATCACTCCCATTGTCATGTCATTACTGTCAGGCTGATGGCGTCTGTGGACTCAGAGTCCACACGGTCCTAGTCGGGGGAGCACAGGTGGGTGCGTTCAGGGGACATTTTGCACCAGTTTTGATTTTAATTTATTTTGTATGATAATTTCTATTTTCCAGCTCCATTCTTTCAAGACTGCATGTCTGAAAATACTCTAGATGAACTGAATATTGAAATATTGCGCAATAAACTCTACAAGGTAACTGCTTCCCCAAATATTATGTTTTTCTTTGTTACGTAATACATCATAAGCAGAGTTCTTTACTGGACGTGACTTTGCCCCTTAGCCAGCTTCTGCAACTACGAATCCGTGCATATCTGGCCAACATGCATGCCAGCTCCCCCAGCCAGCAAGGTGGGCGAGAGGCGGCACCACACCCCATTCTCTCTGTGCCCCCAGCTCTTCGCCTGGAACATATAAGGTGTTGATTGCATGGCTGGGTAGATGAGTGGGGTGAAGTACATCAGTCCACGTGAAAGTGACCAGCATTCACAGTGACCCTCGTGTCATCTAGAGTCCTTCTCTCTCCCACACCCTGTTAGAGTCCCTGAATTGCACGGTTAACTTGTCCACATACTTTGAACCTACTGACAGTGGAGAGCACACCAACATGACCAACTGTGGACACTACATCACATGTGCCACTTGGCAAAATCTGGCCACCTGACTGTCTGGACCATGTGGGCAGCTCTGTGGAACAGGGCCGAGCAGAGTCTGTCTGTTTTCACTCGTGTGGCCATAGTCCCTTTGGACCTTCTCACGGAGGCTGAATAAATGTATACGGCCACGCCGCATGCAGCATGCTATGCTGAAACATATGGTCCTCCCAGAAGTGTGGCATTCAGGCCATTTGCCTTGTTCTCAAGAGACTTATGGGCTTAGAGGAGGCACCCCTTAGATACAGCTAACAGAAGGCACTGCTCTCAGTGCTTTGCCAGCATTCCTTCACTCCATCCATTGAGCAAATGATGTGCTGTCTCTGCTCCTCAGATGAGAAAACGGAGGCATGGAGACGTAAGGTTGCCTGGCAGAAGTCAGCCAGCTAGTGAGTGATAATGTGGGGACAGAGATACAGGCGGTCTGACCACAGCCCAGACGCTGCCATTCAGTGAGCCCTCTGCCCTCAGAGCCTTCCGAAAGGCGTCTGCTGGGCCCTCAGCGATGAAAAGTCAGCACAGGGCCAAATCCAGAGTGACTTGCTAAGCTCATGAGGTTCTGGCACTCTTGTTAGAGGAGCAGGGGTGAACCATGGGAACAAGCTTCTCAGTGATTATAAGGGCTGCTACGTACAACTTCGTCAGTCCACAGGCTTCTTTTACAGGGTGTACAACACGCTTCAATGTGAAAAATTTGTTCCAAATTTATTATCAAGTATCTCCCTCTGGGAGAAGTGATTCAATTTCCATTACAGTGTTTAATAAGCCATGAAGAGCTGATTTCCAAAAGGAGAATATATTTATTTTATTGTTTTGTGCTCTTTCTTCTTTTGAAGTCTTACCTGGAGGCATTCTATAAATTCTGTAAGAATCATGGTGATGTCACAGCAGAAATTATGTGTCCCATTCTTGAGGTAAGAGTCCTTGAATGTTTTTATGCCAAATGATGTGCTTATACATGTTTCATTTATATAATCCTACTTACGGCTCTTTATCTTAGAAGCTCCTTTATATAAAATTAAATACTCAATTTTTTTTATTATATGTATATTATTTGATGTCTTCTGTTAAGAGTGGCCTTTTCCCAAGTTGTCTACATGGAAGAGTTATCTTGGAATTAGAACAGAATAATGCGTATAAAAGTTTGGGTGTGATTCATTTTGCCGCCGTATGAAGAAAGATCAGAATTAGTTAAAAGTTGAGTTAACAATGGCAATTGGTGGACTGTGGGAGCTCATATGACCCCCGAGCTTCTGCAGGCAGCCCTGGCACTCACTCCAGAGCTGACAGGAGTCTGCTCTGGTCAGAGGCTTCAGGCTGGCACGCTTAGTTAATGATGTGCCAAATGCCACCACTGGTTTCTCCCTTCCTAACCAATGTTATTACACGCTTTTGAGTCCCTCTTTATCATCACAGATTTTATCTGTGCTCAGAAGCCTCTTGCTTGCAAATGTGGCTCCGCAAACGCATGGGGAATTCAGGCTGGGAGTCAGAGGGGTCTCGGGGTGGGGGGGGGGGTGTCCTGGCATCATTTGCACTGTTGTCTGTGGTCTTTCTTCCTGGCTTTATAAGTGACTTGAATTTAAAAAATAAATACATATATATTTAAATAAAGATATACAAAGTAATATATATAAAATAATATATATATGATCAGAATGATATATATTATTATGTCATTCTGATACATATTTTATATATATATTATTCTATGCTTGGAAAAGCCCTTGTTTTGCCCTGTGAAGCCAAGTTTTATCCAAAGAATATCTTTAATCCTTAGAGTCTCTGTTATAGTGACTTCATTGGTGGGTAGATACTTAAATAGTTCCATGACTTCTGATTTCAAGAAAAGCCTGATTAAAAACTACCCTTTAGGCAAAAGAGAGAGAGAGAGAGAGAAGAGACAGAGAGAGAGAGAGAATCAGAGTAACTTCATCTGTATACATGTTAACCTAATATTCTGAAACTGCAGGTTGGAAAATTAGTTCCCCTCAAAACATCGAATCATTAAATATTTTACAGTTATGGACACTGTGTTATCCCCTGTTGAAACTCTTAGAGCCAAAGCAGTCCTGGGAGTAAAAAGCTTGTCGCTGGAGACCTCCAGGAAACATGTTGTGTCCCTGTCCATGTTACACAGAACGTGAGCATTGGTAAATAAACAACATTTATTATTTTGTGGCCTACTAACGTCAGAAATGAGTTAGTCTTTCAGACATGCTGATCACAGAACATAAGCAACCTGGTGGCCCCATAAAGCTTCCTCCCCTTCTCTTCATACATCTAATTGCTAGCCACCCTCTAAGAAGCCACACTCTCTATGGCTCAAAAGTATAGTTTCTACATGGCATAATTCCTGTGGTTTAGACACGGTTCATATCTTTATTCTGACAAAAGGTGTGACATACGAGTTATGGTAAAACTTACACAGGGTATACAGTGGCACTATGGATAGCTAATGTTTATTATGTGCCTGATACTATCCTAAGAGCTTTAGTACATGAATTCACTTGGACTTCAAAGTAACACAACGAGGCAGGTAGTTTAATATGTTTTTCAGAAGGGGCCACTGAGGCACAGAGGAGGCTCAGAGCGTAGCTGATCCCACACGGTCAGAAAGTGGTAGTGTCAGGATTTGAACCCAGGCAGCCTGGCTCCAGTTCCTATGTTTATCCAGCAGTTACATTCCGCCCATGTTGAATTCACCATTCCCAGTCTTTGTAGAAAAGTAAGTGCTAAGTGGCACTGCACATGCTATAAAAATTCAGAACTAGATAAGACTGATGCCTTTGTCATCCTTGGTGGCGTGAAAAGGACAGCAGAGTATTAAAAGTCTTGTCACTGGGCGGGTTTGACGGCACGACCGCACTCACACCCAGTGTTCTCACCATCCGTTTCCTATACACTTGATGCTACAATTTTAGGTTTTCTTCCAAGCTGCTTTAAAAATAAAAATCCGTTTAACTCTCTTCATACGTTTACATAGAAACACCAGTTACACACGGCATACGATTATGTTTCTAATGATCGGATCAGGAGAGAGTTGCCGGCCTTATATAAATATGTCGGCTCATGTAACTGCCTCCCGTTTTATCCGTGCCACTGGAGAGCACTTCCAGTTTATAAAGTTCTCCCATATATATATTCTCACGAAATCTCGTTGGACAGGAGACTCTAGTGGGAGAGAGCATGTACCTCGCCTGCATGCAAAAATCTGACCTAATGACAAGCCTGTAACTTCGACAGAAAAAGAAGTTGACTTATGTTCAAGGCAGGCACTGCCTTACTTCTCCTCCTCAGCCTGCAGAGGTGAGGGGACCAGGAGAGTAAGCACAGAATGTCTGTCTCAGCTCCCCGGTCAGCACAGGCTGACCAGGCCGGGCTCGACTGCAGCTCAGTCACTGTCCCCCCACCCCCGCACCTCCCCCTCCCCCCACTGCTCCCACAGGTGTGAACCTGCAAGAATGATCAGCCAGCTGATAATGATGCTGAACAGGTCCACAGTACATTGTTATCTTTTGCAACAACGACAACAAAGTTGTGGCTTCCTAATGAATGAGTGTTGTAGGGAGGAGGGAAGAAAGACAGCATATCTGACATACATGTCCCAGCAGGATGCCACCCCCTCACATGACACAGGGCTTGAGGGAACCGAATCCTGCCCCATTCACGCTCCTCTACAAGCCGATGCTGGGTCAAACGTCTGCTATGGGATAGTCAAGGGCAGTGTAGCCATCCTACAATTCAAAGTTATAGTTCTTTTCACTAAAAGAACACACACACACACACACACACACACACGGTGTCTAGACGAGAAGAACACAGAAGGCAGATACACTGAATAAAAGGGAAATTGAAGTATAATGAGAGCAAAGGAAACCATACCCAATAAGGGAGGAAACAGAAGGGCTCCTTCTGGAAAAGACTGCATATGATGGGACCCTGCTGTGCAGGTAGGATTTCCATGCGGAGCGTTAAGGAGTGGAGTACGCGTCCTGTACGCATGCATCCTGTAAGATGTGTTACCAACGCGAGAAGTTAGGAAGCGTGCGGAGGGCTCAGGGAGCCATCGCCTCCATCAGTCTCCCCTTGGCCTGGCCTGTGAAGTCTCTCAGGGCTCTGCCCAGCTACCTGTCCCTCCTGCCCCTCCTGCCCCTCCCGCTGCCCCCCCCCATGTGTGGCTCTGGCCAGTCCTTGCAGGTCTCAGCGCCACCTACCCTGCCCCGCTTCTCTCCATAAAATCCTAACATCTTCCAACTAGGAAGCATGCAGAAAAACATCTGCCAAAATTCACTCCGTGGTTGCTTCTCCCTCTGTGAGCTTTATTCCAGGGTTTCTGGTTGTCATGAAATCTCCCTCTTGCACTTCTTCTCTTATTCCTGCAAGATCTAAAACGACTGACAGGACTGGTTCTTTTCGGTAGCCAGAGGCAGCTGCCTTTGCTTCCAAATAAGGCCGCTCCCAGTGTCTGGCTCACTCACAATTTCCATGCGAGTCAGGGGAAGGAGCAAGGAACCAACTCTCACTGCTCTAGGAAACACCTGTTCTAACACAGAAGTTCCAGTGAAACCTGTGGCAGGTCTGGATTTGTCAGCGCCTAGTGAGCTGATCAAAAGGGTATCGTAGATACTCACCTTAGCTTCCGTGTACCTCCGAATAACCTTGGCACCCTGTCACAATGCAGATTCCGGGGCCTGGACAGTGGCCTGAGACTCTGCATTTCTAACAAACTTCCAGGTTGACGCCAAAGTTACTACTCTGTGAAACACACCCTGGGTAGGAATTTCGTGGAGAATATTGGCAAATGTTTAGCAGAATCATGGACCATTCCGTTGGCTTCAGTGAACAGTTAAGATCTGCCTGTGTGTCGGGCACTGGTTATACCAAAAGGAGCAATGAATAAGCTGGACATGATCCCACAAAAATGTTAGAAGAGGGAGAAACATCCCGGTAGATATTAAGATGATGTGGGGTGGCGCAGGGAGACTCAGGTACAGAGAGAAGCGTTTCTTGCCCAGGGCACCAGGGCCAACGCCCGTGGTAGGCAGAGGAGCCCGTGAAGGACGGGTCCACACGGGATGGTCAGAGCAGTGGGAGGCGGACCCGAAGACCAAAGGCACAGAACGAAATTTCAAGGCAGACTGAGTGGTTCGCTGGACAGGAGAGTCCTGACAGGGGCTGCTGGCTCAGGAGCCTAGAGGTTCTCAGAACAGAAACGACCGGCCATGAGCGCCTGGGACCTACCTGAACGGTCACGTGGCCAAACCCCATCAGCTTAAGAAAGGAGGAAGCTGAGGGCCCGAGATGAAAGTCACTTGCCCCAAGTCATGTAATGCTTAGCTACAGAGTTAGATTTATTGATATAGAACCTAGGACTTTAAGAAAGAAAACCCAAACCACGCAAGTCCAAACGAATGGGAGGTAGCACGCCACTTCATTCTGTAAGTCACCAAACTAACACCAGCAACCAGAGAGATGTATTATTAACATGTCCGACACGCTCTTTTTGTTCCAAACACCCTGCTAGGCACGGCCACCTACCTTATCTTGTTCTACCCCTGAATGGACCCCACAAGTAGGTATTAGTCCCATTTTTATGGAGGAGACATGAGTGGCCTACGTGGCAGAGACATGTGGGTAAGTAACTGCAGACGGCCTGGGAGCTAACGGTTGGTAAGGAGTCCATGGCCAATGCAGTCGCTTCAGTATAAGAAGAGACTCAGGGAACATTAACAGCACATGTCCGTGTTATAATTAGACATCGACCCGAAAGGAAAGCAAATCCCCGTGAAAATGGCTTTGTCTCTATAGGGTTCTGTTTATAGCATTTAGTAGGTGGTTAGATTTCACCAATTTTTTGTCTTGCAAATTCAGTTTGAGGCCGACAGACGTGCTTTTACCATCACTCTCAACTCCTTTGGCACTGAACTGAGCAAAGGTGACCGGGAGACCCTCTACCCGACCTGTGGCAAGCTCTACCCAGAAGGGCTGCGCCTGCTGGCCCAAGCAGAAGACTTCGAACAGATGAAGATGGTGGCGGACAATTATGGAGTACGTGGCGACCCCAGCTTCCTTAAATGTCTGCATTATTCCATCACGTGCACTTTAGAAGGCACACGTCAAATCTACACGTCTCATCTGCAGCAGTTATGTTGTTTGTAAGGTGGAAAGCGGTATCTCTTGCTGTAATGTGTCTCCCAGGTTTCTAACCCAAGCGGGTTCCTGCCAAGCGAGTACTTGTTTAAGTCTCCAAGGAACGGTCATTTGAGCACTTCTTTTCAAGTGCCCGATAAAGCAAGTTCCCCAAGAGACGGTGCGCCATTCTGGAAATGTGAGCTCAGGTCAAAGTTACGTAAACTGCCTGAGCCAGCGGTCCTTTCAAGTGCCCAGTGGGTAAACAGGATGAGGTACTTGAAATACAAGGGAGAATATGGGTAAACTTGTTTGTACCAGTCTCTGCCCAGTGGCCAGGGAAGAGGACCGGGAGGGCTGCTACGTCCGTCCCAAAGCCACATCCAGCTGCTCTGGGACAGCCTGACACGCCTCTTCCCAATTCCATTCCTTCTAGCTTGCAGACAGTACCCTACAGACCCGCCGGGTAACTTTTCCCAAACTGGAGGGACACGCCGCTTACCTTTCCCTATGGATTTCTGAAGACCCCTAGGAGTGAGAAAAGTCAGTGGACAATGCATAAACCTTTGTAGCATCTCATATGTCATTGCAAGAGGCTCTGTAGCCTAATACTAAAGTTTGAGTTTCTCCCTAATTCCCACGTCTTCCACACCTGAAATTCCATGTGAGTTTTATCAGTTGTCTCAAAGAACCCAGGAACCCATATTGATCAACCAGTGTACACTGGGAGAGCTGTTTCCCCCAACCCCCTTGGAGGTTTGAGTAAGCCAGTAGGCTTCAAACCCATCCACACACTCTTGTCACTCAGATTTTGAGGTATTCCTGGGGGAGGGAGGGGGGAAGACTTACTAAGAAACATAACCTCGGCAGGTTTTTAAAAAATTGATGCACAATTTCTATATTGTTAGGAAAATATCTTCATACATACAGAGGGTGCCAAAAAAATGTATACACATTTTAAGAATGGAAAAACCTGTATTAATTGTAATAATATATACCAATAACAAAAGATGAATACACGTCACCTTTGACTTCTGTAATTACAAGACGTGCTCAAAGTGGTTCCAATTAGCGTCCAGACACTTCTGATTACAGCAAACTACTGCTTGGGTAACGTTGACCAAAGTGTCCACTTGTAGACATTTGTTTGGCACTCCCGGGTATTTATAAGAAACAAGAATTTGTTTAAAAATCGTCTCTTGTGTTTTTTCTTTTTTTTTAAGGTATACAAGCCTTTGTTCGAGGCTGTGGGTGACGGCAGTGAGGGAAAGTCGTTGGAGGATGTGTTTTATGAGCACGAGGTATGTTATGCATGGAAACGCTGTCAGCTTATCCAAGCTCTTTCTCCCACTCTGCATGTCAAACAGCTTCTTGTGTGGGTGTTTGTTAGACCTCTGCCTCGGAGGGCCCTGTGGCTCACCTGTGGTGTGGCCTCGTGTGGAGCTGTGCCATCCAGACACCTGTGCACGCAGTGGTGCCCTGGGAAGAACGCAGGTCCCCACCATCATACCTTACTGTCCTCACCACACCCACCCTGTGGGGGCAGCTCATTCCTGGTCCTCCCTTCCTGGAGAAGGATTTATCTGTGGTTACAGTGTAAGTCACGGGCACCTAGGGATTATACACATGGAAATCCATCCAGAGAGTCTAGATGACACTCTGTCCCTAAAAAGGGAGGAGGGTGCTTAATTCATTTATCATCAGTTCCTGAGCTACTGAGCTGCTCAACAAAGGGGCTTTTTTCCTTTTTGTACCAGGTAAGGTCCCCCACATCTTGAGGATTTTTCTAGTGTATTCTATTCATTTCTCGAAAACCACAGGCCCTTCCATTGGAATTAACTGGAGTTAACAGAGAACTCAGAAATCGACCCAAACTATCGGGTTGGATAGGTTCCAGAAAGCAGAATGGGGAGGGGCGGGTCTTGCTGTCAGTCTTACTCAGGACATTTCCAATCACTGTCTCAGGTCTGTCACAGAAAGAAGTACAAACACGTTGAGCGGCCCCATACATGAGGATTCTTACAGTTCCACACCACTGCACTAGTGCTGCAAGGAGGCTGACGGAAGCTTCTATGGGCAGGAAAAATCAGTGTCTGCCCCTGAGAGCCGGGCCCCCACTTCCTGGCTACTGTGCTTGAGGTTTTCAGAGCTGCCTAGGGGACTCGGTATCTCTCCATTTTTTTTTTATTTTTTTTTCAAAACGGAAAACCATACAGGAATCGTTCCATTTCAGACTTTACCCTCAGTTAAAAATACTTTTTTGAAATTTTTGTTTTGTTTATCTCCCTTCTGCAGAAAAAACAAAACAAAAAAACCACAAATAAACTGTAAGTTAGGTTGCCAGCAGAGCATCGTAGGAAAGCTCATAATACCTCTAAGTCTAAATTGCAGGGGCCTGGGGCATTGTCCTGGAGGGGAGTTAGATGGCCCAAAACCTTTTAAAAATTTTAAACGCTATGGCTGAGGAAAAATACTTCCCCTAAAGGACACAAGCCCAGTAGCTAGAAGCCAAGTAAATATTACTTCAAAGACACACACACACACACACACACACACACACACACACACACACAAGTTTCTAAATCCCTGTGCTTGCAATACTGCTAAGATTTGGAGACTGTGTGCAGTTCTACAAATTTACTTTTTAAACTGCTGTTTTCACCCGCATTTATCAGTATAAGCACAAGCCAATCTGTAGCTTAATATGCCTTCGTAAATGGGGGATATTCCAGGTAAGCTGATGGTCCACGTTACTTTTTTATCCCTCCTCAGGTGAAAATGAATGTGTTGGCATTCAGCAGGCAATTCCACTACGGGGTGTTTTATGCTTACACGAAGCTGAAGGAACAGGAAATGAGAAACATCGTGTGGATTGCAGAATGCATCTCACAGAGACACCGAACTAAAATCAACAGCTACATTCCAATTTTGTAACCCAGCGCGGGGCCTCGGATGCAGACAAACGTGTGAGAGGAAGTTACCGGGAAAAACAGGGAAGGGTGTTGCTGTGTTGTCTGAGTTACACGTAAGGAAGCCACACGGCACTGTCATGAATAGCAGACCCACGGGAAACACAGGAAACCAACTCTGAAACAAAGCATTCATTTGTTCCCCCCAGCAGCCTTAAATCTTGTTTCCACATTTATGTCTCACTCTTCACCGGACCTGAGATGTTCATTTTAATTAACCCCTTGGTACTTTCCCCATGCTTTCTTTGTTGTGTTAAAAATCAAACCTAATAAAGGTATTTACACTTGCTTTTCCATGTTCCTCCACAGGCACAAACCCATAGCTGTATGTAGCCCACATGGGCCGTGTGTGATGGGAAATCGTGTCTTTTTTCCAGTGCACTCTGATCTGTAGGTTCGGAAGGGCTGCACAGTTTAGTCGTTCCCCAAATGTTGCGTGTTTCCCCGAAAATAAGACCTAGCAGGACAATCAGCTCTAATGCGTCTTTTGAAACAAAAATTAACTTGTAGTAAAATAAGACCAGGTCTTATAATTAATATAATATAATTATAATATAATATAATATCGGGTCTTATATGAATTTTTGCTCCAAAAGACGCATTAGAGCTGATGGTCCAGCTGGGTCTTATTTTCGGGGAAACACAGTAAGTGGTGGTAAATTTGTTATTAAGGCCACCACATAACTTAGACATGCACAGCTTTTCTCCAAACAAAAGGTATGTCTTGCTTTCTTATGGTTCATTCTTGCTTTGCCTGAGAAGAAAATGACCCCACTAATTGTATTTTACGCATTCAGAAGCATAAAGTTCCGTTTGTAGCATGTGAGTCTCTATAAAACTTCCGTACACCTGGCACACAGAGCTGACCAGAAAAAGAAAAAAACAGCCAATACTGCTCACATCCTTTCTTTAAAAATATAAGAGATTCCGAAGTAGAAAACCTGTATTTGCTATTGCGCGGGAAGAAGACACTTTTCTCCACCCTCAAGGTTCTTTCAGCTGCTCTAATAATCAAATAGACACAAGACAGATTAGCGAGAGAAAATAACTAAATTCAGTGCGCACATATGTACAGGAACCCCACATGCACGAGCTGCCAGGGATAAAAAGGGGGCTGAGGTGTATAAGACGTCCTGAGCTAGGGGTGAGGTAAGGTGCCTGGGGGCTTCAAAGGGTCACTACAGGAAGGTAAGGAGCAGATGGTTAGTAAATAAGTTTGCCCTGCCAGCTAAGTGGGTCAGAAAGAGATTATCGCTGATAACCTCTTATTACCCACAGGGCCCCTAATTCCAGTTCTTCCAGGTAGTTAAAGGTTCTCTTGAACCTGAAGCTAACACTGCCTTTAGCTCAAAGTAATCCACATACCAGAGGCACATCTTGGGGTGGCTTGTCCTGAACCCCACAAGGGGTTCATTCGTAGCAACTCTTAAGTCTACCACTTAAAACATGCTGTTAATAATGTCAGATGTCACAGATACGACACACCTGTGGGAAGGATACAGTCACAGTTTCACCCTGCTCTGTCTCCGTTTCAGGAGTACACAAACTGCTCCTTGTTGGATTTGTTTCATTCATTGCGCGTCCTTTCCCTTCAGCAAATGGAAGTGTTAATACTTACACGTGCTGAGTAGAACTGCTGAGGAACGTATGTGACACGATCAGAAGACGTCACTCTCAGTGATGTCACCCCTGAGGTCTCCCCACAGCTGAGGCGGGGAGTCCCGCTGTCATTCTGGATTGCTGCATGGTCATCATCAAGTGTATACGCCTTATAAAGATGAGAACAGGCTGCAGAAACTACCGCAAGGCCCAGACCACCTGCCCTCGGCAGGTCCCATTCTCTCCTCGTTGACATTGGCTGTGGGTTGAAGCCATAAGAAGAAAAGCATCCTTTGAGAGGTAACTTAGGAAGATTAAATAAAAGCAAGTGTTTTGTGAATATTGAGCAAGGAGCATAGGCGTTTAAAGTCAAAGGAATGCTTTACCCTTTTGACCCTCTAAGTTCTTTTAGGTTTTTCCCTCTGCATTTTCCCAGCGGGATATAACTATTGTAACTACTAAATTAATTAGGAAAGAATAGGCTTGGGATAAGAAAATACATGCAAATTTCAAACATGACTCACGGGCCTGATAGAAGTGACAGGATTAACCTCTCGGACACGAAGACGAGGCAGGAGGATGCCTTGACCATCCAAGGGACCCAGCGTAGCAGCTACCTCAGGGCTCTTCAGACAGCCTAAGAAGGCTCATCTCCAATTCAGCCCATGGTTACTAAAAAACGGTCCCCTGCCTCTGACCTTTGCAGGCACGCAGGAAAAGCGGCCTTTTGATTCAACAGAAATTACAAGTGGCTTGTTGTATAAAGCTGAGGCAAACTGAGGGTTTTCTTGCCAAGTTTGTGAAAATGCTAACAGCCTTGTTAAACTAAGTTTTAGGGACTCAATGATGCTGTCAGCTGATGTAAGCCTAAAGCCAGTATTTGTGAAAAGGAGTTTTCGGGCCATCAATGACACAATTAATGGGGATACAGAAGTCACATACATTTTTTAAACCAGAGTCTCTCAGGCAATGTGTCAAAGTACGGAGCTGAGCTGCTGGCTCCTGCAGCCTCGGGATGCATGCTCTCCAGTCTATTCTGACCCTTGGCAATCCGCCCTGCTTCCCCCAGGCGCCCCACAAATGCTGTCATGTGTCACGTACACGATAACATACAAGCAGGACTTGCAGCGCCCATTTTCATA
Source organism: Rhinolophus sinicus (assembly GCF_057876585.1). Taxonomy (NCBI): domain Eukaryota; kingdom Metazoa; phylum Chordata; class Mammalia; order Chiroptera; family Rhinolophidae; genus Rhinolophus; species Rhinolophus sinicus. The sequence goes on along the minus strand of NC_142507.1, from coordinate 1,921,365 downwards.
TTTTTATGACGCCCTGCCTGGACCTCAGGACTCCGGGTCAGCACAATTTGGTTTGTATGTTCCCGAGAGATAAGCATTCTCCCTTCTCTAGGTCTTCTTCACCTTACAGCACAAATTCAAACTAAATATCAACACAACATCTCCGCAACAGATCGGCATATTGGTGTACGACCCGTAAATCACTCTGCAGGAAATCTATCTACTTCCGTGGCCTCCTCTGGATCATGAGGCTGAATGTCTCTTTGTTTCCTTGTTCAACTGAGCCTTCGAAGAAACGCATGTGTATCTCCTCCGGGTTGTAGCCACCCCAGAAAGACCAAGAACTAAGAGATGCTTTAAGCTGGATACTGAAATACAGGCATAACATGGGTATGGAAACAGAATTTCAGAACCAGAACAAACACTAATTTTCCAAATAAGGAAACTATAGTCAGAAGAGCTAAGAGTAGAGGGATCAGAACCAGGTCTCAAGTATCCTGACCTTCAATTTTCTGTGTGTGTGTCTGCACATATTCCACTGTCTTAGTGGTTAATTCATTTTTTATTTTCTCCTGAAGTTACAGCCTCCAGTTTAAGACTAAGGTCCTTGTTTGGTCCAAATACATTCTGTGTAAAATGACAGAGCTCCTATCAAACTAGCTTAAAAAAAATAAATAAATAAAAATAAAAAAGGCATTGTCTTGGGTCATTGGGAATTTTAGTTTTTATTTTCACAATTTACATTTTAATGATTTGCCTTTTTAGGAAGTATCTGCCACAAAATCTGATTGAAGAAAGGTCCCAGGGGACCTGAATACCTGGAGTTCCACTCCTGTCTATCCCTCAGGGACACAGGTACCTCGCTGTACCAGGACTTGCCCCCTGCACCCCCTGTGTTCTGAGCCTCCCCCGACAAGTTCCTAACCAGCGGCCACCCAAGTGCAAGCACGCTCTCCTCAGCCCTCCCTTTTGGTATCAGGTTGAAATAATATATGATATATAATATTAATATATACATTGCTTTCAGTACACAGTATATAGTTATGTCCAGGAGTTACATTTATAGTTGCCATTCTAAAAATACTACTGGTAGAAAGTATCTTTGGTTCTAATTTCAGAATATAAAAAGTCACAAGAAAGTCAAAAAACAATACTGATAATACAGAGTTGCCTCGGGGCTACTAAGCTGAATAAGCCCATCTGCCCTTCTTTGAAATGACAGCAGCCAAGTACATGTTTTGTAGTTCTGTTTTTGCTTTTCTGTAATTTTCTTGCGCCGTCTCTCACTGTCAGTGTAATAGAAGTTATTTTTATTGCTGTTCTCTAGCTTTCTTCTATTCAATCTGATTTGCTGCTCACCCACTGGGAGCAATAAAACAAACTCTTATACGGTTGGAATTAGCTCTGAAAGAGGAGTGAACTGGGCTCTAGTCAACCTCAGTCCCGGGGCGTGTGATTCAGCCTTGCATTCTCAGTGCACCCTTGGGCTCGATGCATTATTTTCTATTTCCTGAGAGCTGAGATTACTTTGTTAAATAACTGCCGGGTAGCAAAGCCTGTTTATAATATTGGCGTTCTTGTTGACAGGAAGTGGTGGAGCGCAATCGGCAAACTGACAGGTCCTCAGATCAGTTTTAAACAATGTCTTGTGTTGATCCTGAAGGACCTTGGGTGGTGGAGATGCCCGTTGCCAAACTGCAGCACAAAACCCTTTAATCCCTTCTGATGATTCAGTATTGCACTGAGTATGTGTGTGATCACAGCACACGAGGGCATTTTCTTCCAGTGTTCTGCCAGCCCTCAGCGTGAACTTGGCATCCTGGCCGAGTACGTTTCCCCTTTCTGCTTCATCTGGGTAAAGTCTGCTCTTTGGGTTTCCTGTCATAGAACATTATGTTCACGAAAAGTCCCCATCTTCCAGCCTCTCGTCTCTGGGCAGAAGGAATTGCTGAGTGCACTGCAGGCTAATGAGTAAGTAAAGCTGCTTATTGCAAGCTGCTGTGGAAATGTCAGATGCCACATTATGTCAGGCCGTGTCACTCTGACTGGCATGGAAGGGAAGGAGACCTAATCTCCACAAACCCTTTACGCCAAAATCCTTTACTGGCTAGACGTGGCATTTTACATTTGAAGTGAAAAGTCAGTTTCTTGAGAGGGAGAAACATATTCCTTTTACGAAAAATACAAAACTAGGATTCCTCAAAAGAAAACAATGATTTAAACTGTGTTGATAGGCTGTGTGGGGAAGATGACTGTCTGTCTGCTTTTGTCTCTAAGTGCACTCTTGCAGAGGGCTATAAAACGTACAGGCTCAGAGAGCTTCCCTGGGTGGGTTTAGGAGAAACTAACCATTAACCCACAGAACAGAGTCTGCCGGCGGTGTTTGCTGGCAGATTCTGTACTGGAATCCTTTGGTACTTTTATAATTGGTGCTTCGGTTGAGATTCTTTTACTTGCCAGTGAAAGAAAGCGAGTCTAGCTAATCCAAATGACATAGGAGCGGTGTCCGAAGGGTTGCTCACAAAACCACAGGAAGGGCAGGGTGCACAGACGGTGGAGAGGACAGAAAGCAGCCGCCACGCGAGTGCCCAGAGCTGGTGCTGCGGGCCCTTCCACAGATGTCCGCGCTCCCCACACGTGGCTCAGCTCTGAGCACCTCCCGTTTCTGCACGTCTCAGCTCATTGTGCAGGGTGTGGGGCGGGGCCCTCCAACTGGCCCAGCAGACAAGCATCTCTGCCCTTAGACTGACAGCCCTTGCCAAGGACAAGGGGTGGAGAGGCAAGGGGAAGGCAGTGCGGTCGGGGCCACAGGGCGGGGGTGGGGAGATGGGGTGCAGGGTCCATGGTGGTCCACGGTGACCCACGGTGGCCGGAGCATGCCCAGGGTGTGGACGGCCATTGTGGAGCGCCGTATGCACGCCAGACTCACGTAGATGCAAACACAACGTTCGCTCTCTAGGTTTTCATCTTTAAATTAATGAATCATTTCAACACTTTATTCAGGTCCTACAGTATACCCAGTGAAGACGCAGCTCCTGGTGTGACAGGTCTCACTAAGAAGGAGCTGCCGAGGACACAGGTGTGTAAGTCATGTGCTCAGCATCACACCAGGTGTGACTCAGGTACCTAGGGATTCAGTGACCCCCTCCACCCTCTTGAAGATGTCAAGGGCCGCTTTCTAGAGGAAGGAGTATTTCAATTGAGTCTTGAAGGGGAGGTGGGGATTTGTTATGCAATGGGAAGGGAGGCACGCCCTATAGAAAAAGAGCATTCTCGAAGCGTGCAATCCCTACGAAGGGGAGAAGAAAGAGACAGCCTGGCTCCTGGGCACTGGGAATAGCTCAGCACTGTGGGGGTTTTAGAATGTGAAGCAGTGGATGAAAATGAGTCTGGAGAGAGGCAAGTTCCTGAAGTTTCTATGCTACGGCATTAAGGTGGTCAGTGAAGCGTTTATGATTTGGGGGAGTGACATGATCGAGGTTGGTTTTAGGAAAAAAACTACTTTGACAGCAAGGTGGAGGAGAGTTCCAATAAGGACGGCTATGAGAAGCTGAAAAAATTCCCCTTCCTGCTTTAGTCCATTCCAGTTGGGTTCTGTCATTTAGGATCTAAAGTGTTCAGTTAATAGTGAGAGGAGCATGGTTAGGAAGGAGAGCCAGGAGAAAGGCTAAGGGTACAAGAAGACTAGGACCGCGACGGAGTGTCCCAGAGGGCACGCCCGCTGCTGCTTGCTCACAGCTCCTTTCGGCCCAAATCCCCACTGCTCTGTGACCTCAGTCCCTGGCCACGCTGCTTGGATCACGAGGAGACAGCTGCCATCCTGCCATAGCCTCGGTGAGCTGGTCTGATCAGATTCTTTTGCAGGTTTGGAATTTAGGTGTGTAGAGACCGAGCTCAGAAAGAGTCGGGGCTGAGATTGTGATGGGCCACGTGTGAGCGGAAGCTGGGGACGCTGAGAAGGGAGGAGAGGGACTGTCCTACACGGAGAGGCCCGAGGAAGGGACCGCGGGCCCTGGGAGATGGCAGCGGAGGAGCGAGCCGCCTTCATCCGTGCCAGCGTGGGGACTGTTCAAAGTACCAGCTTCGGGATCAATTAAACCTCCGTTTGAAAGAATTGTTCCTTTGAGGTTGGATCAACCCACTGTGTGCCATGCTGACATTTTATTCTCACCACCGGAGAGACCACTTTTAAAAGAAACGCAAGGTTTTGGAAATCACTTTCACCACAAGGAAGGCAAGTTGAGAAAAATCGCCATTCCCAAGATAAGAAAAATAAAGGCATGAGAAGCGGGTCCCTGAAGAATTGGCCCTTCTGTACACTTCAGAAAATGTGCTATAACTGAGTTAGGGACCAGCCAGTGCTTTTCTCCCTGTGGGGTGCTAATTACATCCCTGTGTCTCCGGGGGGCTCACATCTTCCTTTGCCCCTCCCCGTAGCTTTGAAGGGCATTCTCTTCTTTCTGGTTTTCTGTGTCCTCAAATGTACCCTTTCAAAATGTCAAACTATTAGAGTACATAGTTTAGCCATGTACATAATTTAGCCATTTAATACACTCTCCTTTGTTCTCACGTAGCCAACCATATTTAACCCTTGTTGGAAATATTGAAAGCACGCAGTATACAGTCCGGCAAGACGTAATGAGGAGGGGAAGCGGGGCGGGGAGCAGTGCTGAGGGAGACCAGGCCAGAATGCACCGTCTCACAAGTAGTGTCTACGGTACTTGGCAACGAGCTCTGATCCTAATAATCAGCGTTAGCGTTTTCGTCTTCGCTGAACATTTTCCCCTGCATTTTAAGAAGACTTGACACTTGTGGAATGCACAACAGCTCCCTCTTAAAATGTCAGAAATTCTTTCATCTCTTCTACCTTGCTAAGAAAACAAAAATCAGCAAAACTTGGATGAGACGCGATGGCCGACTTGCTTATTTCGTAGCTGCCTGATCTCGAGTAGCATCTACAGACCATCTAAAGAATCGCCTCTGTAGAATAGCTCTTTTCACTGCACAGATGATAACACTAGCTGAGCCCTTATTACCGGCTCAGTGACTTATAGGCATAATTTCATGTAAGCTGCACAGCAATCCTAAGAGGATGGGACACTGTCATACACACGTCCATCATCAGAGTGACCTTGCAAATGGAACCGTCACCTCCGATATGGAGACTGATAACGGCCATTGCCAAACTTTTTGTCTTCCCTTATTTAGAAACTCTTTGGCTGCATATTGCCTCACACTGGAGTCTGAGCCCTCTTTCACTGGTTTTACCACAGCTGAAAGTGTCCTCAACGCAGGCACATCCGACCTCAATCAGCCGCCCTGTCCCTTCATTACTGATTCACGAGTTTGTGAATAGACATTTGTCATCATCAAACCACAGCTGAGTCTCCCACTGAAGGGGCTGGAAGACTGTCCCCCCTTGAGACTCAACAAGGGCCATTTTCAGCTCAGGCACAAGAAGAAGAAAGCATATGGGCCTGTCCCATTAGTGGCTTTTCCCCAACCACAGACATGTACCCATAGTCTTTCAATGGCTTTCCAGAAGAGCAACCAAAGAAAGCACAGCATTAATTCTTCGACGGCTTTTGCTTTTCAAAACCATATCTCTCAGATTCAGCCGTTAGGCTCATAAAATATTTAGACATAAATCATTTACTTCTTTCCAGAGAACTTGACACAAATTTAATCACTTAAGTCATTTCCTTGGATTCGGTTGAACCAGCACCAGAAACATCACAAAGTTTTGAGCTCTTGCTTTTAAAATTATGATTTCTGTAGAACTTGCAACTGGCCTTTTTAAAAAATTCGAAAACAAGGATGGGCTCTGAGCTCAGTTATGACGTCAAGGGTGTGTGAGCCAGCATCCTTCAGTGAGAAACACAATGCATGTTTCCTGTGAGCAAAAGAAAATAATATTATCTTTCAATTTTTCTGTACAGTATTTCTTTTAAAAACACAAACTGTTGTGATAAGATCGGGGCCAACAGATGACGAAATCCGAGTTGGAATTCTGCTTGGTGCCCAGAATAAACCCATCAGTTCCAAAGGGGAAGAACATTATAGAGGCTGAAGCTTTTAGGAGGAACACCTCGTTCTATAGCTACTTCGCTGGTGCGTCCCATTTGATTTAATGAGTTCCGTTTAGGGCAAAATGCTAAATGCGTATTCCAGAAATTGAAATTTGATGCTACATAACCCTGTAAGATTCTCAGTTAAAATTCCAGTTAGGGTAAGAGACAAAGTCTGTTCTTAACACAGTTCAGAGAGATTTCCCTCCAGGGGCTCCAGGATGATTTCCCATGATGCAATGGACTACATTATCAGTAGTAATGGTTCCACACAATGTTCGATGGCGGATATTTCATATTTTGCCACTTACCACGCTATCCTAAGTTCTCTAGGAAAACTGTATTCAATTTTCTACAGAATTTATTTAGATAGCATGTCACTGCTTTTTCCAACAATTTAGAGTAAGCAATAGTTACTAGAAACTACTGACCGTCACTAGTTCACTCACTCACTTATTTATTCCTTTATTTATTCACTTAATAAAAATGTATTGTATATTTACTATGTTCACTTGTTTTATAAATTTTATGGAGCATTTACCATGTGCCATATACTGGACATGAAAAAATATATGCATAACGCTGGGCCTGCCTCCAGTTTATATAGTCCCGTTAGGCCAAATCGTGAGTATTATTAAGACGTTTATTACAATAAAAGAAGGTAGAGGTCTAAATTTAAAATAATGTTAACTATGATTTATTTAGAGTTTACTTTGTGTGAGGCATTGAGAAAAACACGTTAGCTCATCTCAAGATATTATCTAATTTAATTCTCATAAAAAAGATATTAACTCCAATTTGTAGACGATAAAACAGGTTTAAAGAGATTGATTACCATCAATTACCATTGATTACTAAGTGACCACTAAGCACCCTGCACTTGACCACTTTGCCAGTGAAAATGTTTTGGGCTTAAAGTAGAATAATTGGATAAAAGTGTCTTCAATTAAAGCATTTTCAACTAAGTTGCATAATAAGAAGCCCAGAGGCAAACGGTTCTAACACTGGTTACGTTTTCAGCTTAGCCACAGGAGGGTTCTGTCTGTCTCTCCATGGTTCTCTCAACTGTCCCCTCAGGACCACGAGAGGACGAGCACAGCTCCAGACATTACACCTGTACATGACAAAACCCAGGAAAGGCAGGGTAGAGAACTTGTTCTGCTTTCTGTCTTTTAACCAAGAAGAACAATCTTTTTTATAAACTCTACATCAGACTCATCCTTACATTTCATTGACAAAACCTGGGTCACATGCCCACCCCTAAGCGGGGGTGTGGAGGGGAGGCACGGGTTTCAATGACTGGGAAGGTCAATTAGAAGCCATCCCTGGAAGCCGGGAATGATTTTGCTTTTTACCTGAATAAAGTCAGTTTTGCTTAGCAAGGGGGAAATGGGCAACCGGTAGGATCTCCTTCCTACATTAAAGTGCTCCTAAGATACAGAAGTTTCCAGTTTGCCACAAGACACATCGTCCTCCATAAGACTAACCCAGGCAGAAATTCTGAGTGAACAGTTAACCTAAAAATGTGGGCCTGGGAGTGAGAAAACTACAGAATGTCTTCGTAGATTTTGTGTTTTGTGAACGATATGGAAATGGGCTGACACCAACTTTAAGCTGTGAATGGGGTCAGCCATTGAAGAAGACATTATACTAAATCACAAAACACAGTGAGGAAATTATATTTTTGTTTCAACGCAATTTACATCTTTGAAACAAAGACTTGTAAGGCAAACCCCTTTCAACGCTTTTCTTTTAAAATCTATTAGGAGTAGTCTTATCAATTCAGATTTCTTGGCTGACATTGTATTTATAACAAGTACTTTGCAACACGTATTATTAAGTTCTTAAATGTATTGCAACTTAGGCTTCTAGATTAAGACAGCAGACTGGAGAAACATCTCTTTAAGTCCCTTCTTCTGGAATCCCACTAAAACTGTAATAAAGCAAATTTTAAAATAACCCCAGGAGGAAGGAGGAAAATTGGAGAGCTACAAAATATTGGAAACTGGAAAGTAAATGCATGACAGGTAACTGATTTAGCAGACTGCGGATAGAGGTCCTGGACTAGAAGTAGGAAAGCTAAGAACCAAGCTGCCTTACCCCACGGAATGCTCAAAAGCATCACATAATTAATGGAAATAATTTCTGGATTCCCCGTCCTACTCTCTACCCCTCACAAGTGCTCCTGTGCTGGGGACCGAGTTGATTTTGGGAGATACCAGGCAACACAGCTGCAGCTCTAGGTGCCGTGTGAAAACAAGAGATCGAAATGCACTTATACATGCATGCTGGTTACCAAAGGCTGAGCCGGCCCTCTCCACTGCCAGTCCCCAGCTCAGCGTCAAGTCTCCAGCAGCTGGAGCTTTGTCCTTTGGAAGAAGGTTTGAAGGCTTCTCTGGGGAACCTGGCCAATCCGAGATGCAAGATCTACAAATTCGGACTTCGGGGGTTCTCTAACACCGGGCCCACCCCGATCATCATATAGTCAGTCAGTCTGAAAGTTTGTAAGCCTCGTGCATACATTCAGACTTTCCTGTCAACGTTTTTGTTTCCTTAATATGAATTATGAGCAGATGGTTAAGACTGACGACACATCTAGTCTAACATGGAGAACAGAAATAGAAGTGAAGATACTGCATCCGCTAGCCAAAACAATTATGTTGTTAAAAAGTAACACAAACAGGACCTCGGAAATTAAAAACATAATTACAATGAGAGAAAGGGGAAACATGAGGACATCTCCAGACAGGAAGAGTAAAAATAAACAAACAAATCAAGATGAAAAATAGGAGCGAAAAGATAAGAAAACCAGAAGACCAGCCCAGGAGGTCCAAACACCAAAGAAAAAACAGCCATCCTTACTAATAAGCAAAGAAATGCAAAATATATACTCAAACATGAGCTATTAATTTGGCAAAATTCAGATAATTTGTTATTTATCTGCACTGCGATAGTGCGAGTTGAGTGGGTAGGTAAAGGCTTACTGGGAGACGATTAGGTAATATCTCAAAGTTAACACTTGGAGCAACATCACTGCTAAAAATCTGCCTCTCCAAAATAATCATTGACATCCAAGTGCAGGGTTATATGCACAATGCTGCTGATTTTAGCGTTATTTTTCATAGGAATCAATAAAAACTAACTACATTTCAGAACACTAAGCAGCCAGTAGAAAGAGTAAAGCATCGTTGGGTATAATGACATGGAAAGAACTCCAGATACAGTGGTAAGTGAGAAAAACAAATGAGTCAGGAAACAATATCTGCATTATGATACAGACTGGCAGATTAGAAAATAGTTTCAAAGTATTACAAATGATATGATTCTATTTATTTAAAAAACGGAATGTGTGTGTAAAAGTATACATGCACGCCCAACTTTACAGAGACAGAACTGTAAGTTCATATACCACTTTTACCAATTTCCATCTGAATAGAACAAGACTTCCCAAGTGCATACTTACTCATTTTGTTATAGACATGTGTGAACAGCTGCATCTTCTATAATGAGAATACATTACTTTCCTAATACGTTTATATTACACAATAATAGTAAGGTTGGGGGTTCACCCTACCGAAGTATATTTGCCAAGGGCCTTGAATCTATGTTCCTCGAATCCTCTTTCATGATTCTCATAAGAGGTCAGGTTGCGGGGTCACTGAGTTAGGAGACTGTCTCAACAATATAAATGAGCAATGAGGGTTGTCCAAACAGTGCTATGTCAGTAAAAGTGAACATAAACGGGGAGATTGGAGAGATCCTTATGTATTTTACAGAAATGGAAAGAAGCTCTCAGCACCACACTCATTAGGTAAATATTAACTCAATACCCTGTATTAATAATAAACACAATGGGCATCTTCCAACGGCCGGAGAGAACTAAACTGAGTTCCTCTAATGTCACACTTAGCAGTAAAAGATCCAGAAAGCCTCGATGTGTCCTCTGTTACACCTGGGAGGGCCTGAGGAATGACTCACTTTACTCTTCTAACTAAATACAGGGAAGCTCAATTGTTCCTGTCATCTTAAAGTAACAGGCACCCCTTACTTAGAAATACAATCCTGAAACTTTGTGCCACAAAATGACTGTGGCTTTTTTACAAGGAGGTAGGGTGGGAAGGCAGAGCTGTCCAACGACAGAATGAGCATCTTTAACAGGTAGTGACCCCAGGGCCACCAAGTGTGGGGTGGGGGTGAGTTACTTTCTGGGGGTGCTGTAGATGGTTAAGCTTTCTTCTAATAGGGGTCAGATCTGTAGATGTGATCTTGAATCTGCAGAATGCACGTGACTCTCTGGAAGCAAAGCCCGGGAATTACTTTGCCACACACTGGGCTGGAAGCCCTTTGGATGGGAATGTTAGGCCACTGTCACATGAGGTGCAGGTGGGGCTACAGTTGAGCCCTAAGGCCCATGTGGGCAGCAGTCTTGGGAAATCAATAAGTAGGATGATACAAATGGATGTATCTACCTGCTAACTTCAATCTGTTATTGTTGGAGTTTGAAGCATGTTAATGAAATGCTGAAAGGGGGTGGAGTGGGAAGACATGGGAGGGAGATCTTTTGTGAGCAACAACAGAGTATCTAAGTTGGTTGAGAAAATCAGGGGTCTACAGAGAGACAGAACCAAGAGGATGTGTATACACAGGCAGAAGGAGAGGGGAACGGACAGGGGAAGGAGGGGAAAAGGAAGAGGAAGCAAAAGAAGGAGAGGGACGTACTGAGATTTATTTTAAGGAATTGGCTCACATGATTATGGAAGCGGGCAAGTCCAAAATTCGCAGTGTGGGCTGGCGGGCTGGAGAATCAATGCTGCAGTTCAAGTCCAAAGGCCGTCTCCTGACAGAATTCCTTCTTGCTCAGAGAAGGTTAGTCTTTCTGTTTAGACCTTCAACTGATTGGTTGAGGCCCACCCACATTATGGAGGGCAATCTGTTTTCCACAAAGTCCACTGATCTAAACGTTAATCTCATCCAAAAAACACCCTCACAGAGATATCCAGAATAATGTTTGCCCAGGTATCTGGGCACAGTGGCCCAGCCAGGGGTGACACAGAAATTAAGCCATCACATCAGGGGACGGGTTCTCAGACTTGACAAGTCCTGTGACATCTGTGACTACCACCTCTGAGGGATGAAGAGGGACGGGGAGCAGAGTCGGCTAGCAAAGGTCATGGACCCTCTTCCCATACGGCCTCTCTGCCTTCTGAGAGCACATCTCCAACCCCAATCCTCTACAACTTTAAGCTAAGCAGACCGAGTTTTTAGATTGAATGATACTGGGTGGATGCTACTCTAGGAATGCCATCTGCTCAGCCCTCTGTCACACACACATTAGCCACACAACAGCGTCATGGAAGATAGGCCACATTTCAGTCAAATGAAGACACAGTAAAGCTGTTCTGCTAAGGCACCTCTGAATTTAAGGAAAATGATCCCAAAGGAAACAAACCTCAAAACTCTTGCTTCTAAAATTGCTTTTAGGTTGAAAAAAATACCAGTAGAGGGGAAATGCTGACAAGACAAATGGGGCTACTTGGCACCAAAAGAACGACTCGGGAAAAATGAAGAGAATACTTTTTTTTTATTTTTAACCATTAACTTTCATTACAAGATCCCCACAAATCAGAAGAGAAGGGGTGGGGTGCAAGAAAAAAAAGGAAGACTAGGAGAGATATCATCAATATATCAATCAAGCAATGCAAAACCAAGACTTCAGCTTTTAGCCAAACAAAACAGGTATACAAAACAATTTCTGTGTGATTTTTACAGCTAGGTACCGTCCTGGGTACTTTTTAAATACATATTATCTCATTCGACTAAAAAAGTTACCCTAGGCATTTCATCATTAATTCTCCAATATGTGCTTAATCTTACTTGGAATTTGGCATGATGTTAGAATTTGGCTAGTTTTTTGCTGACAGTTTGTGCTTCTGACACCTGTTCATCAGACACATCAGGGATGCAAATATTAAAGAGCAACTGTAAATAGCATGTCATCTTCTCAAACCCAACCAACTTCAATTTAAAATACACGAAAGGGACATAAAACAGAAGTCCGCTGAGAATAAAGAGACACACATAGATGTAATGCATGTGTGGGGACGTCACCAAAGGTACCAAAACCAAGCATAGGCTGATGGCCATCGTTACCAATGGAAATGGCAAAGACACCTGGAAAAAGCAAAATTAAAAAAAAAAAAAATTAGATATGAAAAGCCATATAAGGTACCTGCATATTTATATAAACAAAAAAAAATAAGATTTAAGCTAATAATAGAAAAATGGGGTAATTCTGTATGCGTGTAGGTAAATCTGGTTTCGTTAGGATGTTGAAAGAGGTTAAAAGTAAGTAAAGATGAAAAGATGGCATTGATCAGTGATGAAATTAGGTGGATGTTTCAGGACAGAGGATATTATCACACATGTGAACAAAGTCATCTCTGGTCAAGAGACATGTGATGATCTGTCTGTCCTTCTCTCTGATAAGCCTAACAGATCCTAAGCAATTTTATAGTGAGTAGAATCTCCCCAACAAAAATGAAAATTAAAACTCTGACCAGATTACCTGTATGTGTTTCACAATTTGTTAGTGGTAAAAAGATCTACTCATGGATATTCCGAATAGAGTCTTCAAACAGGATTACACTCAATACATTTTATTTCACACAGAAAAGAAAAAAAAAATTAGAGAACTCACTTTTACCTTATAAGGTCTGGGCAGATTGGGCTCCTGGAATCTCAGTTTTAGTATTCCTATCATTGATAATACAGACCAAATAGAAACTACAAAATAAAGATAGTTTATCAAATCAATTAGGTTTGTCGAGACAACCGCAATAGAGGCCATCGTGACAAGCAGTAGCACCGATATTAACGGGGACGAGTGACTATTAAGCGTATTAAATAACAAAGGTAGCTGACCCTCTTGGCCCGCGATGTATGTTACTCTTGATGACTGAAATATATTAATCAGGAGGTTGCTAAATAACGAGGCCGAAATGCCGAAAGGAACGACCCATGTTAATGAGGGGAGAACTCTGTTTGTCCAAGTAATAGCCACAGCGTCTGCAGAAAAACAGAGCACACAAAAGGCATGTATGAAAAACGCGGAACTGATGATAAACCTTTAGAAATCATTTCAAAGGGAACACGAGAAATTTAAGCAGTAATTGGGAAAACTGAATGCTGCTTAATGTCACGGTTTGTGTCTCTATTGCACACGTGCATAACACATATGCACGCGTGGGTCCAGTTTCACCCCATCATACTGTATCATACATGGTTATCATCTTGTACGTCTTCCTCACTAGACCAGGAACTTTCCTTCGTAAGGAGAGGATCATTCATTTCTTTTCTATAGCACTGATACTTCACTCAGTGACAGACATAGTGGAAGTTTTCAACAGCCCTGGGAAATGAATGGATTGTGTGGCATGGGTGACTGAATGCATGCTGATTTTCTAAAACTGTTTTACCGAGTGCTGACAGTCGCGGCCAGAGTCCAAAAAGCACCGTGCAATGCGGCCAACACAGGAACGAGACGGACAGAGCCCCATATCATAGGGCAATTTGAAATACTTAACAGAAATAAAAACAAACCATGCAGACAGAGAAAGCACATTACACACTAGTTAAAATACTTCTCACAGGTGGGCAATCGTCTAAAGCACAGACCAGGTTCTTAGCTGGGGTGACTGCACTCAGAGGTCATTTGCCAATGCCTGCAGACGTTTTTTGGTGGTCACACCTGGGGAGGTCGGAGGTTACGCCTGGCCCCTAGCGGGTGGAGGCCAAGGACGCTACTGAACACCCCACAATGCACAGGGCAGCCCCCCTGCAAGCTACTGTCTAGTGCTGAGCTTGAGAAACGCTGCAATCGACCAACACTTAGAGAAGATTCTGATTCCGTTACTTAAAGGTGAAGAGCTCTTCTGAGCAGTATTTCCCTGTAAGTCAGTAAACGTAAAAGGCACCAACTGAGACAAGCACCCATTGCTTATGAGAATCGATTCGGGTCCAATTCGCATTATGTCGCTATAAGCAGGACAGATCACTCAGACACACAGACACAGTCTTTCAGGGGGACGACTGACAGCAAGATCTAGCATCCCTGGGGGCCACTGTCGCTGGTGTCAAGATTACTTTCCCGGGGGGTCTCCAGGACATCAGTGCCGTGGCTTATCACAAATAGGAAAACTTTTTCGATACGGCAAAATTAAAATGTCATCCATGGTTTTGCCTCTTAAAAATCTTTATTTTTAAACCCATTTTCCACTTGCCTCAAGTACCATTTTTCCCTTTTCCGTTTAGTGCTTTGCTACAAAGAAACATCTCCTGTTGTTTTGAAACATCTCCTGTCTCACTGACTGTTCATTTCAAATAAGGTAGAGTCGGTCATTCCCCCTGGACACCCATCTCTCCATCCATTTTCCACTTTCAGACACATTCCAGAAATGCCTCTTTCCAGCCGTGAACCCTGTTCTCCTTTGATTTCCCGTCGTGGATTCTACAAACCTGGTTGGTTATAAGTCGAGGAGGTGTGAGCTCAGCTCTGCTACATAATCTTTCTCTCAATCCCATAAGTGACTTTTTCATTCCTTTCCTTATGTCATTTATTTTCTTTTAGAAATGATATTGTATATGCTTCTGGTAAAAAGTAAAATAAATAGCATGGAAACACACGAAGTAAAAGAGTAAATGTCCCTCTCTTTGCCAATCCCTCATGCACACACCCCAGATGCAAGAACTATTAACATCTTTTTGGATATTCTTCCAGGAATTTTCTAGGCACATATAAGCATCTGTGAGGGGTATGTCTGTGTGTCCGCATGTGTGTGTATGCTTACACTTGCTTTTCTCACTTCTCAATATACCTTGATCATACCAGTACATATGCATCCATCTCATTATTTTAAAGGATTCTCAGCATTCCATTACATAACTGTAAACTAAATTATTTACCAATTTTTGACTTGGTGGATTTTTAGGTTGTTTCCACTCTTTTGCTAATATAGAAGGTGCTTTAACAAACACACTCATGCCTCTAGGTCTGGTAGTTGTGCAATTCTCCTCTTAGGGTAAATTCTTAGCAGTGGCACTTGTGCGTCAAAGGTCTGTACCTTTTCTAAAGGTATCTAGGATGTGGTGTGAATGGAATGTTACTTTTTTTTTTTTTTTTTTGACGGACGTTGAAAAAAGTTATACCCACCTGTAATACATATCAGGCTCTGAGGTTTACATAGAAAAAGAACCAGTGACATTAGTCACGTAAGGTTTTATTTGTGTCACTGTCACAGCCCTGACCTATTTCTTCACTGATTGTTAAGGGGAAAAAAAAGGAGCCTTCATTTGGAATAAGTTCTACAACACAGGGGGAACAGTGTCCCCCTGGAGTGAGCTGTGTGGACATGTCCCAGTGAGGCGTGTTCCTGGCTTTTTCACAAATGTCCCTCCACTGATGAATGACTGCACCAATAGACCAACAGGGGAGCCTAACATCTCACTGTCCTCTTGAAATTCTCTACCACACCTGCCTGGCCAGCTACGGCAGGCTGCTTCCGTCAGGGAGCCCTCCCAGGCCTCTGCGCCCACAACTTACTTACTGTCTTAGATGATCTTTTCCTACATCAACATCCTCTAGTTCTAACTAGAACAGGGAACCCCCCAAGAACACCAAACGGGAGCCCCTGGGGGCAGTGCGTTCCCAGGATGGCAGGAGCATTGAAAGCCTCAGGCTGAAAAAGCCAGGAACAGGCCCTCACTGGGACATGTCCACACAGCTCACTCCAGAGGGACACTGTTTCCCTCTCTGTTGTAGAACTTATTCCAAGTGAAGGCTAATTTTTTTTTTCCTCAACAAATCAGTGAAGAAATAGGTCAGGGCTGTGACAGTGACACAAACAGAAACCTTACGTGACTAATTTCACTGGTTCTTTTTCTATGTAAACCACAGAGTCTGATACGTATCACAGGTGGGTATAACTTTTTTCAATGCCCATCAAAAAAAATGTAGCGTTCCATTCACGCCACATCCTAGATACTCTTCGTTCCTTATGAACTTTTCACGTCTTCTAAATAGTCCCATTTGATGGAAACGTTCACCCTTAGTGCATAAAATTCCTTATTTCAGAAATCCAATTCTATTGCTTCTAATTTTTTCTTCTTGTATAAATCATGCAGTTCATTAAAGAAAATATGGAAAATTCAATAAAGAATCAAGCAAAATCACCCACAATGTCATTCTGGCAGTTCCCTACTCTTAGCTATTTACTTTCTGTTTTACATCGTAACACAGATGCAGGCTTTTCGCTCATTATTACATCATAAACACTGTCCTTTACTTTGAGTATTCATCAACAATGTGATCTTTGAAGAAGCTCAGAATGGTATATTATATGGATTTTCATCAATTATTTATGCCATCCGAATGTGTTGGATGTTTTGGGATCTTTAATGTTTTTGCTCTCCTATGCATGCTATGATGGGTTGCCCTATACATACATTTTTCATGTATGGCTCTGATTTTCTTAGTTTAAATTACCAAAACAATAAAAGGTAGATCCATGAATTTAAAAAAAAAGTATTTCAGAATTTAAACAAGGTCTAAGGATTAAGTGCCTAAAAGAGTAAACTAAATTATAAGCAATTATAGTCGAAACACCTCATGGATGTTCTACACATGCCAAAACTATGGCACCACCCACAGACGGGCTGCAATCATTGTGACACACCAGAGGACATCTTCATAATTTTTTAACCACCAGTATGGCCAGTGCATTGGCAGCCCTAACAGACGCCCACTTCAATGAACCGTACCCGCCAGGCCAGCTGGCCAGCAGCCCTCATCACACCCAGAATTACCTTGTGAATTTATTCTCTACATCACCAAAGGAGTTAATAGATCATAGCTTATTCTTATCCAATTTAGCATTGGTTCGTTCCCACGAATCCTCAGAGTTTTGATGCTACCTAGTTTCCAGGTCCCTAAGCGAGCAGACCGTGAGGACACAACGCTGGTCCCAGGCTTACCGCACTTCCAGCCCAGCAGTAACACAGGAGTCAGGGCAAAGTGTCAGGACTTTTATAGTGCATGTCCCTTAGACTGACCACCAGTGCCTCACAGACTTACCCAGACTGTAGGGGATACCTGAGGTCAGGCCGTCCTAAAGGTACTGGACAATAGTTTATCTCAGAAGGTTTCACGCTGCTGTGAGGAAACTGTTATGCTCCCTGTTTCTCATTTCTTTCCAAATGTCCTCGGATTTCTAGAATCTATTATTCATTTTTAAATACGTTTATTTTTTTAATATTTTATTCTTTCATTCTTTATTCTACAATTAAGGCCCTAAAATAGTTATCACTGACTCATATTTTCAATACATTCAGGGCCCATTGCCACCATAAATCAGAGTTATTTATGATAAACAATATTATATTACATATTAATAATACAAATTAAAAGCATCGATTGGCCATTATCATCTACTCTTTTAGCGACTAATATCCTACCTTTCAAGTGTATCAGCCTGTAAGTCACCTAGGAGAACGTTAGGAAAATCGATGTTGTGAAAGTTGTAGCGGATATAAACCCTGATCACACAGCCTCGCTCTGGTCTGCACGGATCATGGCCGGAACCCAGCTTTCCCCACGCACCAGCACTAATGTACTTCTCCACATTATCAGGAAACTCATCACTGACCTCACATAGGAGACTCTTCTCTAAGTCAAGTCATACTCTTTGGCCCCTTCGTTATTTTCGAAAATTACAAGCTGACGCTGTAAATAAAATAATGAAAAACAAATAGTCCCCACGGGAAGGTGATACTTCACGTATCCTGAAAGGCCCAGAAGTGTCCTTATTAGTCATTTGAATACAAACCTGAAGAGAGAATTTCCCTGGGGGTCAGAACAGTCAGGTAGGAAATGTTAACCAGTAAATAAACGACAGTCACCAGAGGAATCACGGTAAGTATGCATTTTGGAATTGTCTTTCTGGGTTTCTTCAGCTCCCCTACGACACACAAAAAGCGAAATCACGATTGGTAAAAATTACATCTTAAAATTATCATTAAAATCGCTCCCTGTAGCAAGTGTCCGGCTGGATTCTTATCCACCCCGACCACCATCGCTGCACATACACATACACACACACACACACACACACACACACACGTGAACTGCTACACACCCACCTCCTTTCTGAGCTTGGTGCTAAACTAAGAAAGGGGGAAATGTCTTCACTTTCCCCATAGATGGTAAACCGACCGCAGGAAAACAGAAGCATGAGAATGAAGGTGGAGCCCATAGGAGCCCGTGTGGGGTGGAGCCCACCTGTGGGTGCAGCCTCCTTGGTTCAGTACAAAGCCCTGAGTCTGGGCGCTGGGTCTGCACAGGCAAAGCCTGCCCACAAGAAGAGGCACTACAGAGTAACTCAATAGTCACAGAAATCAAAGCTAAAATTGTGACTAGGGTATGGATCCCTGTGATAACAGATGACATGCTGTGGGACGATGTCACGTGACAGTTTGGGGGCCCCTGTGCTCTCTGTGTTCCTCACACCCACAGGGTCCGTTCTCTGCTTTCCTCCTTGCCTACTTAACCTTTGCTCTTCCTTCAGATCTCAGCGAATCATAACTTGCGGGAAAACAGGAGAGAAAACTTTGCTTGGCTAGCAAAAGTGTTCTCATAGCATGAATCAGTCACAAATCTGCTGTCCCTGTAGGCGCCTTCCCTTCCCTTTCGGTCAATATTAAATGCGAAAAAGAAAAAAAAGGTCACGACTCAGCATCATGTAGAATGGATTGTCCAGGGTAGTCTTCTTATTCTCAACTACTTCCCATTTGTCACACTATTTCCCCCATTTGGCCCTTCTCTGAGAATGGCCCCTGGCACAGAATGAAACATTGGAGCTATGGGCACGCACTGTCATGTCACCCTGTGCCCGGGCCACTGTAATAAAACCAGGTACACGCCTCTGACTCACGAAAGCCAGTCAATGCTCGTACCCGAGATTTCTCTCAAGACTGAACCCAATGTCAACAAAACTGAGAGAATCGGGAAAAAATTAATGCAATGGCGGCCAAAAGAAGGAAAAAAAATGAAGGCAGCTGAGAACCCTAGCTGCCTACGTGCTACAGTTTTCCTACATCCTTTTGCTCCTGCCATTGGCGGCTCAGGTCTTCCTTCAAAATGCAGCATATTCTTCCAGCAAGTTCTCCTTTTATTGTTTATACAAATGGATGTGGGTTTCTGTTACTTACAGCCAGCTCCCCCTGACTGACAAATGTCTGCCTTTTGACACTTTTGTCATCTTTCTTCCATCTGCACGTGCCCGGGTTGGAAGGGACATCCATGGCGTACGTACACTGACAGGAGAGGATTAAGCACTTGAAGAACAAAGAAAGGGGAAGCGCTCACTGAAACGCTGTCTAGTCGTGGGTTTCTGGACAATTTACTGACTGTCAGGGCTTCAATTTCCTTACCTGTATATTGGGAGACATGTAAAATATAGGGATAATAAAATTCCCGTCAACTGCCGTACTTACTAAGTTATTAATGGCTATATGGTTATTAAAGCTTTGAGCACGCAAAAGGACAACTTTTAGGATTAAGTCTACTTTCCTTTGGGCCTTTTCCTCTTTCTCGTTATGTATTAGATTTATAGAGAGGAGGTAAGGAATATAATACAACATAACATAATTGAAGGTTGTAATGGCCAGACAGGTAGTGAATATTCTTGGTCTTGGACTTAGAAAATGGATGTTCCTACAACATGCAAAGTCAGCTGCCTACAAATCACCACTGTGCAGGTAAAGGTGGTGCTCAGAACTTAGCTGTACTGAAAATGCATTAAGTAAATTAACAATCCCGGCATACCCTGGAATTCCTCCAGTTTTTGTTTACTGCCGGCGGCTTGGGGAGAATCCTAATTGATAGGTGAGGAAACTTTGGAAATCTACTTTCAGCAGAGAAAAATGATGTAGCAACAGAACATCTGTGCCAGTGGAACGAGGTGAAGTTGGCTCAAACAGAATGATAACTCTTCTATCGTCCAAAGAACGAGAGATACTGTGAGAGACAGATCAGCTAACGACACCAGCCTCTCAAATCGCAGTGGCCCGTGGAATCACAAATTGTACAAATGAGTTACCTCCTCTCTCGTAGCTTCCTTTCCTCAATACCTCACTTTTTAACTCCATGCAGACTGACGTTCCACTCATGCTCAGAGTTCACCAACGACCTCTGACTTAGTCAGTGAAACAGCTTGTGACCAGCATTTCACTGTGTCCATTACACCCTCTTCTTGGAACATGTGGTCATTTTCTTTCAGAATTCTCTAAACGTCCTCTGGTTTCTGCATCAGGACTTCTCCACCTACCACCTAAAGCGGGCATCCTCCAGGCATTGGCCTCCAATCTTGTGCCATTTTGTCCTGCTTCTCTCTATGCACGTGCTTAGAAATCATGCCTATTACAAGCCCAGCAAGTGCAAAGCATTCTGCCGTCGCCCAAGATTACCTGCCATGCCTTAGAGGCACCTGCATGTTTCTGGTCTCTACAGCTTCACTCGTATTTTTCTACCGCTATAATGTTTTGGATTCAATTAAAATTGTCACCTTTTCCAGTGGATGACACAGCAAAAGGTGATTTGACCCTCTACTGAATTTCCATAGTAATTATATTATTCTCTCAGAGCCAGTTATTAAATCCTATCAAACCATTACTTGTTTATAAGGCACAGAATGACAGTGATTTTGAGCCATGATGCCCATTTTTTCAGATGAAGGAGGAAAGAAAAAAGTAAGTCCAGAGCGTAAAGCTACTTCCCACAGCTGGTGAGAGGCAGGGCCAGAGCGAAGTCCAGGGATTGGCTCTTCTACGAGACGGCAAGCCGCTTTGCGGTGCAGAATACCTCTTACTCATCTTAAGGCACTAATGCCTCAAGGGTTTTAAAAATAGTCAGTGTTGACAATGTTATCTGCTGATTGAATTATTTAATGAATGGAGGACACATCAGTCCAAAAAATAAAGGAAAACTTGGCTTAAGGGTAGAGTCTATTTCATGTTTAAATGTCCTGGAAAAGAACTGGTAAAAAGGTTGAAGTCGAGAAAAATGAAATAAATAAATGTGAACGGTCCCCAAGGTGGTGTGAGAGAAAGGCTATGAATAGGATTCAAGGAAAGAGCCTGACTTAAAAAATGGAGAGAACTTTTGTCCTGACGTAGAAAGGAAGAGTATTTAACCCGGCTCAGAGCAGCGGAGCTCTGCGATTCTCGTCTCTCTGAAAATACTCAGGAGTCTCAGTGTACCACGCCCACCACCGCACAAATGCCATCTGGCACTGGCTTGCCCATTCCTGGATTCGCAGGTCCATGGGCGGGGTTATTCCCACAACCCCAGAATTCATCTATTAACAGAAAGGAAACGAGGTTAGCACGGAGCGCCCCTATCTGTGGTCCCAGCAATGAAAGCTGAAAAACAGAAGTTGTTCAGTAAAGTAAGTACTTTGGCATACACGGAGGGAAAAATTAGGAGTAGGTGGGGAAGTGCAAGGCTGGCATGTTCTGACCTGATTTAGGAAGCCACAAAGAATTTAAAAACAAACGAAAAAATGGACTCACTTATGTAAAATAAAATTCAAAATATAATAAAAGATATACATTTCCTGCTGTATGCAATTAAGTCATGGCCTGAGCTATTGTTCTCAATGGACTGTTAATTACCTGCAATAAAAGTTAAGCATCCCGCGCCTGAATATGCAAACAGTCCCTGGAAGACAGCTTGTATGAACTGCGAGGCTTCCGGGAGCTCGGCATCGAAAGCCTTCTGAAACCTTTGCACATTCTCCTTCCTCCCTCTGAGCAGCAGCACCAGTCCACTTAGAGAGATGAGGCCGAGGATGAGCGCTTTCAGCGCGGTGCCGGCCGTCTGGAGCCAGGTCACCTCTTTCACACCCCGAGAATTCAGAATCCCCACGAGCCACAGCAAGGCCAGCGCCAGACACTGCTTGGGCAGCTGGGGGGCCGAGCAACTGGGGTAGAAAGGCTGGATGGTGTGCTCGGCCAGGAGCAGGGCCTGGCTGGCGGCCAGCCCCGCCGCCACAAACAAGGTGGTCCAGAGGCTCAGGAAAGACACGGAGCTGCCGAAGCATCTCTTGAGGAAATAGTAGTGAGCCCCGCTGCACGGGAAGCTGATGCCTATCTCTGCGGAGCACAGGGCGTCCATTGTGGTCAACAGGGCGCAGACGGCCCAGATACACAGGGACAGCCCCACGTTCATGCAGGAGTACTTCAGCACCCCACCGGGGGCCACGAAAATCCCTGTCCCTATGACATTGACGATCAAAAAACTCGTGCCCCAGCCGTACCCAAACACTCTCTTGAGCTGTATCGTCTTCCCTGTATCCATTGTAACTGAAGACTTTCAAAAGTCTACATAAAAGCCAGTTTCTGAATTTCCCTGCCTATCCAGCTGAAAAGGACGTGCATGGAGGCTCTAAAATAAAGCAGTGGCGTCTGTTGTGTCCCACCTTCGTTTAATGTAACCTACTTTCAATCATTAACAAAGTATAGGTGATGCATCCAAGTAAAATAGGATAAGGTTACTTGCAGGAGTTTAGTTTGGCTGGTTTCTTTTTAATTATTATCAAAATAATACATTCAGATGGAAAAAGGAATTTCAAATAAGACCGGGACTACAGCCAAAACAGGAGCTTCCTGCTCAGCGTCACTCCTTCCCGAGGCCATTCCCAGTTCCTTTCTCCAGAAACATTCATCTTATAACGTGTGGTTGCCCCCACAACTCTTAAGTAAGATAAGAAGACTCTGATTCTTAAACATCTCAACTTTAGAAAGCGGCTATGACTTCCTGGCATGGAGTTGGGGAATTAGCTTGCTCACGAGCCTCTCACTTACTCTACTCCCTCTCCCTCCCACTTTTTATCATTAAACCTTCAAGAAACAAAGTATTTACCTTTCATCAGGCTTATGGAAGCCAATTAACGAAGCCAGGGAGTGAAACACCTTGCAGCCTACGCCCCGTCCCTTAACCATTTACCACCCCGGTAGCCTGGGTCACAGGCAGAAGGTGAGGACAGCACGTAGAGAAGGCCTGACGCCATGGACGGGCGGACGGAGGCAGGGCGTTCGGCGCGCTTACACATGCTGACTTGACTATGCAAAGCATTGTCCCGAGTATCTCCAAAGCCCCACAGTCTTGGAGCACACACCAGCCTCGTAAGTAAATTATTTCCAAACTATCCTCTCAGAGTAAATGAAAATGTTTCTGGTTTTGCCTCGGTTGTGGGTAAACTGGCTATTTTCTGTCAGCTTACATCCAAGAAAATCCACTGATAAGATTGTATAGATCTCAATAAACAGGACCAGGTCCACGTCCCCAATGAAACCATGCTTCCCTCCCGTCCCAGACAGCAAGGACCTGGGAGTGAGGGAGGAGACCAGAAAGCTCACCTAAGGTCGAGATGAAGTACATGGGGTGAGCCAGTCGCAGACAGACAAGTACTGTATGACTTCTCTGATACGAGCTACCTGAAATCGTCACATTCATAAAATCAGAGAGCGAAATGCTGGTTACCAGGGGCTGGGAGGGAGGGTGGAATGGGGCGTTATTAATCAATAGTCTTCAAGTTTCACCAAAGTGAGAGGAATAAGCTCTGCAGGTATGCTGCAATTGTGCCTGTCGCCAACTGAAGATCTGTTACGAGGACCGATCTCACACTGAGTGTTCTTACCACAGCAAGATGTTTAAAAAGAGAGTAAAATATAATTTCACTCTTAAAAAAATAAAAAGGTAGAAACAAAGTAGAAGCAGGGGCAGAGTTAGCCAATGTCCTTCCAATCATTCTCCCACTTACCTGTCTGCTTCCAGGAGAGAAAGTGAGGCATTCTCTCCCAGGGAAAAGACGAGAGAAGAGCTGTGGCCCTCCAACAGGAGGGCGGTGGCTTTGGGGTCGTCACCCTGGCTAGGCTGAGTGACATTTCCAAATTTCTCAGCGAAAAGGGACCATAAGGAAGATATTTGTGTGAAAGTTGGAGAGCAGAAATGACACAGCCGTTATTTTGACAGTTCACACTGACAAGGAACCCCAACTTGTCCAAACCTTAGTCATGTTCCTTTGAGCCCGGGACTGAACCAGGCCTCGTCCGGGCCTGCAAAGCGTTGTTTAGCAAGAATACCCACAGCCCTGCTCTCTAACCAAGGTCCTCTCAATAATTTTCTATCCACCGATCCCCTCACTCTGCCCATTGGCTATAAATCCCCAGCTGTCTTCGCTGCGTTGGAACTGGGCTCAGTTCTAGACCGAAGTCTCTCTCCCCCACTGCGGGAGCTCGGATAAGCTGTCTCGCCGGCTTTACCGAGTGTTCTGTGCCATTTTTCTTTTACACCGTCCATTGTCTTACACACGATGGCGCACTCACCTCGCTGCTAACGGTCACGTGTGTGCGAGCTCTCCTCATTGTCGTGAGCGGGAGGCGGGCATGGCCCCTGCTTCACCTGCAGCAAGCTCGTCCTCCAGCTCCTGCCACTTCCAGGCCACGCGTGTGTTTCCATCTGTGACCACGGGCTCCCGCTTCTGCAAAATAGCCACACCTTCAAGGTTAGCGGTCATGAGAACTGATGCAGGTCTCAGTACGTCCTGTGGGCTCCAACTCACACCCGTGGGGTCCAGCTGGGTCTCATTCCCCCCACTTGTATGTCCACCACCCGTTCCAGGTCACCGGAACTTTGACTTCCCAGTACCATCTGTCGACCCAGACATGGGGACAGCAGCCTTAACAGAGACTTAACCAGCTCCCACCATTGCCTAAGGTCAAGTCTCTATAACAAACCTTTTTAATTAATATAGGCATGTAGTTAGATATAGAAATAGAGATTCAGATACAGATTGATAAAGATAAATAGATCTTGATAGATATAGATTTATAGATGTGGCTATAGATAAATAGACAAATACAGACACACATTTCCTAGTGGTCCTGCTGTTCTGAGTGTACAAGGTGCAAAATTTCTGTAAACTATTGAAACTAAGTCAATATGAATCTAAACTGGATTGCTTTAAGTTAAGCAAGTTATAATCCCCAGGGAAACCATAAAGAAAATAACTTTCAAAAAAGAGTAAAAGAAACAATAAGCAGATTTAAATGGTACACTAGAAAATACCTATTTATCACAATAGAGGGAAGCAATGAAGGAACAGAGGACTAAAAAGGCATATAGAAAACAAATAGCAAAACAGCAGACATAAGTCCCACCCTACCAGTAGTTACATTAAATGTAAATAATTAAATGCTCTGATCCAAAATGCAGACACAGGGAGAATGAATTTTTTAAAAAAGATCCAATTATATACAGTCTATAAGTGACACCTTAGATTCAAACACATAGCTAGGTTAAAAGTAAAAAGACACAAGTAGATATACCAGGGATGCCAAAAAAAATGTATATACATTTTAAGCGATGTTATCTATGCTCAAGCAGTAGTTCGCTGAAATCATGTATCCGGATGCTGATGGTAATTGCAGAAGTCAAACTTCTTGTAATTGCAGAAGTCAAACGTGACTTATATTCATCTTGTATTAGTATATATTGAGTATTACAATTCATACAGTTTTTTCCTTTCTTAAAATGTGTGTACATTTTTTGGCACGCTCTGTATAATGGAAACAATACCCAGAAAAGAGTGGAGCGGCAATACTAATAAAAGGCAAACTAGACATTAAGAAAAAATTGCTACAAGACAGGACAGATTTTATAATGACAAAGGGATCAACTCAGGAGAAAGAAATAATAATTATAAGCTATAAACACCTAACAGTTGAGCGCCAAATATATGAAACTAGAATTGACAGAATTAGAGGCACAAACAGAAAATTCAACAATAGTTGTAGACTTCAATACCCTGCTTTCAAAACTTGATAGAAAAACTAGAAAAATCAACAAGAATATATACAACTTAAAAAATATCATCAGCCCACTTGACCTAATATCCATCAAGAGCAGAATAGAAATTATTTTCAACCATACATGGGACATTCTCCAGGATAGATCATATGTTAAGGCACGAAATAAGTATTATGAATTTAAAAGTATTTCAGTCATACAAATGGAGTTAAATTAAAAATAAAAAATGTAAGGAAGCTACAGTAATCAAGACTATGTGATATTGGCAAAAGAACAGACAAATAGATCAAAGGAACAGAACTGAGAGTCCAAAAATAAAGCCTTATATTTTAGTTAATTGATTTTTTTTTTTTTTTTTTTTTTTTTTTACAACGGTGCCAAAGCCATTCAATGGGGGAAAAGATTGTCTGTCTGTTCAACAAATGGTGCTGGGACCATTAGATAGCCACAAAAAAATCAACTAGATCTTCTTCTCAGACCATACACAAAAATTAACTCAAAATGGATCATATACTTGAATGTAGGCATTAAAATAATAAAACTTTACAACAGAATATATAGAAGAAAATCTGCAAGACCTTGTATTAAGATGAAAAACATGGTTCATAGGAGAAAAAATTGTTAAATTGGACCTCATCAAAGTTTAAAGCTTTTACACTTCAAAAGGCACCATTAAGAAAATGAAAAGACAAACAATAGATGGGAAGCAAATATTTTCAAAACACGTACCCAATAAAGTACTTACAAAATTTACAAAAAAATGCTTATAACTCAGTAAGAAGAAAATCCATCAAAAATGGATAAACGTGTGAACAGACACTTACGAAAGATGATATATGAATGACCAATGAAAACAAGGGCACACGAAAAGACGCCCAGTGTGTTCATCATTAGTGAAGTGTAAGTTGAAACCATACCCACCAGAATGGCTACAATAAGTTTGATAGGCAATAACAAGAGCTGGCAAGGAGGTAAGTAAACAGGAGCCCTCCTACAGCGCTGGTGGGGATGGAAAACAAGGCAGCCATTTTGGAAAACTGTTTGGTCATTTCTCAAAATGTTAAACATTAAGCTATCATATCACCCAACAATTCCACTCTTAAGCCCAAGAGAAAGGAAAAAATATCTATCAGCACAAAGACTCGCACAAAAATGTTCATGGCAACATTATTTATAATAACCCAGAACTGGCAACAACTTACATGCCCACCAACTGATGAATAGAGAGGAAAAAACCAAAAAGGTGGTTTGTCTATACAATGAGATATTATTCTACAAAAATCAAGTAACTTACTAAGACATGAGACATCATGGATGAGCCCCAAAAACATGATACTAAATGAAAGAAGCCGAGGAAAAGAGACCACATATTGTATGATTCTGTTGACATGACATGTCCAGAAACAGCATATTTGAAGAGCTAGAGAGTAGATTCATAGCTGAAGATGTAAAAGGATTGAATGGTAAATAAGCTTTAGGGATTTCATTGGGGAGGAGGAAAATGTTCTAAAACGTTTTTATGGGAATGGTAACACCACTTGCTCAAATTACTTAAAATGATTGAACTGTACACTTGAAGTAGGTGAATTTTAGGATATGTAAAATATACCTCAACAAAGTGTTTGTTTTTTTTTTAAAAGAAGTATAGTAATGTGGTAGGTGAAGTACTAATTGGTATCTTCTCTTATTCCCCTTGGTCTCCTTTGGATCCTCCAAATATAACTATATGAGAGAAGAAAGTATGCTTTTCCTCATATGATTTCCAAGGTGAAGGGGGGAAAACAGAAGTCAGATTCTTCACTTCTCAGCTGAAAAGGCCCCTTCCAGACAGAAAATACTCCCAAGGAGAAAAAGTGACCTGAGCGAGGGAGCCCCCAGGGAACAGAGCCTTCTGAGCAAGAAGAGCCGTTGGAGAGGAAAGAGAGTTAAGCGCTCTGAAGGACATACCTCTTCGAGGGTGACTGACTGTGAGACTTCCCGTGTTCTCAACCCGAAGGCCCTGCATCCGGGGAACCCTTCATTGTCAGGCAAATCAGAGGGTTGGCCACCTTACTCTTAGCTCATATTGTCTGAGGCTAGTCCTGGAGGATTGAGGCAGGGGAACCAAGACTAGACTCAGACAATATGAGGTGGGGGAACCAAGAGTAGAAGAAACATGTGCTCTGGTTGCCACCTGGCATTTCTGAAAGTCAGGGGCCTACTGTATCCTCAAGGAAATAGGATAAGGGTAGAGACGTAGAGATGGCAGTGGGCAGGCCTAGGAGGGAAAGAGACATACACATCCTCTAGAGATGGCTGTGGAATGTAGAAGAGGGCCTGAAAAGTCCCTCTACACCCCACATGAGCATGGAAGCTACAGGGAAAAAGTACAATTACCTTTGCAGATTGCCCTACAAGTGGGACGGAGAGGGTCCTAGCCAACAGGTCCTATGGGGGCCATTCTCAAAAGAGAAGTGATAAGAATGGCTCAAGGAGTCACCAGAGCTGTAAAACAGTGTAGATGCCAAGCTATCGCCACATTCTATCCAGGTCGCCATTTGAGAAAGTGTCATACATAACCTTGGCCAAGGATCTGATATGATAGATCATATAGACAGCAAGGACCCAGGTTGGGAATGAACAAATCAAGACCTGGATGGGATCAGGCCCCTCTCATCATCCATCATGGCCGGTGCAGAAGCCCCTACAATTTAAAATTCCAACCCAGGAAAAAGGATAGCAGGAAAAGACTGAAGGGTGGTGGGGGTGGGGGCATCCTGAACACAATTAAATTTCAAAATCAAATGACTGAAAAATAACTGGATTTATTTTTACTTAGAAATGAGTAAGTTTTCTGTTTCAGGCAACTTAAGAACTCCGAGACAAAAATCAAAGTGAATTATACAGAAAATAAAGGAACGGGCATTTGAGAAGCTTCTAACCCAAGAATTCTACCCTCACAGAGATTCTTAAGCTTTAGCTTGTAGAGGATGTGGCAGGAACACTTGGCCTGTAATTTGCCTGCGGGTCCGTGCTGGCTGTGACTGTCCATCCACAGATGCCCGTGGCACCGGCTACTGTCCCCAACCACCCCGAGTGAGGCGCCTCAGGAAACAGCCCAGTACATATACTAAAAGATCCGGGCATGGGTCACTCACTTATTTCAATAATTTACAGACTGAGAACAAAGGTTTACTGCTACAAACAGTGGTTTTAAAGCTAGAGATTTTTCAATAGTCTTTCCCCTGAACTTTGGATTCTGGTTAAGTAACGTCTGTTCAGATTTGCAGACTAATAGGGGCAGAGAACCATTATTTTAATACATGACTTTAAACTTTCTTGAATTGAGTAAAGAGTGGAAAATATGTTCTGTTTTGTTTCTATCATGTACGTACTATGTAAGTGGTCCTTTTTGTACTAGGAAATGTTAAAGGCTGGCTTTCGGTATGTTTTGCTCAACAATACACATTTTTTTCTGATCCTGTTCAGTTTAAAGCATGTATAACAGACCAAATTATGTTTTTTAATCCTATCTTATTTCTCAGACACTGACGGAGTTATAACATTTCGTTATATGATTAAAATACAAGCGAGTGGGAAAACACTGGCAAATAATCAAATGTCATTATCATTGTGAGCTCACATTTGGCTTGGATCAAAAATCCACAACCGTGACATAATGCCTCGTACTTCAAATAAGGACTGTGTTTCTATAGAAAAAAAATTGGGGGAAATTACTTGAAGATCTGAAAACTTTTCCATTACTGGTTCTATTATATAACAAGCTGGCAACACCCTCACAAAATTCATAAGGAAATGATGTCTGCCACAAAGGCACATACATACGAGTACTAAGAAAAATATCCATATTCTTTATAAAAACTATATCATATTACACTGATTTTAAAAAAACACAGCTATATGAAAGATAAGAAAATGGAGAATGGGAAGACTAAATCCAGACAAACACTGAGAAAGGAAGGAAAGAGTTGGAGGAAAAAAGATAAAGAAGAAAAGAAAATCCTCTTGCTATTAATTAAATTGTACTATTCAAATCTTAGGAGTTCTTCCAGGTAGAGTTTTTTTTTAAATTGATTTATAATAAGGTTTTGAGGGAAATGGCCAATTTATAAAAATCACTGCTTATAACACAATATAGTTTGTCCAGTGCATATGAAGTAGGACTTATAATTAGACTGATGAAGAGAAAAATGGTAAATGGAAAGGGAAAATGACAAACTAGCAAATGTACTTTTCAATTTTGAAATTGGTCTTGAAATTTTTCACTGCACTGAAAAATGGGACAGTGTCCAGTTTGGCTTTAGCATCGTGAGCCCTGTAAGTCTTTGGCACCGTGATATTACGTGATATTACATAGAGCCCTATTTTGTTGTATCAATTAGGGCCACATGCAAATCAAGTTACAGGAAATCTGAGTGGCTTTTAAAAGTATGGTCATATTTTTTTCTTGCCCCAGAGGAAGATTGGGGTTGGCCCTCAGCTGAACGCTTACCTTCATCAGGTCACCTCAACTGTTTCTTTTACCTAAAATCAAGACAACACATAGAGATTCTGCAGCTAGAGGGGCAGGAAGCACTGTCGGGTCAGCCAACTGACAGTGTCAGCCATAGTTTTCAAGAGCGGTTTTCAATTCTTTGTGCTAAGATCCTCATTCTGAAATAAATCAAGTTCAAGAGCTCTATAACAACTTGTAAGGAATTTACTTCAAAAGAGCGACATATTCTAGGAACCAGGTTAATCTTTAGGCCCCTACTTTGTATGCTCTCTGAGACCTGACCAGAGACCAGTTGGGGCAGTCAGATTCCTCTCTTAAGAAATTAAAACGGAAAAACAGGCAGGAATGGTCGTGGTTGCGAATGTGAAAGGGTTCCATGAGGTTGAAATGGACCCATTTCATGGTGAGCAGTATCTGTGTGCAAGAAAAGCTACGACAGAGTAATGAAGAAGGTCTAGAATGTGCCATTTCTTTGTTCTACGAGATTCAAGACTCAGTAAGTTAAAAAAACAACAGGCCTAGTGAATTGCTCGCATTAAAATAGTGGGAAAAGAGTCAGGCAAAGTTGGAGGTAATAGCTACTTATTTTATACATAAGGAAAATACAATGCTCTGTATCACATTCTTCGAACAAATGTTGACTTAGAATTAGGGATCAGCAAAACACACAGTATTAAACTGCAACCAACTCTCCTGGAAAATTAAACCAAGTCCTTTGCTGAATAACAATGGCATTCGGAGATCATGATCCAGTATTTCAAATGAATATTAACACGTTCTACGGGTGGGAGCTTAGAAATCTCCTTACAGAAGAAACACTGAAACTTACTTTTTTTTTTTTCCCCTAGACCAAAGCTGTAGGTTTTTAAAGTGGAGAATAGGGCCAAAATTGGGTTGCCTAAGTACTTTGAATGTTTATCCTCTAGATCGACTTAGTTTATTTTTCATGTTTCACAATACTTCCACACTATTAGCATTCTAGAAACTGCGTCAGCATCCGCGGGCAATCATCTTTTAGCTGCCCGCTGGTTTCACACATAGGTGTGGGTCAGAACTGTTAGGAGGGCGTGGGGGGTGGGGAGGAGGGTGGTTGGTTGATAAAAGAGCTGTGGGAAAGTTGGAACCTGTCTTCCAGTCCTCACAAAAGGAGCAAAGCCGTCAGTATTAATGCTCCTTCCAGTAAGTTATTAGACAGGTCAGGTAACACAAGGGAGTCAATGAGTCAGGGATTCTCAAGTCGCCTCTAGAAGGTGCCTCAGGCCCCTCTCTGGGCTGTCTGTTTCTGGCTGCATGGCCTGAGGGGGTGGGGGGCAGGATCTGGCCACGGAGGTTCCTGACCTTAGAGGCATTTGGGAGAAAGAGTGATTCCACTGAATTCAGGGAAATCCACGAGCCTCCCAGGGCTGAATGCCAGGACCGCGTCTGAAGTTGTTCAGATTCGTAATTGGCTTATATCTGAAACCGTCCTGAGTTTGCTCTGCCTCGGGAGACAGGCAAAGAAAGGCAGAACAAACTCTCCTGGCTCAGGGTCTGGGGCCGGGAAAGGTCAGACACACAAGCTAGGAAACTATTTTTGATAACTTGGACTTGGAAAGCCCAGCCTCGCTCTCTGTGAGCTATTTTAAACCTCTCTGGAATCTCAGGCAGCATCAGATCTTCTGATGACATGTTTACAAGACCCGTGCGGCTCTCCACGGCCTGGCCAAGACACCTCACACTCTCACCTTCAGAGTGAAGTCCAGATACCACGCATAGCTGTGCTTGTAGGTGAGTGCCCTTAGCCCCAATTTAGAGGCCAGCCAATCAGCTGCTCTGCTGTCATCGTGCGTCAGGAAGAGAAAGTGTGGCTTCACGGTTACAACTTTATGTAAAAGCCTAACGGTTTTACCTGTAAAACAATGTCACACATAACCCAATGGCTGAGGTGACTTCCGACGCGATTAAGGGAAGTGAGGCATCTAGAATCACAGATGCTGATTCTCATTTACAATTTCAGTGGCTGCCACTTATTGGGAATTTGAAGCTGTGACACTGAATCTACAAAACCCGGGGATAATGACAACAAACCTTAACCCGCAGGCATCAAATTCTGCCATATAATTATGGTGTTTGAGCAGGAAATTGATATGAGTCTTATTTCGAATTGAATACACACACTCAATGACATTGTTTCCCTCAGGCATTTGAAAATTTTTTAAAGGCACACGGGAAAAAATAGACATAAATATCCTACTGTGTTTCCCCAAAAATAAGACCTAGCCAGACCATCCGCTCTAATGCGTCTTTTGGAGCAAAAATTAATATAAGACCCAGTATGATATTATATTATATTATACTATATTGTATTTTATATTATATTCTGGGTCTTATAGTAAAATAAGACCGGGTCTTATATTAATTTCTGCTCCAAAAGACACATTAGAGCTGATGGTCCGGCTAGGTCTTATTTTCAGGGAAACATGGTAATATATCGGCCTCCCCCGAGGAATAAAATACTAAGGAAAATTATGTTGATTGGGCAAATGCCATTACCCTCATCTTCAAACCAGTATCAGTAGAAACATTCAAAAAGCTAAAAAGGCTATTTTATTTTATCGCAATTACTTCCTTTTAATTGAGCATATCTTATAAATTCAATAGAGAAAGTACAGGAAGAAAGAATAAATACGAGCAATTCTTTTTTTTTTTAGTGAAACAATCACGCAGATCAATATCAAAGAGGTACATACATACTGTCTAAAACGACATGAAGCCACAATAGAGTAGGTGTGAATTCAGGTATATTTACACAGTTATCTCCTTTCAGAAATAAGTGGATTATAGATTTCACCGTTATTGGTTTAGCAGACACCTAATCTGTATTTGGAATTTGGAGCATCCTTACAAAACTGTGATTTTTTTTTTTTTTTTTTTTCATAGCTTCCTGCTCTGGTAGCTATTCATCAGCTATATCAGGTAAGGAAGCATTTGATCGCAATTATAAATCAACAATTTTAATCAAAAAGTGAAATGTAATTTAAAAAACACAGTAAATCAATAAAACATACCCCACAGGGACGAGGGTTATGCTGAGAAACAAAGCAGGGAAAGACGGTCAGAATGTGATGGCTCATGTCATTATGTTCACAGCAAACGTAAGAAGCACAAATGAGAAAAAATGAGGTTCCGAGAGGTTGAGTAACTAGACCAAGGCCACACAGCTCATGAGCGAGCAAGGTGAACTTGAGCTCATGACCGCTGTGCGGTTATCACAGTTATTTTTATTTTACTGTGTTCACTGTTTGATGAAAGAATGGGACAAAGAAGAGCAAAGAAGAAAGGGAGGGGAAATACTGTACCCCTAGAACTTTGAAAGGAAGGTAAACCATAGGCTAACGCCCCACCGCCAGTCACAGAAACCCCCGCAGGCCAGCAGTCGGGTATCTGGCACTCTGCTTGTCCCCACCACCCTTACCATGCTGCATCTACATCACTTTGCTTATTTTCTAACTGTCCCCTTGGGCCGTGAGCTGCTTGAGGGCAGGGACGCTTGCATTCCTTTTCATATTCCCAATCCCTAGCACAGTCCTGAGAGCACAGCTGGTGGCCAGTACACAACCACTGGGTGAATAAACGAGCCATTCAGTTGGAGTTTGAGAGAAACCAGTCTGAAGAAGACAGCCAAGTAGTCTGTTCTAGACGTGCTTTCCCGCAGCCCAGAATACCCGCAGGGCATTGGTTAAGAGCTCTGACAGCAGAGCTAGAAATCCAAGGTTAGGGAGCTGTTTGCCTGTGGCTCTGGGCTCCATTTCTCTAAGCCTCAGCTTCTTTGTCTGCAAAACATAGGTGATAAAAGTACCTAACTTTCTGCTGATGTATCAGCTATGATAATTAAATTCTTAGCAATAAGCCCAGTATTTTGTAATTGCTTCATATATGTGAGTTGCCATTATTATTATTATTATTATTATTATTATTTTAGGTACTTGACACAAGCTTAAATGTAGAGCATCTTTTCATAAATAGTTTAAGTCCAGAACTTTTGGACCTAATTCTCCACCGTAGGAACGCGGTTACCCCCTCATTTCTTCTGTCCAAATCCTCCTTCTCCTTCGGGGCACTGAAAACCAAATAGTTTTCCAGACCCAAAGGTTCTGGAGGAAGCAGGAAGGAGGAAGGTTCAGATGGAAATTGGAAGGTGGTGGGTTGACACGTTGGGGTAGGAGTTCCCAGAGCACGGCTGGAGCAGGTAACCACTGCACTGGCCGTATGATGAGAAGAAATGCCGAGTGCTGGTCCGTGACGGCGCCATCAGTGGTTTTCAGATGGGCTGCCTGACTAGCTGCACAGCTGCCCCGTGGAGGCAGAGCCAGGTCCTAGGACACAGGCCCCGGTGTTGGGGTGGGTGGGGGGTGCTGGCTCTGTACGGCGCTCCAGGGAACTCAGCTGCATCAACATATTGGCCTCTCATCAAATCAAGAATTTTCAGCGTGATGAAATGACAATGACATCATACGGTTCCAACACGCTCACAGCTTCCCTGCGTTCATTTTGTAAAGAGCTTCTGAGTTATTTTCGCTCCCTTCCTAATGCCAGGACACAAACAGTCTCGTTCTTACTTAGAGGTTCGTCTGTCTCGCCTACTGTTCCTGCTCAGTCACGGTGCTGACACTGGCTGCTTCTGGGTGTCCTTTATCTACACATCGGCCTTCTCCACTTTTCTACAAGACCATGGTCTATAAAGACTTTGGAGACAAAACAACGTTTTTTGAAACTGTCTCTCCACAACATTTAAGTAATTGGACCAAAAAAAGACAACTAAACAAAACAATGAAACAGGTGCCATCTAATGTGGTATTCTTAACAAAAATGATGAGAAGAAAAAAAGAAAAACCCACAAGACGCTGAAGCAAAACTGGGCGATGCAGTGTGGCGAGCCTCCGAGCCCTCCTGTTCTGACAGCTGTCAATTACCTCATGGTGTGTGAGATGGTTGCACACGTGGCAGCCAACACTGGACGGCTGCTTCCGAATGACTGGGGTCCCCTTCCCCCACAACACCCTCACTGGACTAAAACTCAAGTGCACTATGATAAACTTTTATGGTGTTAAATCTGCAAGGTTTGAGACTCGCCTGGTACAGCAGACAGTTTATCCTAATAGTAACCCCAGTACAGAACATTAAGAAAACGTCAGCAATGAGAGCGGAGCCCAGGTATTGTTGCAAACACTAGATACCATTTCCTCCAAGTGATCCCTTCCCGCTATCATGCTTCGTGCTAGAGAAAACATCTCTAAACTGTATCGCAAAAAAGAAAGTCAACTCCTCTTAGGCATAGTGGAAAGAGAATCAATAATTAAATATATTAGAACAAGATAAATTCTAAACAACACTACCCAACAAGAATAAGGTGAAAAGGAATGGGAAGACAATCCACTATGTTAATAAATAAAACAAGAGCTAAAAGCAAGATAAGAAAACCCAAAGAAAGAAAGAGAGGGGGCGGAGAAAGAGAGGGACAAGGAAAGGCAGAGTCAGGAAAAAAAGAAATTCTTTAGGCATCCGGCAGAAAAACAACCCCTGAAGAGGATAAAACATTGAGGGACAGCACGATCCAAGCCAAAACCTAGTGGAGAAATATATAAGAAAATACTTAAAGAAAAAAACAAAACAAAACAAAAATGAATGGCCCAAGAAGATTATATTCAACCAAGATGTCAGAACCCTCCAAATTTGAAAGAATTCCAGAAATACAGGACTCATGGGTTCTTACTGGGAGAAAAACTAAACAAAACAAAGTATTGAACCCAGAAATGGAAAATCCATGACAAGAACTTGGGATGGGATGAGATCCACTTAATATGGAAGAAACACTGAACTAGTGTGGTCAAAAGATAATGGCAAAAAAATAAAATAAAATAAAATAAAATAAAATAAAATAAAATAAAATAAAATAAAATAAAATAAAATAAAATAAAATAAAAAAGATAATGGCATGTAACAGCAGACATCACACAGAATTTGACAGCAGAAAAAAGGGTTCACCATGGTGGGGGTTGGGGAAGGCAGGCACCAGTGTGGCAGGCGGCAGTGGGAGGGGTACCCAGGGCTCTGGGCTCAGGGCTCAATTCTCAGCCTGATGCTTTCTGGGTAGTGTGGCCCTGGGCAATCATGGACATTTTCCTCACCTTAGCTTTTTCATCTTAAAAATGGGGATGATCCCTCCCCCCCACCGGGGGTTGTTTAAGGGTTACCTGATTAATACACTTAGGCATTTAGACTAGTAGTACTTGTCGCACTGTAATCACTCAGTAGATGCGAGCTGTTAGCGACATCATTTCCCACAGCCGAGACGTCAATCAACACTGTTTACAGTGGAAATAAGTAATTTTTAAGAACATCTCCAACTTCTTAATGCATTTTCTTATCTCTTTTCTTAAGCTTAGAGAAATCTTTTAGAATATAATATCCCATTGATTTTATTTCTCTCAAACTCAAATACATTTAAATTTAATATTTTTAATTTAGAATATGATCTCATTAAAAATGTACTCTCACAATTTGTGTACCTATGCTGCCATCTGTATATATGTGTACAAAGACATCTGGAGTAAAGTTTATTTCTATTATGTAGTGGGATTGGTAATAATTTTTTCAACTTTTTAAAAACTTTTTTGGCATTATTTAACGTCTTTATATTGATCCCATGCTATTTAAATGGAAATAATATTCTATGAGAACAAAAAAATTTGTTTCTTACATTCCTTAGATTGTGTATCTTTGGGTGTTATGGACTTACTATGTTTACTATTGAAATATTAAGGGATTTTATACAACCAAACACCATGCCCTTGCTAAAACGAGTTGGTTTCTAGTCGATAGATCTTTCGGTTCAGCTCTCTACCCTTGTAGAGTCTGGAGGAGATTTTATTTTTTTTTTATCATATTTGATTTTCTTTTAAAATATTTTTAAAAGTTCTTTATTAGAAAAGTAATGTAAACGCTTAGAAAATTTCAAAGAAAAAAGGCATTGAGAAAAATAAATCCTGTCATTGAAACGCCCATTCCCAGTTCTGTTGCAACAATTTACAGCATTTCAGATTTCTAGGCACTCCCAAGTGTGCACACATGTGTGCTGAAAACGTGTCTAATCACAAATTTTTACATATACAAGATAAAACTACACACATTGTTCGCCACCTTAAGTCAGGTTCCCTGGGAAACAGACTTAGAGATGGAGGGGGAAGAATAAAGGCAACAGACGGGGCAGCAGGAGAGGAGAGAGGAGAGGGCAACTGCGATGCCAAGAGCTTTGGTCCCCAGGTCCCCCTTGGGTGACTCTACATGGTTTTATCCTAACGTCATCCACTTCACTCTTGCTACCAGAATTTACTTGCCAATTAGATCAATATCCAATTCCTCCAATGAAGCAACATGTGAACAAACAGGTCAGAATTCAGAGCCTGGGCCAGGGAGCAAAATGCACAGGAATAATGACCTTGTACCTTTCCTTTTCGATCTTCTGTTTATTCATTATACTGTGGACAAGAGTTTCAACGTTGATCAAGAGAAACACGGCCTGCCGTGTGTTAGTTATTGCTGCAAGAACACTGCAATAAGAGATCCGTGACTGACAAAAACAAGCATTTATTCTCACACTCGGGGTTCCATCTGCAGGTTAACTACAGGTCACCTGCTGTAAGCTGGGCTCAGCTGGTGGCTCTGCTCTGGCTTGGGTCCAGAGATGGGTTTGGTTCAGGTGTGTTCTACCTGAGGCACGCTCTCTTCACGGAACATAACTGGGACGTCAGGATCAAGCCAAGTTAAGAACCAAGCACATTCAAAGCTTCTGCTCTCATATCATGGTGAACATTTCATTGGCCTGAGCAAGTCACAAGGCCACACCCAACATCCTGAGGCTGGTGACATGTACTCCACCCACAGTGTGAGGGGGCGGGGAGTGGGTACCCGCTGAGGGATTCCACAGCTTATCACAGAACAGACAGAACAGTTCCCCACAGCTTATCACAGAACAGTTCCCTCACGTTATACACGCCTCCGCACAGCTCCCATGTCATCGGTTGTTTGAAAACATTCCCTCTATCATGGTGTGTTTTCTTTCAATTTAAGGAAAATTATCTCGATTGAAAACATCTTTTCAAAAATAATAATGTATGAATAATTTAGAAAACACAGTATACATAAAAATTGTCCAGAATAACAGGAACAACATAGTATTACTTGAGTTTGCTACAATTATACATCCATAAATAAATCTATACCCATGTTGATATATTTTATAGCCTATGTCTGTTACCACTAAGTTATGCGCATTTTATTAGGTCATTAAATGTTCATCACAAACACTGGCTGTATGAGATTCCACCACGCGTTGATCCCCTAGTTATCCCACCACACCCACTACCGGACGTCAGTGTGCGGAAACCCTTGCGCACCCCCAATTTTTACCTTAGCACATAGCCTTACCACTCCCCTTTCCAGCCACGCTTTCCTCCCTGCTGTTCCTCGAAAATGTCAGACGCTTCCTGCCTTACGGACTCTGTCCTGGTTGTCCCCCCATGCCTGGAATTCTCTTTTCCCTGATTGTTATATGGCAACCTCTCTCACCCTTGAAGCCTTTTCCCAAATATCATCTTTCCAATAAAGCCTCTTGGGACCACCCCATTTGAAACTGCAATCGATTACTTAGTTGCTATATTTACTGTTATCATCTCTCTCCCTCTGCTAAAATGTAAGTTCTATGAAAACAAAGATTTTCATCTCTTTTTTTCACTTACAAACCCTCAGTTCCTAGAAAAGTGTCTAGCATACTTGCAGGCACTAAAAGATTATGAATTAATAAACATCTAGACGTAGAAT
Source organism: Rhinolophus sinicus (assembly GCF_057876585.1). Lineage (NCBI taxonomy): Eukaryota > Metazoa > Chordata > Mammalia > Chiroptera > Rhinolophidae > Rhinolophus > Rhinolophus sinicus. The sequence goes on along the minus strand of NC_142507.1, from coordinate 1,882,043 downwards.
TAAAACTATATCTAAAAATTTAAAAAGTTAAACTATGGCCAAAATTAGTCTAAGAGTAGGCATTTTAAATAAAAGGAAAGCAGATCACATTCTACTCAGTATACTTCACGGCATTCCCACATCCAAGTAAACCTCTTATACTACATAAAAATTATCCTATTCCCCACACACTCATGCTTCTGGAAAGTTAAGTGATCATTATTCATATATAAATGCTTTCAAAGTTTGTTACCATAAAAACCTATCTTGCTTTTGTTTAGTTATCATGCCCCTGGCACGGCCAGATCACTGAAACCCAATGTCTACTCTTGGCACAATTTAAGAACAAAGAGAAAACTGAAAACTATTATGAAAGTCTCACATAAACGTTCTCAAACCTCAAACATTCACTAAAGAGGTAATAGTCTTGTTCTGGAAAGGAATTTGCTTTCAGTGTTTGCAGTAGATAAGTAAAGGCGGCGTAGTGTTTTATTTAGGAAATTACTAATTTCCTACTTCCCTAGTTCTCTTTTCCAAATTTCCTCATATTGCTTGGATATGTTGCTCCTGTTTAATACATGTTTTTCTCTTTGAAATTTCCGTGGTGCATATTTTTATTCTTTGCCTATTTTCTAGCTTTCACCAGGGCCTTTACTCATCTGGAATTCTTTAGTTTCCCTAAATAACAAAAGAAAAAAAAAATCATGAAAAAATAAGTATTATTTATTATTCCTGAAAAAATGTACTTTGCAATAGTAATGTTACAGACATATATCACAGATTTTTCATAATATTGCAAAGTTCATGAAAGTGAAACCCTGTTTCAAATATGACATCCTGTTGTCACCGTGTGGCTCCCAATTTTTGGTTTTAAAAATAGAGTTAGTAGAGACCACAAGAACAGGAAATTCTGATCTCTATCTTACTAGCACTGTGATCTAGGCCAATTTAATTGAACTCCTAAAGACTCAGTTTCCTTAAAGTGAAATGGGAGTGATACCCTGTTTCGCCATGTTTTCAGGGAAACGCGGTAGTATCTAGATTAGATATAATTAATGTTCCTGAAAAACAGTAGGTGTTAAACAAATCATTATTACTATTAATAATACTGACAGTGCAAGGATTTGGCAGCGAGAAGGACATCTGTTTGGCTTATCTGCACCCTCCTGATAACTTCATGTTGTACGATACGCCATGAAACTGGTAAGAAAAAAGAAGGCCTAGAACAGATGTCAATAAGGGTAATAAAATACCATTATCATCCACCACTGGACCGAAGGGACAGTAGATAAATGCTTGTTATGCATCTCAGTCCAATGTGCCTTTAAGTTATCCTTGCCCAGGAAACATTTTATGCCAAAGTAAAGATGGCACCCAGGCCCACAGTGAACAGTGACGTTTTTCCAGCCGCTGCTCCATCAGATTGATTCCTACTGAAATAGCAGCCTGGGGGGGGACCGCCTGGGGCTGTGACTAGCTTTTCTCACACTCTCGTTGGGGAGAGGGACGGTGTCTTCCATCCTACCCCAGCTAGCCGTGGGGCCAGAGGAAACCAGCTCTGACTGCAGCCAGAAAGACTATTACATAGAAGCAGTCTTCACTCTGCGCTCCCCTCAAATTACCATCCTCGCATGCCTTTCTTTCATCACAAGTGTCATAAAAATAACTCTCTTTCCACCACGTAACCCGTGTACTGAGCCTTCCTTCTCAGACATCACTAGTCATCTCAACAATCCAAACATGTCTCCTCCCCCTTCAATCTCTTTAATTGCTCCGTGGCATGTGCCTTACTTGACTAGCCTTTCCTTCCTGGAACGAGACTGGTTCTCTCTGAACGTGATTGTCTGCTGTCTTGCATGGATCCTCTTCGGGCACTTGTCTCTTAAGATCAGGCATTCCCTAGCCTAGGTCGTCTTCCCTTTTGTCTCCTCCATTCCTTCAGTGAGTGGGAGTCCTGTTCACGGTCTGGCCTATCATCGCCCCCGGGGGTAAGTGCCAATTTCAGTACACACCCTGTTCTTCCAGACCTTACTTCCAGTGTTTGTCTTGGCTAAAAGATCTCCAAGGCCACTTTTCAAGACTCGGCTCAAATTGCCTCCTTCTCCATAAAACCTTCTCCAAATGGAAATGAACATGTCCTTCTATGAAAGTCCTCAGTAATTGTTTTCACTTGTCGGGATTGAGCACACAAGTTATACTCTCAGCAAATTTCAGCTATACAGTACAGCGTGATTAACTGTGCTCACCCCATTTATTAGACCCTCAGACATTATTCCGCTATAACTAACAGTTCGTGCCTTTCTAGCAAGCTGTCCCTGTTTCTCCCACCTCCAAGCCTCTGCAACCACCATCGTACTGTTTCTATGGGTTCTTTTTGCTTGTTTTTTTGTTTCTGTTTGTTTGTTTTTCAAGACTCCTCATATAACAGAGACCATGCAGTAATTGTCATTCTCCGTTTGGCTTACTTCACTCTCAGTATTTTCCTTTCAGTAACTGGTTACGGCAGTACTGTGCCTTCCAAGCGTTTGTACATGTTATCAAGAACTGCTTTAATTCTTGCTACTGGCTGATGACAGCACATGGCTGTCCCCTTCGCCAGAGAACTGCCCCCAGCCGAGCAGGAGCCCCCTTGTCTAGGAAGGTACAATAAGGAGGCATCGACTGTGACACAATCTCTGCTGTAGAGCTCGCTCCTCGGGGAGATCAAAGTGGCCTCTCGAGACCGCAGTTTGGCTTAGATTTTTTTTTTTCCAATCCCTGGCCCTATCTTGCTTCCTTCCTTCCACTTATCCTAAGCACATTCGTGCAATAAATCACTTCAGTGAGATCCCATTCTCAGGCTCTGTTTGTTCCGGAATGCGCTCCTAAGAAGCTGCCCATAAGGACGATTCTGGACTTACTGGTGGAAAGGGGGTTAGGACATATCCCGCGGGAACACAGGTTGTATCTCAATCCCTGTCCTGCTGTCACTGTGCGAAGGTTAAGACTTTCACCTCTGGGAAACCTGAAGGACGCGTAAGGGCACACAGAAGCTGGTGCTATGTGGGGGCATTTGAGAAGGACGAGAGAAAGCGCAGATATGACAACTGCGATGAGTTGCTAAGAGTTTCTCTTCAGTTGTTCACTGAAGAGAAAAAAATAGTCTCAGATTTATTATCAACAGCTTAGAGCAAAACATGGACGCCGAGGACCTCGCTGGGCTTCTTTAAGGAGAATCTCATTGGTTAGAGTCGAAGCACGGAAGATTAGAAACAGGATTTGATTGTAAAGTGGTCGGACCCCAGAAACGGCTAAATGCTGATTCCGACAGTTCTCCTGTGGCAGAGGCAGGGTGCTGATGGGACTGAGATCTGACATGGGATATCGGGGCAGATGCACTACAGAACCTTGAACCTCCAGACTCCCTGAGCCCTCTGGGTGGGGAGAACCGACCTAGCGTCTCTTACAGGAGATAGAGCCTCCTTCACGTCTGTGCTTGAAGCCCATGTGGAGATCTCATGTGAGGCAGAAGCCTCACGAGGCTGGACGACCGCCTCAGATCTGCCCCCCACCTCCCTGGCTGCAGACACAACTTAGGGTCAAGTCTGCACATAACTAGAGTGGAGCGAGGCTGGGCCTGCTCAGGGAGGAAAGAGAAGATATGGCCAAGCTGCTGTGGAAGCCGGTTACTACGTCCCAGCAGGAACGGAGGGAGCGAGTGTATGTGGAGTGCTGAATCAGCACAGATGGGATGGAAAACCGGAGACGGGTGCTTGTCAATATGGGGACGTTCTACCGTCACGCAGGACTTAATCTTGGCCGGGGCCCAGGGTGAGGGCTCAGTATGCTCTGAGTTCGTTTCTGAAAGCTTAGAGAAAAGGACGGCCCACATTAAATAAAGTAAAGATGGCAGCTCTGCCATGGCAGGTGAGTGGAGGAGGGGTCAGCAGGCTCGAAGAAGGGAGCACACTGATTGGGTTCACTGTGGAAGCCTGGGAAACCCTCTACGTGACCATGTGCAATCCAGACACTTCTGATTTCAAAGAAAGTGAACTCAGAATTTAATCTCAGTCACTGCAAGACTCTCAACATTCCCCCTCGATATCACCTGTCCCCAGAAATGGCGTGAGGAAGACGGTGATGGGCGGAGGCTTTCTCTAGCTTCCTGGTGTGGGAGCAGCTGTTCCTGTCCAGGTTGTCCCTGGTCCCCAGAGGCCTCCCCCAGCTTCCGCTTCACTAGCCTGGTCTTCAGGCTTTCAGATTGTTGTCTCTGTCACTATATAGCTTAACACAATTGACGCACAAGTCACGGAAAAAGGCGTTTAAAATACTCCTCTGTTTCCTAACCATATATCCGTGTGAGACCCAATTTTCTTCGTCTCCTTAAATTGGAGTGTACTGCAAAAGATTGAATGCGGAAGTAAACGTGAGAATTCATCTGTCTACTATCAAGACAAACATTAAAGACAGTTGCAAAAATGTAAAACAATACGCTTGTGTCCTTTGTGATTTTTTTTTTTGAGAAATGCAATTATTTTTCCTAACAGTAGGCTATCTATGTTAACATGCGATGAGTTTAGTATTGATATTTTAAAATAAACGAATACATTAATGTTTCTAATGTCTCACTTTTAGCATATAATACGGTAAGAGTAAGTGGATATAACCCACATTAACAGAAGCTCTCTGGAGCCCTCAACGATCTTAAAGAGGGTAAAGAGTCCCTGAAACCCCAAAGCTTGAGGGCCAGTGGCCTAGAGGATAGTCAGCAGGGCCCTACCGTCCCATGAACAAGCGGAACCAAACAATCTTCAACAGAGGAGCAGAGATTCTGAAATCAAACACACCACATGCCAGTGGGTCCAGAGCATCCCGACTCCACGGTTCCTGCCATGAGCGTGTTGTGTGTCTGAGCGTCTTCAGTTCTCGCTCATTCTCAAGCCCAGTTCGCTACAATAACGCCCCCCAGTTTTCCAATAAGCTGACTTTGTTTACGTCAGCTGGCGTTAATTCCTGTTGGCTGCAATCAAACCAGGCTAACAGATCAGGGTCTAATCACACTCCTTTGTAAGGTCTGAGTCGGAGACCTTCGTCTTACAGCTCCCATTGGCCTGTTAGTGAGTTCCCGCCTGCGGGACCGGCCTCTGCCACACCAGGGGGTCCTCGACAACAAATGAGGAATTTAATTGAAAAACTTGGAAAACCCAGTTCTGCTCTCCCTGGGCTGTTTTAAAGCAGTAATGAACAGTGAGCTCACAAGACACCACCTCCTCCTTTGATTACATGTTGACAAACCAGTCATTAAAGATCTGCTTAGTCCTTTACCCCAGCGTCAGGGTGTCAGTTACATTTTATCTTCTCACCGTGGCACACACATCAGTGGAATAATGTACACAACAAATATGGGTATTGCTGGAAGTGTTATTAGCCCCATTTTGGAAAGTACAGCAATTAAACAGCTTCCCTAAGGTCCTCAAGGGGATACACATTTTAAAACCCTGGCTCCAAACCTCACTCCATTCAATATTGTCATGGCTCCTGCAACGCGTAGGAGCCTGCAGGAACGGGGGACAAGGAACCGGAAGACGCAAATTCACTGAGCAAATGTTCTATCAGCTCTTATTTAAACAACAACAACAACAACAACAACAAAAATACCCAACAGACAATTCATGTTGTAAAGGTATTTTGCTTTTTGCTTCCTTCCAAGACAGACTTTACATCCCTCCTTTCTGACACCATTATCCAATTTCTTCTTATCTTTTCCTGGAAGAATACGTTCCGTGGGAGTCATATTTACTATTTTGGGTGAATGTGATAATCAGGCTCTAGTTTGGGCAAAAGGTTTACGACACACATGAAGCAATGCGTGATCTGAGTCAAAACTCTTTTTTTAAAAATATCTAGAATTAGGAAAAAGATACAGTCCTTTGTCAGACTCTCTCTGAAGGGAATGCGTTCATGCTTGGGCATGACATCCTTAGAAAGTGTATGAAGTAAAGACAATTGACCAGGTTGGTAAATCAGATCAAAACCAGGCATTTTGCAGAGAAATTTGGAATGATTAGCCTAGAGAAATATAGGCGAAAGGTGAGGACAATTTTGCCTTCAACTATTTAAATGACAGAGTTATTACCACCAATTTGTGAAAGCTGCAGGCTTTTGCAATATTCTGAAGGCAGAGAGTTCCCCATCATTGGGACTACAGGATAAGCTGGGCGTAAGTTAATAATCTACAAGGATAAACTAGTTCTAAGCAGGTACCTTATTAGTAATTGTATAAAAACACAGAAATGCTTTCCTCTGGCATTTAATATTGCCAGGCAATGTACACA